>NC_089504.1:130998128-131301158 GCF_036850995.1 Saccopteryx leptura
TTGTCTGGGGGGGGGGGGCTCCAGCTGAGCTAGTGACCCCCTGCTCAAGCCAGTGACCTTGGGCTCAAGTCAGCAACAAATCCCAAGCTCAAGCTGACAACCACACACTCAAGCTGGTGAGCCCATGCTCAAAGCCAGTTGGTGTTTTGAACCTCAGCTTCCCAGGCTGATGTTCTATCCACTGTGCCACCACCGGTCAGGCTTTCCTTGGTTTTATTATTGCTTTTCAAATTCTTACAGATCCTGTAACCCTTACTGCCTGCAATGAGGATGGCCCACTCCCACTGCCCTATTCTTTGTGTCACTGGATGACAGTACATGGTTTCTGAAAAGGGAGAAGGGGGTGGGGTTTAAGGTACAGGTGGGAGGTCTACCCTTGGATAAGCAGGACAGAGTACCTTTTTAACCAAAAGGAAGAAGGTTTTAAACAGGATGGGCACAGGCGTGGCAAATGTGAAGTTGGGTAACAGGAAGCTGAAGTAATACCATCAAAGGGGATCTATTTCGCCCATGAGGTTATCTTCAAGACCATTCCTACAGTGAGATGGCTGTATCACATTCTCTTGGCATACAGCAATTAACATCTGATTTGTCACATCCATACTCACTAGGCAACCTCCTATTTGAGATCCTACTTCCCACTGGGTAAGAATGTGCTGACCACACAGATTTGAGTATGTCTCAGTGTTTTCTCATAGTAAATTGATAACTGGTTCTATGTAGCCTGACTATAGATATTAGACAAATCACAGTCCTTAATAGTTAGATTTCTTACTGAGTTATTTTCTTAGAATCTAATTGCTTTTACATAAAGTGACTAAAGTAACTCTCTGGGACTACTGAGCCATGGATCAGAGCCACAATTCATCAACCAATCAGACTGTTCCCCTTCTCTGTCAGCAAAAGCTGGCTTTTGTTAGCTGTTACTGGCCCAATTTCTACCTCTTCTTTCTGAATTCATTTCTATATCCATCTGTTTAATTAAGATATTTTAAATTGGCTGTCACTGCATTGGCTTACTAGTTGTTGTGAGGTTTTTTTGACAGAGACAGACAGAGGAACAGATAGGGACAGACAGGAAGGGAGAGAGATGAGAAGCATCAATTCTTCAGTGCAGCTCCTTAGTTGTTCAGTGATTGCTTTCTCATATGTGCCTTGACGGGGGGGGGGGGGGGGGGGGAAGAGGGGGGTTGTTACAGCAGAGCGAGTAACCCCTTGCTCAAGCCAGCAACCTTGGGCTTCAAGCCAGTGACCTTTGGGCTTAAGCCAGCAACCATGGGGTCATGTCTATGATCCCACAGTCGAGCTGGTGAGCTGGTGCTCAAACTGGATAAGCCCACGCACAAGCTGGAGACCTCGAGGTTTTGAATCTGAGTCCTCGGCATCCCAGTCGTCGCTTTATCCATTGCGCCACTGCCTGGTCAGGTGACCTACTAGTTTTTAATAAGGAGGATTTTCCAAGAAGAA
The DNA here is from genome assembly GCF_036850995.1 of Saccopteryx leptura. NCBI lineage: Eukaryota > Metazoa > Chordata > Mammalia > Chiroptera > Emballonuridae > Saccopteryx > Saccopteryx leptura. The sequence goes on from NC_089504.1 coordinate 130,999,596, forward strand.
TGAAGGAAATAAAACCAAGACCTCAGTGAAATTTATTGGTATATCACCATTATTCATTTACTTATTCCATTATTTCTTCAACAATATTTATAGACTATCTGCCCTGCTCAAGGCCAAAAATATTAGAACTGTGGGGATACATTCTCAGGTATTTGTGATCCAAAAATTGAAAGGAATTAGCTCCACAAAGAACAGACTTCTTGAAATGGACTCTGATTGCAAAGGGGAAATTAGAATTTTTTTTAAATTCCTTATGGTAAAAGTGATTAAAGCAGAAATAAGCTATCAAAGGAAATCCTGAAATCTAAGTAACTTTAAAAATATGATGACTAAAAGACAGATGCCTTGCCTGGAAGCAAAGGTTACAGTAACCCCTCTGGAATTAAGCACAAAAAGTGACTCAGAACTTTATGATGTATAAAGAACATGCTGGTCTCTTTACAAAAGAAAGAAATCAAGCTATGAATTAATTTTTTTTTTTTTTTACAGAGACAGAGAGAGAGTCAGACAGGGACAGACAGACAGAAACGGAGAGATGAGAAGCATCAACCATTAGTTTTTCGTTGAGCATTGCTACACCTTAGTTGCTCATCGATTGCTTTCCCATATGTGCCTTGACCGCAGGCCTTCAGCAGACCCAGCAACCCCTTGCTGGAGCCAGCAACCTGGCCCAAGCTGGTGAACTTTTTGCTCAAACCAGATGAGCCCATGCTTAAGCTGGTGAGCTCGGGGTCTCGAACCTGGGTCCTCCACATCTCAGTCCGACGTTCTATCCACTGCGCCACTGCCTGGTCAGGCCAGGCTATGAGTTAATTTAAAAATTCATTTAGGGTTCTTACCCCCAACTCTTCAGGTACTCCAGTCATTGAGTTGCTTGTGATACTGAATCTGTTCTTCATATCTTTGCTCCCCTCGCTCCCCTCCACCACAGTCTGTACTCAGGCATAAATAAGGTGCAGTTTTTCCATGATCTGAAATTTTCTGCCATTGAAGTATATCAGCTATGCACAGACACACTATCACCCAAGCTCTGTGTAAATGATTTAATGACCTTGAGTATTTTAAAAGTGCCTAGCACACAGCGAATACTCAGTTAAGATTCATTTCCTCGAAGCGCCCATTTGCTTCTCCACCCCCCCCCCTTCCTCTCTGTCTCTCTCTCCCCCTCCCGCAGCCAAGGCTCCATTGGAGCAAAGATGGCCAGGGCGCTGGGGATGGCTCCTTGGCCTCTGCCCCAGGCGCTAGAGTGGCTCTGGTCGTGGCAGAGCGACGCCCCGAAGGGGCAGAGCATCGCCCCCTGGTGGGCAGAGCGTCGCCCCTGGTGGGTGTGCCGGGTGGATCCCGGTCGGGCGCATGCGGGAGTCTGTCTGACTGTCTCTCCCCGTTTCCAGCTTCAGAAAAATACAAAAAAAAAAAAAAAAAAAAGATTCATTTCCTCCTTCTTTCCTTCCATTTTTTCTCTTGCCTGGTGAGGAAGGGAGGAAAAAACAGGAACCAACAAAAGACAAATCTCTTGTAAAATAGCATTCTTTGGCATAAAAATACTGAAAAGGTTTAAACCACTTCTCATTGCCTACCTTGTATCTGTGGGATGTAAGGAGACAGGAGTTTTGACCTTTTCTTTTCATATCCCTTCTGTGTGATGTCCCCTAAAATAGCAAAAAACAGAAACACATTACGCTGTGCTTATTCACTGTAAAAATAAAATTAATTACAGAGTATTACAGAATTACCACATAGAGAGTAGGAAAAAAATGTATAGTTCTTTGCCAGGGATTTTGCTATTTGTGATTTCCCAGAGGTTTGGAGCTGACTGTGGAAAATGGTAGGGTTCGTCCTTATGCAAGTCTAGTCCAGCAATATGCTGTATACTATCTCAGAGGTTCCTAAGTTCCTGGGTCCCCTCGTTTCGTTGGTATTTAAGATATACCAAAATGGAATGCTGCAAGGCTGGCATTTTTTTTTATCTCTCCAAAGTTTCAGTTTGACCAAATAAATGCAATCGATTTCAGAAGTATTCAATTTTATTGCTATATAGATCCACATAAAATAAAAAATCTAGTTAAGGAGAGAAGTCATGGTTCAGGCATTGGAATGACATATTTGAAAGGCCCTTCTGCACCTTGGTAACTGTATGGGAACCTGGGGCTGGAACTTCCACATCCTCTCCCCTCGGTTCATTGGTCTGTATTATGTATATACATGTATGTCTTTTTCACAAGGTTAAATTTTAAAAAGTATACATGAAGCACATAAAAAGTACATATACAATAAATGCAATAAGAATGAGCTGATTAACAGAGGAGAAAATGTGTGATTAAAGTATCAAGAAATTGCTAGGTACTACAGAAAAGGTAGCAAAGGAATGGTAGAAAGCAGGGTTAAAGGAATAGGAAGTGCAGGAGAACAAGAGGACATTCAGGGAAAATGAGTAATTCAAAACTGGGGAAATAAATATATGTGGTGAAGTGACATAAAAGAGCATTGTTTTCCAGAAAAGAATATTTTTTAGTCAGAGAAAACTTTATTTAAAAGTCAATACTGTCTGATCAGTAGTGGTGCAGTGGATAGAGCATTGACTTGGGACGCTGAGGACTCAGGTTCAAAACCCTAAGGTCACCAGCTTGAGTGATAAGTCACTGGCTTGAGTGTGGGATTATGAACATAATACCATGGTCACTGGCTTGAGCAAGGAGTCACTGGCTCGGTGGAGCCCCCCCATCAAGGCATGTATGAGAAGCAATCAATGAACAACTAAAGTGACACAACTATGAATTGATGCTTCTCACCTCTCTCCCTTCCTGTCTCTGTCTCGCTAAAAAATAAATTAAAATAAAGTCAAAAGTTAGCCTTGGCCAGGGAGCTCAGTTGGTTAAAGCATCATTCCGATATACCAAGGTTGCAGGTACATTCCCTGGTCAGGGTACACACAAGAAGCAAGCAGTGAACACACAACTAACTGGAACTACAAATCAATATTTCTTTTTCTCTCTCTAAAAATTAAACAAAACAAAAACACCCAAAAGTTTTTTTTTTAAGTCAAAATTTAATATAGCCAGATTGGTGGTGGCACAGTGGATAGAACATCTACCTGGGATGCTGAGGACCCAGGTTCAAAACCTCGAGATCTGCCGTCTTAAGCATGGCATTAAGCCGTCTCATCTGGCTTGAATGCAGGCTCACCAGCTTGAGCGCAGAGTCGCTGACTTGAGCATGGGATCACAGACATGACCCCATGGTCACTGGCTTGAGCAAAGGGTCATTCACTCTGCTGTAGCCCCCCACCCCTGGTCAAGGCACATATGAGAAAGCAGTCAATGAGCAAGTGTCACAACAAAGAATTGATGCTTCTCACCTCTCTCCCTTCCTGTCTCTCTCCCGCAAAAAAAAAGAAAGAAAAATTTAGCATAAAAAGTGATTTATATTTTCAAATTTAGAACATTTAGCTATTAAGTAGTCAATTTGGAGGGCATATTTTGATGGACACATATTTCAAATCAAAAGCAATGAGTATCAGCATCTGCCTGGTGGAGTAGATGGTGGAGAGGGGGCAGGCTCGCTGATGGGCTTATTCAGAGGAAGGAGTAACACTCACAGATCCCAGAGGGCAGCAAGCTCACTCTTCCTGAAGAGAATGGGACCAAGGGTAGAAGCCAGAGAGATTAGCTGCCTCAATGCTACTACAGTGATCTGGGCAACTTAGTAATAGCTTAAATTAAAGACAGTGGTCTTTAATTAGAAGGGATGAAAAGTGAATGGACTAAGAGAGACAATATATGTGGTGAGGTGACATAATTGGGAGGAAGACCAAATAGGATTTGATAAAAGGCTGGATGTTGGGTAGAGAAGACAATTTCTGGCTTGAGCAACCAGGCAGATGGTGCTATTCTCTGACAGAGAAATACAGAAACAAGTGTCACATTTGCTGGATCGAAGTAGATGAGATTTGAGCTTAGGAAAAGCCTGAGACCCACAAGAGAAGATCTAATTAACAGTTGGATAGATGGATCTAGAACTCAGGAAAGAGCTATAGCTTTGAGATCATCAGAATATAGCTGGAAAATAAACTGATGCAATCTCTTAAGAGTAATTTGGCAATTTCTTTTTTTTTTCTTTTTTTGTTTTTTTCTGAAGTTGGAAACGGGGAGGCAGTCAGACAGACTCCTGCATGCGCCCAACCGGGATCAACCTGGCACGCCCACCAGGGGGCGATGCTCTGCCCATCTGGGGCTTTGCTCTGTTGCAACCAGAGCCATTCTAGCACCTGAGGCAGAGGCCACAGAGCCATCCTCAGCGTCCAGGCCAACTTTGCTCCAATGGAGCCTCAGCTGTGGGAGGAGAAGAGAGAGACAGAGAGGAAGGAAAGGGGGAGGGGTGGAGAAGCAGATGGGCACTTCTCCTGTGTGCCCTGGCCGAGGATCGAACCCGGGATTCCAGCACACCAGGCCAACACTCTACCATTGAGCCAACCGGCCAGGGCCGGCAATTTCTATCAAAATTGTGATTCAACAACTACACTTCTAGAAATTTATTACATGGTAACATTCACATAGGTACACAAATCAATCTAAGAATATTCCCTCACCCATTCTTTGTAACAACAAAAAACTGAAGGGACTCTAGATGCTTACATTATAAACCATCTACAGTGTGTCCGTAAAGTCATGATGCACTTTTGACCAGTCACAGGAAAGTGACAAAAGACAATAGAAATGTGAAATCTGCACCAAATAAAATCCTCCCAGTTTCTGTAGGATGATGTGGCAGCATGTGCGCATGCGCAGATGATGACATAACACCGTGTATATAGAGGAGCAGCCCACGGCCATGCCAGTCAAGATGTGGACGGTACAGAGTAAAGTTCAGTGTGTTCTGTGGCTCGCTAAATTCAAATCCGTGACCAAAGTGCAAAGTGAATGTTGGTGCGTTTATAATGAAGCGCCACCACATAGGAATAACATTATTCAGTGGGATAAGCAGTTGAAGGAAACCGGCAGTTTGGTGGAGAAACCCCGTTCTGGTAGGCCATCAGTCAGTGACCAGTCTGTAGAGCAGGGGTCCCCAAACTTTTTACACAGGGGGCCAGTTCACTGTCCCTCAGACCGTTGGAGGGCCATACTATAAAAAAAACAACTATGAACGAATCCCTATGCACACTGCACATATCTTATTTTAAAGTAAAAAAAACAAAACGGGAACAAATACAATATTTAAAATAAAGAACAAGTAAATTTAAATCAACAAACTGACCAGTATTTCAATGGGAACTATGCTCCTCTCACTGACCACCAATGAAAGAGGTGCCCCTTCCGGAAGTGCAGCGGGGCCGGATAAATGGCCTCGGGGGGCCGCATGTGGCCCGCGGGCCGTAGTTTGGGGACCCCTGCTGTAGAGGCTATACAGGATAGCTACCTAAGGAGCCCTAAAAAATCTGTGTGTGAGCCCACATCGAAGTGCACTGAATAGGTATGAAACTGGGAGAGTTTTCCTTTTATTTGGTGCAGACTTCACATTTCTACCGTCTTTTGTTGCTTTCCTGTGACCGGTCAAAAGTGCACCATGACTTTACAGACACACTGTATATCATGATTTTTAGCAAGTGTGACTCTATTTACGAGACAACTCACAAAATCTGGAGACATTTTTGCCACAACTGGAGGAAGGGGTGTTACTAGCATCTAAGGGATAGAGGCCAAGGATGCTGCAAAACATCCTACAATGCACAGGACAGCCCCATAACAATGAATTATCCAGTATAAAACTTTGACAGTGCTGAGAATGAGAAACTCTAACGTACATAATAATATTCAGGTATTTCAAATGTATTGTGGCACAGAACAGTAGGTATAATAAGTACTTTTGTAAAAGAAATAGTAACAAATACATTTACATACATATAGAAAATAGCCTAGAAGGCTATATATATACTAAATGTCTATTCTTGGGAAGATTTCACTTGTTCTATATAAGAGTCTGATTTAAAAAACAAATATGAGCCCTGGCCAGGTGCCTCAGTTGGTTAGAGCACCATCTCAATAAGCCAAGGATACACCAAGATTGCGTGTTTGATCCCCAGGTTAGAGCACATGCAAGAGTCAACCAATGAATGCATGGATAGGTGAAACAACAAGTCAATGTTTCTCTCTCTTCCCCTTCCTCTCTCTCTAAAGTCAATTTAAATTGTTTTTAAAATAAAAAATACAAAAATAAAAAACAAGCCTGAATGATTTGTATAATTTCAAAAATACTTCTTTAAGAATGAATGGTTCTGTAAATATATATCTGTTCACAAGATAAGATGGTCACAGTATGTAACAGGAAAAAACAGTTAATATAGTTTATTCTATTTTTGGAGTAACAATATTTTTATGCAGATACATATGCATAGAAAATAATCTAAATTTTTATTCACCAAAATATAAACAGTGGTTAGCTATAGATTGTAAGACTTTGGGTTAGTTTTAGCTTTTTTTTCCTTTTTGCTTGCCTGTATTTTCTAATTTTTCTACACTAAACATCCATTATCTCAAGAAACAATAAATATTTTAAAGCTACAATCATGACAACTCATTAGGTGGTACAAATTTAATCACAATGGCCCTTCATCTGTTTCTCTAGTGAAATAAGAGAAACCCATTTTTTCAAATAGAAACAAACCTTGTCATATTAGTAAACTACATCCATCTGTTCATTAAGATATTTTAAATTGGCTGTTACTACATTGACCTACTAGTTTTGTAAGGAGGAGTTTCCAAGAATAATGCAGGAAATAAAGAACCTCACTGAAATGTGTTGGCATATTGCCATTATTCATTTATTTATTCCATTAGTCATCCCACAAATATTTACAGACTATATATCTTATCCAAGCCTTGATTTTAGAAACGCAGTAAGCACAATGCTCCAACAATATACACAACTGACAAGAGATGTGGGAAGCCTACCAAGACCACATTCTTAGAAATAGGAAATCATTGTAAAAGAAATGAAGAAGCATTCTTCTGTCCCTTCCCCATTCATAACCTCTCCTACCTCTACCTCTCACCCCCCTTAGAGGACACAAAGACCACTTCTGCTGGCGCAGAACACATTTGATAAAGTGAAAGCCTTTTAAAAAGCTTTCTTCAGTGCTTAGAGTCTCAATCATTCATTGTCAGTAAATGATGGTGGGACAAACTGTTCGATCTGGTATCTTTTTTTTTTTCCTACAAGGACAGAGGGAGAGTCAGAGACAGGGATAGATAGGGACAAACAGGAAGGGAGAGATGAGAAACATCAATTCTTTGTTGCAGCTCCTTAGTTGTTCATGGATTGCTTTCTCATATGTGCCTTGACCGCGGGGCCTTCAGCAGACCGAGTAACCCCTTGCTCAAGCCAGCGACCTAGGTCCAAGCTGGTGAGCTTTTTTTTTTGCTCAAGCCAGATGAGCCCATGCTCAAGCTGGTGACCTCGGGGTCTCGAACCTGGGTCCTCTGCATCCCAGTCCAACACTCTATCCACTGCGCCACCACCTGGTCAGGCTAGACCTGGTATCTTAAAAATTAATCAACTATCTCAGGTTTTAAAAAGTCCATCAAGAGGGTCTAATTTAGCCATGCCGATTAGTTCCGTTAAATTCATAAATGAGCAAAGACATTAAGAAGACCTAGGAGAAGATGAACTGCAATGAGAATGTGAGCACTATGATGACAAGCCATACATTAAATTAAAAATGCCCTCCCCCTTTTCTTTCTTTTCGTTTTGTTTTTTCTTAAGTGAGAAGCCTAGAGACAGAGAGACAGACTCCCACCTGCATGCGCCCGGACCAGAATCCACTAGGCAAGCCCCCTATGGGGCGATGCTCTGCCCATCTGGGGCCGTTCCTCCATTGCTCAGCAACTGAGCTATTTCAGCACCTGAGGTGAGGCCATGGAGCCATCCTCAGTGCCTGGGGCCAACTTGCTCCAACTGAGCCATGACTGCAGGAGGGAAAAAGAGAGATAGAGAGAAGGGAGAGAGGAATGGGTGGAGAAGCAGGTGGTCACTTCTTCTGTGTGCCCCAACCAGGAATTGAACCCGAGACAGCCACAAGCTGGGCCGATGCTCTACCACTGAGCCAACTGGCCAGGGTGTCCTCCCCCTTTTCTTTAACTACAAGGGCCTGCTCAAAAGTCACCTCCTCATTGATGCCTGCCACCACTTGTTAGTCATTTCTTCCTGGTGCCCCTACAATTCTGCACACTTCTGTGATACGCTTAGCATAGCACCAGTATTCTAATCATTTGTTGACACATCTGTGTCCCTACTAAACTGTGTACTTGAGGGCAGGGATTGAGTCTTGTTCATCTCTGTAGCCCGCCCACAGCCTGGTACAATAGGCACTTGTTGAATGAGAAACTGAATGAATTAATAAAATGGAGGCAGTGAAAGAACAATAAATCAAAGAGACATGTGTATTTGGGTGGAAAAGTAGGAATGGGAGAAAAAGAGGTCTTTACGCTAGCAGGAGCTGGAAGGCTCAGGGAGAGAGATTCAGTGAAATCAAGAGTTTACTGAAACTTGACAGCTAGACCTTAAAAGTGGCTAGAAAAGCAAAACTTGGCCTGCCTGAAGAGAGAAACAGTACATAAATCACTGGACACTGGACACTAAAAGCTGAAGGAACTCCACCTGGTATTGATGTTCCTTTAGCTAGAGAGCAAGACCAGACAGAAGGAATTCAGTTATCCCACATAACTGAATTTGCTATTCTGCATTTCTGTCATTGTCCAGGTATAGTTGGAGCTCTTACCATTCTCACCACTAAAGCAATAATTTCTAAACTTGCACAATTTTTAAGAATCACTTCTTCAGCCTGACCAGGCAGTGGCGCAATGGATAGAGCGTCAGACTGGGATGCGGAGGACCTAGGTTCCAGACCCCGATGTCGCCAGCTTGAGCGCGGGCTCATCTGGTTTGAACAAAGCTCACCAGCTTGGACCCAAAGTCACTGGATTGAGCAAGGGGTTACTCGGTCTGCTGTAGCCCCACAATCAAGGTACATATGAGAAAGCAATCGATGAACAACTAAGGTGTCCCAACAAAAAACTAATGATTGATGCTTCTCGTCTCTCCGTTCCTATCTGTCTGTCCCTATCTATCCTTCTCTCTGACTTTCTGTCTCTGAAAAAAATTTTAAAAAATAATAATAAAGTCTAAAAGAATTTAATTTAAAAAAAAAGAGAGAATCACTTCTTCTTCCTTCTCCTTTTTTTTCTTTTTTAAAAATCACTTTTTTTTTGAGTGAGCGAAAGAGAGGGACGGACAGGGACAGACAGGCGGAAGGGAGAGAGATGAGAAGCATCAGTCATTCATTGTGGCACCTTAGTAGTTCACTGATGGCCTTCTCAAATGTGCCTTGACCGGGGTCTCCAGACAGGGGGCAGAGCGAGTGACCCCTTACTCAAGCCAGCAACCATGTCATCATGTCTATGATCCCACGCTCAAACTGGTGAGCCCACGCTCAAGCCGGTGACCTCAGGATTTCAAACCTGGGTCCTCAGCATCCTAATCTGAAGCTCTCTATCCACTGCGCCACTGCCTGGTCAGGTGGGATCAATTCTTAAAATACAAATTCCCACGCCTCTCTCATGAAGATTCTGATTCTGGATTAAGGCCCAAATACCTGTATTTCCAACAAATGCCTTGTAATTAGTCTTACAAATCGGGCAAGTTTGGAAATTGCTGCAGTAAAGAATCATGTCTGGATTGTGCTGGGTGGTTCTGATGACTTAAAGTGAAGAGGGTAGAGAGAGGGGAGGGGAAGAGTGCTGTCTCAGTGATACAGCCTCAGGGAAGAGCACTGAACCGGGAGCTCACAGACACTAAGTCAGCCACAGGCAGTCTTACTCAGAACAGATTTTTTTGCCATCTGGCATATAAAATAAAAAGGAGTGCCATAACTATACCAGTATAAAATTTGCATTAAGATGGCATAGACTGGAGTTAAACCTGTTGTTCAGGTTTTTTGAGAACTAAACAAATCAAGGGGGCATTAGCCTTCCCCTCCCACTAAGGCAACACATTTCTCTACCCACATGCACACTTAGAAGAGGAGCCACTTCCAGGGGTCTGCAGCACCTGGCAGGTGTGGCGGTGCCTAGCCTGATAAGAAGATACCGGCCCAGACAACCAAGAGATCATCTAAGACTGTCTAGGTGCCTCAGCACTACTACAATCTTGAATAGCCAATACCAGACACATGGAGAGACACATGTGCGAGGCAGAAGAGAAAGGAAATATGTTCCCAATATCTCTCCTCACCACCTGGGACAATGAAAGTGACCTAGGACAGGTTATCTCACAAGTCATCTTCAAGCAGACAGACAGAAGGGGCTGAGAGGACGTATGTCTGAGCCTGCCAGCCAACCAAAGCCTCTTAAAGGTCAGCGGGGACAGGAGAAACAGTCTTTATAAATCAGTCAGCCATAGAGTGTGTTTACTTGAGGAGGCAGCACCGAAGACTTCAGAGCCTGAGCTTAACAGACCCACTTCTGGAGCACAGCCTTGACTTTGTGGCTGAATCTAGACAAGTTTCACTTGACCTCTTGATAAGTCTCAGTTTCTGGGTCTGTAAAATGGGGAGTGATAATATTTACCTTGCAAAGTATTTATTGTGAATCAAAGAACTTAGTATAGAATTTGGACTACAGAAAGTACCAATATCAACAAACTTTTACTGAAAGCCTACTGAATCCTACCTAGGTTGGGGGAGGGGTCAGCAACTGTGTCCCAAAGAAAGAACAGGAAGGCAAACAAGCATTACGCAATACTAATACTCTATAAGTGCCACAGGAGAGGTGCACACCAAATGCAGGGTGGGACCCAGAGGAGGCACCATGATCTCTGCCCAAGTAGGGAAAGAAAAGCTTTAGAAAGCAGGTGACATTTTAGTTTTGGTCTGGCCTTTCATTCTAATATCAGAAATATGACATAAATTCCTAATGATGAAATCACTTAGTGGTTTACTGATTTTTCTCTGCTGCTGACTAGCTCTGTATGGCTATGACTCCGATTGGTAGTTTCTTTAGGATTCTTATCTGATAGACAGAAATAGGGTGATACTAAGTAATTTTCATAGATGACCTTGTACAGCACCCTGAACAATTAGGTGCTAAGTAAACACAGGGTTTGGGAAATTCTGAAGGGTCACCAGATTCTATGGCTATATAAACTTGACAGACAGCAAGAATTACAGCTCCAGCCATAAATTCTTTCTGCTCCAATTGAAATAAAAAGGTACATGCTATTGCCACCCTGCCTCAACATCACACCTGTTTAGTCAGAGGTGCAATGGCTGGGGGGATTTGGGGGAACCCATGAAACATATTTTTGAGCACTGAATGAATGACATGCAGTGTTAAGCAAAGATGAATAAAACAGTATTTTTGTCTTCAAGAAGTTCCTAGTCTAAACAAATAATTACAATAAAAGCTACAAGTGCTACACTAGAGATTATATACAAAGTTCTATGAGAATACAAAAGAAATAATGATAATGCTCAAAAAAAAAAGTGAACAGTCATCAAGGACTTAACTATGGATCAATCTGTTCCAAGGGCCTCACAACAGCCCTATAGGGGTCATAATTCCCATTTTATAGGTGAGGCTAGGGAGGCATAGGAATTTGAAGCTCCTTGCCACAGCCATACCTAATAAGTGCTGAGATCAGGATTTGTACTGAGGCAGACCTGGCTCCAGGGCCCTTCCTCTTGAACACTACCCAATATTCATTTTCAGAGATGTGCTCCAAATTCAACTTCAAGACTGAGATAACTTTACAAAGTTGCTCTTAGGTTGAGTCTTGAAGGATGACGTCAGGAGAGACAGACACTGAGGGTAAAGACAGTTTCTGCAGAAGAGAGTGGCATGCTTGGAGTGAGAGGATATAAAAGCTGCAAATTCAATCACTAATAAACAGGACAATTAGCCCTAATGCTGCTCTAGGAGGTGCTGCCAAATGGAAGAACTCCACCATTTGTGCCTCAACATGGATTCAGACACTTGAAATTTTGGGCTATTTATCTCATATATCATTGATTTAGATCCCTCTTTTCTCTTCATTAAACGTCTCTATACAACACAACCATTGCTCTAACTTTCAAAATATCCATTAATTTTACTTATCTAAAAATCCTCTTCAATAAACATAAGATACTATCTGTACAAAAGAAGAAACAGATGTAAAAAGGAAAATGTCTTTCTTACAGATACACAGCTAGACTATAATTCTGGGTCTCTGGCATTCTCTTATTGTGCTTTGTCCATTGTTTATTTGTAAATGGCCCCCAAATTATATGCAATAAAAATATAAAACTAACCTACTGTTCATAAAATGAACACCATGGATTAAACAATTTCTATGACTCACTCCAAAAGATAGATGACTTTTTTTTCTTTTGATGACTTTCCCGAAGACATTAAAAATCCCACCCCCAGCCTGTTGGATGGTGCCTCAGTGGATAGTGTTGGCCTGGTGTATGGACATCCCAGATTTGATTTCTAGGTCAAGGCACAAAGGAGAAGTGACCATCTGCTTCTCTCCCCCTCCCTCTCCCCCCTTCTCCCTTTTTCTCTCCCACAGCCAGTGGCTTGATTGGTTTGAGCGTGGCCCTGGGTGCGGAGGATAGCTCTTTTGAAGCACATCAGCCTCAGGCACTAAAAATAGCTTAGTACTTGAGTATCGGCCTCAGACTGGGTTCTCAACTGGATCCCAGTAGGGTGCATGTTGGAGTCTGCCTCACTATCAACCCTCCTCTCACCTTTAAAAAAAATTCCCACCCCCAACCCCAACAGGAATTATCTTTTTTAATCATCTTTTAAGAGACAGCCAACTGTGTTTACTGTGTCCAAGTGCAGTTAGAAAAGGCCTGACCTGTGGTAGCACAGTGGATAGAACATCGACCTGGAATGCTGAAGTCACTAGTTTGAAACCCTGGGCTTGCCTGATCAAGGCACATACAAGAAGCAACTACTATCAGTTGATGCTTCCCACTCCCCTACCCCCCACATTCTAACTCTATCCTCTAAAAAAAAAAAAAAAGTCAGTTAAAAGATTATACATTATTACTAAATATTCAGCTAACAGAGAATGTGCCCTTTCTTTTTTGTTAAGGAGTAATTAGAGAGAAAGAAATGAAACTAAAAAGAACAAGTTTCAGAGTCATTACCTTCAAATCTGCACCTGTATCTAATAAACCTATCCTATCCTCTACATATAAATATTAGACCAAGAAGGTGCTACGTGTTTGCTATGGCTGGAGATGGGGAATAGGACTGGGTGGGTTACAGCTCTTTATAACATAAGAGATATAAGTAGAAACATATAAAGAAAGAGCCAAAAATATAGTTGTGAATGTGAACGTCAATCTTAGCAAAACTAAAAAAGGCAGAGTATCTGGATCATATCCAGGAGACACTGGCTAGAAGAATATTATTTTATTAAATTTTATCATGTTCTCCTTACAATAATAATTCCATTCAATAAATTACATGTCCCAGCCACCCATATCCAAACATCCTCCTTCCAAAGGTGATATATTAAAGGCTTACAAACACCAAAAATAATGGCTCATAGTCACACAAAAGAACGGCCTTACCTATGAAACTGGTGATGGGGCCTTTTAGCATTTGTCTTTTCCTAACTATTTTTCTTGCCACATCTGAACTGAAAATGGTCAAGAGGATTCCAAAGAATTAAAAACCTGAATTATTTAAAAAGCTCTCTATAGTTTCTACACATAAATAGAATGAATCTTATGTTTAAAGTATGAAAAGATACAATGTTTTCTTCCTTTTTTTTTAAGTGAGAAGAGGGGAGATAGTGAGACAGACTCCCACATGTACCCCAATTGGGATCGACATGGCAACCCCCATCTGTGGCCAATGCTCCAATCAACCAAGCTATCCTCAGTGCCTGGGGCCGACGCTCTAACCTACTGAGACACTGGTGGCAAGAAGGGAAGAGGGAGAGAAGGGGGAGAGGGAGGGGAAGAGAAGCAGAGGGTCGCTTCTCTTGTATGCCCTAACCAGGAATCGAACCTGGGACATTCATAGGTCAGGCTGATGCTCTATCCACTGAGCAAACCAGCCAGGGCCAATATAGTGTCTTTATAGCTCATCCAGAAATAAACATTAAAATACATCAATCTGCTGAAAGATTGACAATGAGAGTTGTTATTTTATCTAATTTTTCTTTTGGAAAAAAGTCAGTGGTTCTAAAAGCCTTCAAATGGCAGCTTATAAAAACTTTAGTTTTGGGCCCTGGACAGATAGCTCAGATGGTTAGAGCATTGTCTTGATAAGACAAGGTTATGGATTTGATCCCTAGGTCAGGGCACATACAAGAAAGAACCAACGAATTCTCAAATAAGTGGAACAAAATCAATGGTTCTCTCTCCATTCCTCTCTCTCTAAAATCAATCAATAAATAAAATTTTTAAATTTTTTTTATTTTTATTTATTGATTTTAGCAAGAGTAGGAGGAAGGGAGTAAGAGAGAGAGAGAGTGACAGGAACATTGGCCTGTTCCTGTATGTGTCCCGACTAGGGATCAAACTGGCAACCTCTGTGCTTTGGGAGGATGCTCTAACCAACCAAACTATCCAACCAGGGCTAAAAAAAATTTTAATTATACTTTCTCTTCTTTTAACCCAACCCTGCTAATAATCTTACAAAAGAGTTGCAAGAAAATTAATTTTGGGATACTCATATTTCCATTCTCCATACATGTCCCTTCAAATAACTAGACATTTTCCACGTCAAGAACTTGAGAATAAACCCAGATTGCTTTTTCCCAAAACTCAAATCACAGAATTGTTTTGGCTGCACAGTTCTGTTTTCTAGGTCAAATGTATATGACTTCTTACAGATGGTATTTCACCTAAGGCATCAAGCAAGTTCAAACAGACAAAAAGCAACAGAATAAAACCCTTGAAACACACTGAGAAACTGAACTTCTGACAACATCACCAGGCAACTGGCTAACTTAATCCATCTAATGCAAAAGGTATGTTCACTTGTCCATTAGAAACACTATGTCTGACAATAAGAAATTTGCTATACAAATGATCTGAATGTTTGAACAGAGCAGGAGGAATCCCTGGGATAGTTCGGTTGGTGGAAAAGGCACAGGTTCTAGCCTGTGGCAGAACTGGGTTTGGACATTAAGTCTGCCATTTACTGGCTCCTTGACAAGTTACTGAACAATTCTGCTTCAGTTTCATAATAGGTAAAACTGGAATAACTCCTATCTTTAATGCTTACGATGAGCCTTGAATGAGAGAATAAATGCAAAAGTCCCTGGCACACAGCACACATTCAACTAGTTTTAGTTGAAACCACCCCAGCCCCACCCTTAACTGTTAACAATAACTTTATCCTTAAAATGGTTATTTTTAATATTCTGAGTTGGTAGGTTCTTATTTTTTTTAAAAAAAGAAGAGTTGGAGGAGCCTGACCAGTGGTGGTGGTGGTGCAGAGGATAGAATGTTGAACTAAGAGGCTGAAGTTCTCACTTTGAAATCTGAAGGTCCCCAGGGTCACCAGCTTAAGCATGGCTTGTCAGCTTGAGCACAAGATTGCCAGTTTGAGCATAAGGTCACTGGCTTGAGTGTAGGATCATCAACATGATCCCATGGTTACTGGCTTGAGCCCAAAAGTCGATGGCTTGAAGCCCAAGGTCACTGATTTGAGCAAGGGGTTAGTGACTTGAGCAAGGGGTCACTGGCTCGGGTTGGCCCCCCAGTCAAGGAATGTATAAGAAGCAATCAATGAACAACTAAAGTGAAGCAACTCTAAGTTGATGCTTCTTATTTCCCTCTCCTCCCTCTCTCCCTTCCTGTCTCTCTCTCTCTCTCAAATCAACTAAAAAATAAAAAAGAGAGAGAGAGAAAATGCATTAAGTGCCTTTACAGACACATTATGGTGCTACACCCTCAGCAATAAGAGCCAACTTTAGTTGTACTCCTATCTTTGGTAACAGTCTAAATAAAGGAAAACTGATAATAAAGAGGAGGTACACATTTCTAAACCAGAAATGAGCAGAGATTAGTTAAAATAAATATATGTAAAAATGTATATATTAAACAGTGCCATTATACACAAAATGGAATTACATGCATCTAACTATGGATGTTGTGATTTTAATTTAGGGCTAAAATTGAAAAAGCCTAGGGAAAAACTCCCAGAAAAAAAAATCAGGGAAGAAAAGATAATTTTCTTTACAGATTCTTTCACCTGACTTTTATCTTTAATTTTCTCAGAAATTTAAAAAACTTTCTTGCAAGAACAGCTAGATATATTAAATTAATCTGCCTTTATTCTGACATCCATCAGATTTTTTTTTTTAATTAGGCAGTAAGGCCTGACTGGGGTGACACAGGGGATAGAGTGTTGACCTGGGATGCTGACGTCCCAGGTTCAAAACTCCAAGGTCACTGGTTGCGCACCGATTCATCTGGCTTGACGCAGAGTTGCTGGCTTGAGCCCAAAGGTCACTGGCTCGAAGCTGACGGTCACTGGCTTAAGCAAGGGGTCAAGTGGCTGGGCTGGAGCCCCCTGGTCAAGGCAAGTCTGAACAGCAATCAATGATCTAAAGTGCTACAACTACAAGTTGACGCTTCTCATTTCTATCCCTTCCTCCCTCTCTTTCTCTTTTCTCTTCTCTCTTTCTAAAAATAATAATAATAATAATATAAAAATTAGGCAGCAAGGGCACTCTCCCTCCCATCTCCCTCTTCTCCCCACCCCAGGTGCACTACCTTTACTTTTCTCTCTTTCTCCTAAGCTCCAAGGGCCCTTCTTTTGCCATGCCTCTGTAACTTGTTTCCTGACCCCACGCCCAGCTGACTCACTTTTCCTACGTCTGTAACTTTCTAAATAAACTTTCTCTTATAGTGTGAAAAAAATATTGGGAGATAATAACATCCATACCAATCACTGAGTGAATTAAACAGTGCAGCTGCCAGGCATTCTTTATCAGTGGTATAGATGAAATTAACAACTGATCAAAATTATAAGTATGTCCTCTTGCAAGTGCCGAAATAAAGTGAAAATTTTTAAACAGGTGAAGATTTTTGTTAGCTGATTCACACTGCTCTGTAAACCAAAGACGCACGGGGAAAAACAAAGCTAGGAGAACACATCACTGCTACAATATGTGCATCACAAATAAGCAGCTCGATTAGGTCAGAGTGAAAAGTGCCTTTCTAATGAGACAAAAACATTATTTTTATGTGTTTGGCAAAGTTTAGATTTAGACTTCACATTCTTGGATTCTAGGTGTTAGGAGACATGTTTTTCTCCCTGTTTTGCTCCAAACTAGCCTCTGGTCCCAGCCAAGCTGCAATACTTCTCTGAGCCTCAGTTTCCTCGTTTGTAGGAATGAGGATCAAATAAGCTCTATAGCTGCTTTTGGTTCATGTTCAATGAATGCCACTTGCCTAGCACTGCTATGTGTGGCAAGTTAAAACCAAGGTAAGAGATCTAGTACACAGTCAATAAGATAAGCTCTGGATAGATTATAGATTTCCACCATTTGTGTAGGAGGAGGTAGTTGAAGGCTTGGGTGTGAATGATGTCATCAGAAGGAATGCAGCTTGAGAAGAGAAGGCCAGAAAAGAAATCCTGAAGAAAATGACATTTAAACGTTGGGCAGAGGAAAAGAGGTAATACAAGGACACAGACGGAGACCAGGAATGAATGGAGAAATGAGAGAGGAGAGGGAAAAAGAAGGAGGAGATGAATAATGTACACTGTCACAAATGTAAAATAAAGACTGAAAAATGCCTGCTGGATCTTGCAGCTAGGTCACCAGACGTCCAATTAAGAACAGTTTTAAAGAAACACTGAAGGAAGAAAACAGTTTACTAATAGAGTACTGAAGAATGAATGAGAGGTGAAGTGATAATAACAGATTTTTTTCTTTTTATTAGGATTTTATTTATTGATTTTGGGGGGGGGGGGGAGGTAAGAAGTATCTACTCATATTTAGTTGCTTTACTTTATCAACTTAGTTGTTGCTTGTTGTATGTGCCCTAACCAGGCAAGCCCAGGGTTTTGAACAGGTAACCACAGAGTTCCAGGTCAATGTTCTATCCACTGCACCACCACAGGTCAGGGAGATTTATTTTCTTTCTATATGTTTGCTATAAACTGAGTAAGATATGGGCATTACCTACAGAAGGCTTATAGAGTAAAGAAAAAAAAAAAAAGCTTTTTTTCTTTCTTTTTTCATAAAGATTGGTACATTGGATAGAACACTGACCCAAGAGGCTGAGGTCCCCGGTTCAAAATCCCAAGGTTGTCAGTTTGAGTGCAGGCTCACTGGCATGAGCACAGGATCATGACATGGTCCCAAGGTCGCTGGTGTGAAAGCCCAAGGTCAACGACTTGAGCAAGGGGTAACTGGCTTGACTTGAGCACCCTCTATCTAGTCAAGGCACATATAAGAAGCAATCCATGAACAACTAAAGTGAAGCAATTACGAGTTGATGCTTCTCATCTCTCTCCACCCTTTCTCTCTCTCCCTTCCTCTGTCTTTCTCTCAGGGAAATAAAAGAAAAATAAATAATTTTTTTAAAAAAAAGAAAGAGGTTGAAACACTGATTCAACCACATACACTGATAACTTCCTACCTGCAAAAAACTACTTTAGAAGTATAGGACAGAGGATCACATGGTCCCAAAGTTTATACTTATCACCACTAAGTTTATAGGCTCTTCCAGCATAGACAGCCAGCCAGAAACAACAGTTTGGGAAGCTGGGGAAGGCTTCTCGAGAAAGTGATATTTAAGCTGAGTCCTAACAAAATGAATACATTAAAATATTTTGAAAATGAAACAGCCCTGGCCAGTTGGATAGAGGAGCATCAGCCCAGTGTGCAGAAGCCCCGGGTTTGATACCTGATCAGGGCACACATGACGTCTTCCCTCTCCCCCTTCTCTCTCTTCACCTCTCACAGCCAGTGGCTAGATTAGTTCAGCATCAATCAGCCCTGGGAGCTGAGGATAGCTTTGATCCAAGCATCGGTCTCAGGGGCTGAAGCTCAGTTGATTCGAGCATTAGCCCCAGATGGGGGTTACCAGGTGAATTCTGGTCAGGGTGTACCCAGGAGTCTGTCTCTCTATCTCCCCTCCTCTCACTTAAAAAAAAGAAAGGGAAGGAACGGAAGGAACGGAAGGAAGGAAGGAAGGAAGGAAGGAAGGAAGGAAGGAAGGAAAGAAAAAAGAAAAGAAAGCAGAAGATTGTGGCCTGCAGTGGTATGCTAAGCAGATCCTTTGTGAAGACCCTGAATAGGACAGTCCTGGCAGGAGTGCAGATTAGGGGTAGTCAATCTTTTTACACCTACCGCCCACTTTTGTATCTCTGTTAGCAGTAAAATTTTCTAACTGCTCCCTGGTTCCACAGTAATGGTGATTTATAAAGTAGGGAAGTAACTTTACTTTATAAAATTTATAAAGTAGAGTTACAGCAAGTTAAAGCATATAATAATAATTACTTACCAAGTACTTTATGTCAGATTTTCACTAAGAGTGGCAGAATAAATCTTTATAAAACAATTTACTATAGTTAAATTTATCTTTTTCTTTATACTGTGGTTGCTCTGCTACTGCCCACCATGAAAGCTGGAACGCCCACTAGTGGGTGGTAGGGACCAGGTTGACTACCACTGGTGCAGATGAAACGCAGTGTGACACGGGGCACTGAAATGAGGCTGGGGAGGTAGCAGGAGCCCAGGTCCTGCATGATCCTGCAGACTATTTGAAGGATTTGGAATTCTATTATAAATGAGAGAGAAAGCCACTGAAGGTCTTTAAGCAGGAGAGTAACATCAAAAATAGCAAAAGCTGACCTGTTATGGAGCACTGGAAAAAGTATTGACCTGGAAAACTGAGGTCGCTGGTTCAAAACCTTGGGCTTGCCTGGTCAAGGCACATATGAAAAACGAGTTGATGCTTCCAGCTCCTCTGCCCCAGGCCCCACCTTTCCATTTTTCTCTCTTTCCTCTCTCTAAAATATCAATAAATAAAATCTTTTAAAAATTAAAAAAAAAATAGCAAAGGAACAAAGTAACTAAGAAAGACTGTAGTTTTTAAAAAGATTAGAACAAATAAATATAAATAAAAAGATAGCTTTAACTATAGTAAGTTGTTTTATAAAGATTTATTCTGCCAAACTTAGCAAAAATCCGACATAAAGTACTTGGTAATTATTATTATATGCTTTAACTTGCTGTAACTCTGCTTTATAAATTTTATAAAGTAAAGTTACTTCCCTACTTTATAAATCACCACTACTGTGGAACCGGTGGGCGGTTAGAAAATTTTACTATTAACAAAAGTGGGTGGTAGGTATAAAAAGGTTTAATCTTCAAAACAATTCCATGGGGTGGTATTATTGGTCCCAGTTTCCAGGTGAGAAAGTGAGGCATAGGGAGAGGGAGTGACCTGCAGCAGCACAATGACACATGGGTGGGAAAGCCAGCTTCAAACCAGATGGCCTGGCTCTGGGTCCAAGCTTTCAACCACCACTCAAAGCTGCCTACCTACGGTTCTTCGCAGAGAGGGACTAAGGAGCTGGAAGAGAGGGCTTTAGCAGAGATACTGAGTGCCACTAGAAGAATGGAAGGCCCAGCTCTGCCAGTTGTTAGCTGGTTGTTTCTAAAAAAGTTAACCTCTGTAAGCCTCAATGTCCTCAACTGTAAAACAAAGATAACAGAACCTAAATATTATGATTAAAGAGATAATACATGCAAAGTTCTTAGTGCCTAGCACAGCATAAGCGCTCAATGACATCTCTATTCTAATGACAAAGGTAGTTAGAGAAATGCAGAGTGTGTCATGCACTGCCAAGGATCCGGGGAGACAAGAGGACAGAATTTTTAGCAGCACCAGTTTCCAGTTTTGTGACTTTCTCCAGCAGTTCCTGGGGGAAGACTGATGGTGTAAAAAATTTAGAGCTGGGGTTTAATAGGAAAAGAGGATGGAAGGAAGGCAGAATGATGAGATCCAAACCAGCAAGTACTTACTGATCAATAATCAATCAATAATAAATACTTGTTGAAAAATTATTTGTACTACTATCAACCTAACTTCTACAACTTTTTAAAAATGTTTTATTGATTGATTTTAGTGAGAGAGGAAGGGAGAGATAGGGAGCAAGAGACAAAAACATCAGTCTGTTCCTGTCTGTGCTCAGACTGGAGATCGAACCAGCAACCTCTGCACTTCGAGACCATGCTCTAACTGAACTATCCGGTCAGGGTTAATTTCTATAACTTTATAATGTTTTTTTTTTTTTTTTTTTTTTTTTTTTCATTTTTCTGAAGCTGGAAACAGGGAGAGACAGTCAGACAGACTCCCGCATGCGCCCGACCGGGATCCACCCGGCACGCCCACCAGGGGGCGACGCTCTGCCCACCAGGGGGCGATGCTCTGCCCATCCTGGGCGTCGCCATGTTGCGACCAGAGCCACTCTAGCGCCTGGGGCAGAGGCCACAGAGCCATCCCCAGCGCCCGGGCCATCTTTGCTCCAATGGAGCCTCGGCTGCGGGAGGGGAAGAGAGAGACAGAGAGGAAAGCGCGGCGGAGGGGTGGAGAAGCAAATGGGCGCTTCTCCTGTGTGCCCTGGCCGGGAATCGAACCCGGGTCCTCCGCACGCTAGGCCGACGCTCTACCGCTGAGCCAACCGGCCAGGGCTATAATGTTTTAATGGGAAATACACACAGGATTCATCTTGGAATGGCAGAATACATCACTGTCAGGAACAAATAAGAGGATTCCAAGAGGAGAGAGAGCTGAGAGGCATCCAGGAAGGGAGATCAGGAGGACATAGAAAGGTTTCCTGCTAGGCTAACTCTCTTCTACTTCTCTTTACTGTTCTTTTCTCACTTTGAACCTATTAAAGACCAAGAAAAAAAAACTATTAAAAACAAAGCCATGAGAAATTGATAAAGAATAGAGAAGACTCAAGTTTAATTTATGTTTTGGAAGAAAAACTAAAAAACTAAAATTTTCTTGGGCATTTTCTCCTAAAGGCTGGGGGAGGAGCAGAGACTATAAATGAAGAGGTTACTGCTGGTGCAAGGAACAACTCTAGAAGACCTGATAGCGGTTGATGGGGAGTCCTGCAGCTAGCTCGGTTGGTTAGAGCTTTGTCCCAATGCACAGAGGTTGCCAGTTCGATCTCCAGTCACGGCGCATACAGAAACAGGTTAATGTTTCTATGTTTATCTCTCTCTTTCCCTTCCTTCTCTCTCTAAAAATGCAATAAGTTAATTAAAAAAAAAAGTTGAAGGGGGAATCAGGTCTGTGAAAGAATAACTAAAGGGACGGATAACTAGGGGAGAGGCAGAGGGAGGTAGAGGATAAAACCCGCAGCAGTGGTGGGCAGGAACAGGGAGTTCCTAAACTCAAAAGGGTCCACCCTGAATCAGACATTCATACAAGACACCCAGATGTTGCTGCTGGTTCCTCCTTTACTGTGACAAATTTAAAATAATTTACTGGTGGTCACTATTTTCAAAGATTAAATAAAAACAATCCAAACCCTTCAATAGAGCCTCAGGAAGAGAATAAATGGTAAATGTTAATAATACTCTTAGGAAAAGAGGCTCCCAGAATAAGAGTGGGGAAATGAGCAAAAGAATAAAAATGGTCTTTGTAATGGAAAGCTGACCATGGCATTTCAGTAATTCAAGAGCTGATATATGCAGTAGGTTTAAAAAATGGGAGCAAAAGAAAGAAGCATGATGAACTGCTTAAGGATTCTTACAAATGACTTCTAATTTTAAAAATACCTAGCCACCAATGTTTAGGAGCTATAACTTTTGGTTTGGCTGATACGATATGGTTTGACTCTTTCCGTAATGTGCCTATTGTTCCTAGAGATATTTAAATCTCTAATATCATTACCAAAAGATCTACTTCTTTCCTGCAGTTTCACTTGGAGGGGGGAGAAAAACAGCAAATTCCTTCCTAAAATAGCAAAAACAACAATGCAAGGAATAATACTTCAGAGTTTAAACAGATATTTCCTGTATTTCACTCAATGTACTAATCACAAAGTTAGGAATTAAAAGGGGGGAAAAACTACCAACAAAACACCACGACTGCTACTTACTCTCAGTAATAATAAAAAATACCCAGTATACCATTCTTATTCTAAACTCAACCCCCCCAAGAGCAATAAAACCTCGCCACATATCTAAAAATAATTATAGAAAAAATAACAAACTTTGAATGCTGTAAATATATGAAAATGTGAATATTAAGGAAAATAAATATTTCTTCATAATGACAGTAGTGGTAGTAAGAAAAGCCATTTTTTCCGAAAGAAAAGCTGGAAAGAATCAAATGTTGGATATGTCAATTATGTTTAGATGTTACAGCTATATATGTAGAATTTTTTAAAGTTTATTGTTATTATTCTTGTATTAAAAATACTTTGTCACCCTGGCCGGTTGGCTCAGCGGTAGAGCGTTGGCCTGGCGTGCGGGGGACCCGGGTTCGATTCCCGGCCAGGGCACATAGGAGAAGCGCCCATTTGCTTCTCCACCCCCAACCCCTCCTTCCTCTCTGTCTCTCTCTTCCCCTCCCGCAGCCAAGGCTCCATTGGAGCAAAGATGGCCCGGGCGCTGGGGATGGCTCCTTGGCCTCTGCCCCAGGCGCTAGAGTGGCTCTGGTCGCGGCAGAGCGACGCCCCGGAGGGGCAGAGCGTCGCCCCTGGTGGGCGTGCCGGGTGAATCCCGGTCAGGCGCATGCGGGAGTCTGTCTGACTGTCTCTCCCTGTTTCCAGCTTCAGAAAAATACAAAAAAATAAAAATAAAAAATACTTTGTCAATTTGCCATAGCCAGGTAGCTCAGTTGGTGAGAGCATTGCCCTGTTATGCCAAGGTTGTGGGTTTAATCCCGTCAGGGCACATACAGGAGTCAGCCCCAACAACAAATGCACAGATGTATGAAACAGCAAATTTATGTTTCGCTCTCTCTCTTCCATCCTCTTTCTAAAATCAATTAAAAAAAATACTTTGTCGGTCCTGGCTGGTTGGCTCTGTGGTAGGACATCTGCCCAGCGTGTGGATGTCTCAAGTTCAATTCCCAATCAGGGCACACAGGAGAAGCAACCATCTGCTTCTCCACCCCTCCCTTCTCTCTCTCCTCCTCCCAAAGCCATGGCTTGATTGGTTGATTGGTTCGAGTGCATAGGCCCTGGGCTCTAAGGATGGCTCCACAGAACCTCTTCCTCAGGTGCTAAAAATAGCTCAGTTGCGAGCATGGTTGCCAGGGGGATCCTGCTTGAAGCACATGCAGGAGTCTGTCTCTATTTCCCCTCCTCTCACTTGGAAAAGAAGAAACAAAATTAAAAAAACAAAAAAACAGAAAACTTTGTCCCCTGACCTGTGGTGGCATAGTGGATAAAGAGTCGACCGGGAATGATGAGGTTGCCGGTTCAAAACACCAAGCTTGCCCAGTCAAGGCACATATGAGAAGCAACTACTACATGTTAATGCTTCCTGCTCCTCCTCACCCCACTTCTTTCTCTCCTCTAAAATCAATAAGTAAAATCTTAAAAAAAAAAAATTGTCGGCCCTGGCCGGATGGCTCAGTGGAAGAGCATTGGCCTGACGTGCGGAAGTCCCAGGTTCGATTCCTGGCCAGGGCACATAGGAGAAGCGCCCATTTGCTTCTCCACCCCTCCCCCTCTCCTTCCTCTCTGTCTCTCTCTTCCCCTCCCGCAGCTGAGGCTCCATTGGAGCAAAAGATGGCCCGGGCACTGGGGATGGCTCCTTGGCCTCTGCCTCAGGCGCTAGAATGGCTCTGGTTGCGACAGAGCGACGCCCCGGGTGGGCAGAACATCGCCCCCTGGTGGGCATGCCGGGTGGATCCCGGTCGGGCGCATGCAGGAGTCTGTCTGACTGTCTCCCCGTTTCCAGCTTCAGAAAAATACAAAAAAAAAAAAAAATTGTCAATTAAAATACTTCTCCTTGCCTGACCAGGCGGTGGCGCAGTGGATAGAGTATCAGACTGGGATGCAGAGGACCCAGGTTTGAGACCCCGGGTCGCCAGCTTGAGCACAGGCTCATCTGGTTTGAGCGAGGCTCACCAGCTTGAACCCAAGGTCGCTGGCTCCAGCAAGGGGTTACTTGGTCTGCTGAAGGCCTGCAGTCAAGGCACATATGAGAAAGCAATCAATGAACAACTAAAGGTGTTGCAATGCGCAATGAAAAACTAATGATTGATGCTTCTCATCTCTCTCTGTTCCTGTCTGTCTGTCTGTCCCTGTCTATCCCTCTCTCTGACTCACTCTCTGTCTCTGGGGGGGGAAAAAATACTTCTCCTTATTCCTGTTCTAATTTGAAACAAGTGTTTTTGTAATGTAAAATGTTTTTCAGAATAAAGTTTTTTAAAGAATGTAATTATAATGTTTTTACAGAATATGAAAGATGAGGAAGCATCATTGTAAACACCAGTATAATCAGTTTGTGTGCCAGGGCGTTTAAGGAGAAACAAGTGGTCCCATCGTCTGTTCTTTTGTCTTCCATAATAAAATTTTTAGCTGGGCAAAACAACCATTTAGGGTCAAGACCACATTTCCCAGTTCCCTCATACCTAGGTGTGGTCACATAACTAAATGCTGGCCAATATGGTCTGGACAGAAATAATGTATACAACTTCCAGGTCCTGCTCTTTGTTGTTTTTCTTTTAATTGATTTTAGAGAGGAAGGGAGAGAGAGAGAAACATCAATTTGTTGTTCTATCTATACATTCACTGGTTGATTCTTGTATGTGCCCTGATCATGAATTGAAACCCCAACCTTGGTGTATCGGAACAACATGCTAACCAGCTGAACAAACTGTAGCTACCAGCCAGGGTCAGGTTCTGATCTTAAAGAAAAAGGGCACATCTACTCTTTTTCTCCTTCCTGATGGCTGAAATGGGATTGTGGTAATCAGTCATCTTGGACCAAGGATGGTAAAGAAGCAGGACTGAAAGCCTGAAGCCTAACAATCTCATGAAATGGAGTTGCCATACTAGTGCAGGCTATTAAATGACACAGAAATCACCTTCTCTCTTGTTTAAGTTCTTGTTACTTGGGTTCTCTGTTACATATAGTCAAACTCATAATCCAAAAAATACATAGTAAATGAGATTATTTTCAGTCAGTGGCATCAAATAATTTCTGCTACTTGATGTCCCCACCAGAACCACAAACCATGGTATTAAAACTTTTAAAAGCAAATTAACTGTTACATAGGTGAGATACATCCTCATAAACTTTTTACCACTAATCTTGATAAATCTTTTTTCACCGCCAGTCTTAAATCAATGAGATTTTTATCTAAGCCTGAATTCTTACAAAGTAAATCTGGTTTACTTACTTTTTAAAATTTACTTTTATCTTTTTAAGATTTTATTTATCCATTTTACAGAGACAGGAGCGGGGGGGGGGGGGGAGGGGGTTACAAGAAGTAGTTGCTTCACTCTAACTGTTCATTGGTTGCTTGTCATATGTGCCTTGACCAGGCAAGCCCAGGGTTTTGAACCAGCAACCTCAGCATTCCAGGTTGACTGCTTATGTTTATCCACTGTGCCATCACAGGCCAGGCTGGTTTACTTACTTGAAAACAGAATACTGCAGAGCAACTCTTTAATGTAAAATTACTTAAATACATTAAAAGCCTTGGACTAGACTCATCAATACATGTGCTAGTATTAATACTTCTGATAGATGTTTCTATAAAAGATTTTAGCACAAACAAATCAGCATTTCTATATTGTGTTTATTTGTATTCTTTTTTTTTTTTTTTTTTTTTTAGAAAAAGAGAGAAGGAAGGAGGAGGAGGGACAGACAGACAGGAAGGGAGAGAGATGAGAAGCATCAACTCATATTTGCACCACCTTAGTTGTTCATTGATTGCTCTCATATATGCCTTGACCAGGAGGCTCTAGCCAAGCAAATGACCCCTTACTCAAGGCAGCAACCTTGGGCTTAAAGCCAGCAATGTTTGGGCTCAAGCCAACAACCATGGGGTTATATCTATGATCACACGCTCAAGCCGGCGATCCCACACTCAAGCTGATGAGTCAGAACTCAAGCCGATGAGCCTGCACTCAAGCTGGCGACCTCAGGGTTTCGATCCTGGATCCTCAGTGTCCCAGGCCAACGCTCTACCCACTGAGTCACCATCTGGTCAAGCTATTTTTATTTCTGAAATTAAAACAGCAACCATTTGATATGTTAAGAGCTCCTAGCAAAACATTATCTAAATAAACTATCAGCTAAAAATAGACATGTGAATACAAATTCCAATTACTAATTTGCCAATTGTTGAAGGACTACAGCCTGGAAATAAGCAAGCTGTGTGAGGAATGATGTTTTTCCTCTGTTTTTAGACTAAAAGCTTGCTGTACCAGAGCCATTAGTAAATCCAGGAAATTCCCCAAGCTTTGAATAGAACAACTCTGCTTTAACTGATTATACTCCAACAGGCTTCAGTAAAGATTGTGTTTGAACAAAAGACCCTCAACTTAGCTAAAAGGTTTACTACTAAATATACAGGCATAGAGCAATGGCTTTTCAGTAGAAAAAAAAATTCCATCAAGTAAAAGTAAGGAAAAAAGGTCAATCATTAGAAAGGCTTTATTTGATAAGAAAAATAAAAGTATCATTAAAAAAAATTTTTGTCTAAAATTTCCTGACTCCTCCATTTCTGTGTGATGTTTAAGAATTCAGACATATCTATATCGTAAGCCTGGCTCATCACCTATCAACTAAGTCTCTTTGGACAAGTTAGTTAAGGTTCTTGGGTCCTTGTTTTTCCTTCTGTAAAATGAGGAAACTTGTACAGTCGTTCCTGGCCATATGACGGTTCACTTTTCTCGGTCTCACTGCACCGCGGATTTTTAAATTGTATATATCTAATTTTGTATCATGGATTTTTTGCTATATCGCAGGATTTTGCGGTATATAGGTATTTTTATATATTTATTATTTTAATTATTTTGTGGTAAAATAAGCAAAGTAAGTTTGGGAAAGGTTAATAACGGTGTGGGGAGGGTTTATAAAGCCTTAAAAATATATAAATAATAAAATATATATATATAAGGTCGCTGCTTCGCAGATTTTCGCCTATCGTGGGGAGTTCTGGAACCTAACCCCATGATAGATGAGGGACCACTGACTGTTAAAAGGATTAAGTGAGATGATATACGTACACAGAGATCCTAGCAGAGCACTTGATCCAAAGTAAACACTCAATAAAAGTTAGTTCCCCTCTGTTTTTTGGTGTTTTTTTTGTATTTTTCCGAAGTTAGAAGCAGGGAGGCAGTCAGACAGATTCCCATATTCACCCAACTGAGATCCACCCGGCATGCCCACCAGAGGGCGATGCTCTGCCCATCTGGGCCGTTGCTCCGTTGCGGCCAGAGCCATTCTAGTGCCTGAGGCGGAGGCCATGGAGCCATCCTCAGCGCCCGGGCCAATTTTGCTTCCATTGGAGCCTTGGCTGAGGGAGGGGAAGAGAGAGACAGAGAGAAAGGAGAGGGGGAAGGGTAGAGAAGCAGATGGGTGCTTCTCCTGTGTGCCCTGACTGGGAATCACACACTGGGCAGACGCTCTACTGCTGAGCCAACAGGCTAGGGCCTTTAGTTCTCCTCTTGACCCACTCTGCCCCTAGCACCAATCACCTAAATCTCAGAACAAATTATAAATGAAAGGGTTCTGATGTGGGTTGCATGCCTTTTTGGATTGGGTGATATTTATGACGAAAATCAGCTTAAAACACTTCCTTGCATGAAAAAACACAAAAATTTGAACTTGCATGTTTATAGAAGCATTATTCATTACCAAAAACAACCCAAATGTCCATCAACTGATGAATGGATAAAGAAAATGTGGTATAGCCAAACAATGAAATATTACCCAGAAATAAAAGGAATGACATACTGGTGTCCGCTAGAACATAAAGACATTATGCTAAGTAAAAGAAGCCAGACACAAAAGACCACATTTTATATGACTGCATTTATATAAAATGTCCAGAATAGGCAAATCCATAACATGAATTAGTGGTTCCTTGAGGAAGGGAAGGGAGCAAGGGAAGATGGGAAGTGACTGCTGGTTTCTTTTGGGGATTATAAAAATGTTCTAAAATTGGAGTGTAATGATGGTTGCACAATACTGTGAACTTACTAAAAAACACTGAATTGCATACTTTAAATGGGTAAATAGTGTGGCATGTGAATTATACCTTAATGAAGGTTCTTAAAAAACTTCATTGAATCTAAAATTTAATAAATCAAAAGAGCTATTCAAAATATACTATTATATAGAAAATAGACTGCATTGATGGTAGGAATGGATATCTGTATGTAAACTTCTTAGTCATTTATAAGAATCTTTAGCAGTTCATCATGTTTATTTCTTTCTACTCCTTAAATACAATAGATGCCTTATCTCCTGTGCATGTATGGTAATACCAGTTATGCACCATACTTGGGAGAACTGAGAAGAGCCACTCAATTTTCTGTAGAGCTTAAATCTCTTGTGGAACTGTAAATGAGGTTGTGTGTGTGTGTGTGCACATATCCTTTACAATCAAGTAGAACATTTATGAAAACTGATCAGCCTGACCAGATAATAGTGCAATGGATACAGTGTGGGCCTGAGAAGCTGAGGATCTAAGCTCAAAACCCCTAGGTCACTGGCTTGTACACAGGCTCATTTGGCTTGAGCATGGGCTCACCAGCTTGAGTGCTGGGTTGCCTGCTTGAACATGACATCATAACCCCAAGGTTGCTGTCTTGAGCAAGGGGTCACTGGCTCGGCTGGACCCCGCCCCCCTGCCATCAAGACACATATGGGAAAGCAATCAATGAACAACTAAGGTGCTGCAAAGAAGAACTGATGCTTCTCATCTCTCTCCCTTCCTATCTGTCAGTCTGTCCCTCTCTCATGCTAAAAAACAAAAAACAACAAGAACTGATCTCTACCAGACTATAGAGCAAATTATAAAAATTTCAAAGAACTGGTATCACACAGATTACTTCATCTGTTAACAATGTAGTTCAGTTATAAATCAATAAAAGCTAACATTTGTAAAGGCCAGCCATAAAAAAAGTCTACTACTATGCCATTTACTTGCATTACATATTGTGCATGTAATACACATATGTGCATTTGATCATATTTATTTATAAGGAAATGAGGGGAGGTTGCATGTATGTTTGCATACTGCCAAGACATTTTCTTGTTATATTCAATACATTTGTTTCTCAAAAAGTGTATATAATCAATCATATTTAGGAGCATTAGGGACTTTGCTATTTAAAGGATTCATGGAGTACATCTTTTTGTACTATAAATAATTTTTGCCTACCTCATCTGCAGTTAATTCTTTCAAAAGCTTATTCTGTATTTAGCAGAGTATTCAGTGTAGTATCACTATCTGAGAGAGTACAATCCACCAGGAGTTTGCATGAGATGCAAAACAATGCAGAGAAAGGAATTCGGTGCTCTGGTCACTGCCAAGGTCAACATTTCCCCAGCATACTAATTCAGCAAGCCAAGTTCTGGAACCAGTCCACAGCTTTATCATCATTATGAATTTATCCTTGAGCAGTTCCTGAGAAAAGACGTCCACTGTGTCCTATCCCAACAGAAAAATGGGACCAGGTTCAATCACCTGAGGCGAACAACTAGCTTAAAAATGTGAACGACAGCCAATTATCTTCCTCAACACCAAAACGGTACGCCAAGTCTAGCTCTCTCTTCTTCTTTCCAGGCTAAATGGCTCTGAACAACTTGAGCCTTTTTGAAAAGACCCAATTCCCAACTACTTCACTTATTTTTTATTAGACTAGGCAGTTGTCAGATGGAGACATAAATAAGTGGCCATTTCTTGCACTGTGATATTTTCTCTTCGCAATTCATCTGCCTAGTCCTCTTTTCAGACCTGGATATATCAAAGGCAAAATATTCTTTACTGATTTATAAAAAGGCATGACCTTGCCTATTTTTCTCTTTAAGTTGATATCACTTTATCAATTTATTTTATTTTGCTTGAATTTTTACTTAAATACCGATTATATTACTGAGATACATGTATTAAATTATATAAACTTTGGTACGACCACACCATTTGTAAGTGTGCAAAGTCATGCTATATTCTGCCTCATTTCTTTCTAGTAATGGAGTCTCTTAAGAGGAAAAAGGTGGAAACTACTTCACTAAATTAATATACAAACTTGAAGTTTATAATATATGAACCTGCTCAAAGATGACAAGGGGGATTTCCAGAACCCCAAGAGCTTCTTTGTGACCCAGCCCTAAGTGGCTAATAATAAGAATGAAATCGTTTTTGCTCTCTGATCACAGGCTGAGAATGTTGAATTATATAATAGCAGCAACAACCATGGCAAACCAAGATAGGACAGAACAGAAAACACAGAGGTAAAGATGGTGTCTAACACCAAAAATCATATCACAAACAGATGTGTGTTCTTTAGAAACTGGGCATGAGAAAAGGTAAGATTTACATGCTTGACTAAAAAGAACAGGTAAAATATGAAGCAAGACGCATTAAGAATGTGTAGAAACATTACAAAGACCAACATAAAAGCCTACTGTGAGGCAATGTGGTACAATGTTTAGTGCCCCAAATCTGGAGCCAGACGTTTGGGTTCAATTCCTGGCTCTGCCACTTACTAAAAACAGCCTACAGAAGCTAGAGAAGTGTTCACTGAACTAGCTAAGAAGTAAACACTACCCAACCAGGCAGCGGCGCAGTGGATAGAGCATTGGCCTGGTACACTGAGGACCCAGGTTTGAAACCCATAGGTCACCAGCTTGAGCATGGAGTCCCCACCTTGATCATGGGATCATAGACATGACCCCATGGTTGCTGGCTTGAGCCCAAAGGTTGCTGGCTCGAAGCCCAAGGTCACTGGCTCAGCTGGAGCCTACCCCCACTCCCCCACTCCCATCCCCGTCAAGGCACATATGACAAAGCAATCAATGAACAATTAAGGTGCTGCAACAAAGAATTGATGCTTCTCATCTCTTTCTACCTTCCTGTCTGTCTGTCTCTTTCTCACTTAGGGAAAAGAAAAAGTAAATACCAAATATATAAAATATTCTATATAAAATATAAAAAACAAACATTCTTTAAATTAAAAGGCTCTCTCTCGCCTGCCTGTCCCACCCATCTCTCACTTAGCCAGTTGACTGCTGCTAGGAGTCAGGTGCTGGTCTAGAAACATGGGTGTGCCAAAACAAACGGAGATGACCTTGTGGAGCTTGTATTTGAGGGAAGAGACAGATATAAGTAGATGAATTACACAGAACGTTAGAAGGCAGAAATGCTGCAGAAAAAGCAAAAGGCGAGTAGGGTACTGGGAATTTAGACGGGGAAGGCAGACTATAAAATTAAACAGGGCAATTAAGCAGAACTCATTTGAGAATGAGTTGAGCAAAACCTGAAGGAAAAGTCAACCATACAGACGTATTGGGAAGAGCCTTCTGGTAGAACTCTTCCAGAAGGAGGAAACAGCTATGCAAATCAATGAATTGAGAAATTTGGATACGTTTTAAGCTTTAATGCTAGAAGGAAATACGGAGTTTCCCTGAAACACTCATCTTTGGAGGGAAAAAACATTTTTTTTAAGTGAGACAGAGAGAAAGACAGAGATAGACAGACATGAAAGGAAACAGAAAAGAGAAGCATCAATTCTTTGTTGTGGCACCGTAGGTATTCATTGACTGCTTTCTCATATGTGCCCTGACTGGTGGCTACAGCCGAGCCAGAGACTCCTTGCTCAAGACAGCAACCTTTGGGCTCAAGCCAGTAACCTTGGGGTCATGTCTATGATCCCACACTCAAGCCGGTGACCCTGTGCTCAAGATGGCAACCTTGAGGTCTCACATCTGGGTCCTCTGCATTCCAGGCTGACACTCTATCCCACTGCACCACCGCCTGATCAAGTGGAAAATTATTTTTTGAGGGAGTTAAAAAAAAAATGAAGAAGAATGCTTAGATTTTATAGAAACGTTTTTCAAAGCAAACTACTGGTTTAAAAACTAATTAATTAAAAGTTATCTAAACAGACAGGCAAATGTTCTCCTGAACTATGCAACGAGGGGCAAAGAAGTAAGCCCATGGGCTGCCATGCCAGGCTCACAGGGCCCAGCCTCACTGCTCCGGGGTCAGGCCTGTCCCAGCCTGTGTCCCCAGAGAGCAGATGTTCACTTCATGTAGTCAGGCTGCTCCCTACACAGGAAGTACATGAGTTTCGGACTGGTAATGGAGATTTGTTTCCTCATTTATGAAGTGTTATTTATACTCACACACACACTATAACAAAGGCTTTTCTGAGGAAAATAGCAATTAACTTCTATTATTAACACTGCTAATAATTAAAACTATAAATTCTAAGTAAATATTTTGTCCTCATCAGATACTAGTAATAGGGGCCAAAAGTGGTTTTAGAAATCATTTGAAACACCCAAAGACGTCTAAACTAACTGTCCTGGGTGTATGTACAAAATTAGGGTCAGAGATGTATTTAAGTCAAACACGTGGCTCTTGAATTTACTGGTCTCCTACTCTGAATGAGTACATGTTAATTGCTAACAATCAAGAAAATAGCTCTTTCTGGCTCTATAAACTGACACTATATACCCCAGACATTTGAGTTGGCTTGCTAATTAAAAACAAAGGTTCCCAATATTTGGATTTTTTTCCTGTTCAGTTGAGCTGCAGGAAATGGAAGCCGTTGAATGTGAATGTAAATACGGATGTCCTTACAGAACTGCTGTCATAAATTACACGACCAGGAAAGGAGCAAAACAATACAAAAGATCACAATCTCAAAATCTCCTACTGCCATCACAGAAAACAGGTAATTTTTATAGAAATGGTGTTGATGATAACAGTTAAACTAATAAATAACAACCAGTGACTCCAATCTCCCTAGGCAAAGGCTATAATTACACCCTGTCAAACTTTTTGTTATATGGAGAGCTGGTTAATATGAAGAAATAATGAAATCAGAACATCCCCTCAGGGGAACAATTATGCAGTGTTCAAGAGTCTTTAAAATGTTTATACAGTTTGACCCAAGACATCTGCTAGGATTCTACCCAAAAGAAAGACAAAAATGTGTCTACTCAATGTTGTTCTTACTGTGACAAACTGAAAAATCAAAATGTTCAACAACCAGGAACAGTTAAAAAATTATTCTGGAATATTATACAGATAACAAAAGGATATTTACTAAGAATTCCTCTAGCAGAAAGGAACTATCTTTGTTTAGGAAAAAACTTTTTAATTAAAAAGAAAAATTTTTTAAGTTAGAGGAGGGGAGATAGACAGACTCCCACATGTGCTCCGACCAGTATCCACCGGCAACCCCCGTCTAGGTCCAATGCTCTAATCAGCTGAACCATCCTCGGTGCCTGGGGCCGATGCTTAGACTAACCAAGACATCCTCACCAACTGAGACTGATGCTCAGACCAACCAAGCCAACCAAGCTATCCTTAGTGCAGGGGCAGCCCTGGAATCAATTGAGCAAATGGCTGTGGGAGGGGAAAAGAAAGAGAGAAGGGAGAGGAAGGGGAAGAGAAGCAGATGGTCGCTTCTCATGTGTGCCTTAACCAGGAGGGATCAAACTCAGCATTTCCACACACTGGGCCGACACCCTATCAACTGAGCCAAGTGGCTAAGGCTAGAATAAACTTTTTAAATATACAAGGTAGACAGCATAGTACAGTGTAAAAAAAGCATTTGTTTTGGAATAAAATGATCTGGTTGGTGTATGGTTCCATTCCTAACTATCTATGTGACTTTAAGCAAATCATTTCCAGCCTTCTGTTAGTGTCCTCATCTGTAAGAGATATGAATATCTGACTTCTCTTCCTCACAGTGGTGTGTGTGTGTGTGAGAGAGAGAGAGACAGACAGACAGAGAGAAAGAGGATGCACAAAGGAAAGTAACACATCTGAAAACTTTTTGAAAGATATCATCCTCATCAAAGCTGCATTTGAAGGAAAGAATAAAAAAGGGAAAGGAGGTAGTTTATATTCTCTCTCGACAAATAAGGAAAACAGGCTGCCTTGTAAAGTTATCCATTTATAGATGATCAGACACATAAAGTAGTGGCATTCATGAAGAATCTAGAATTGTACAGGGTACATTTTAGAGAAATATGAGAAGCAATTGAAAAGCTTCTTCTAGAATTGTGTAAGGATACATTTTAGAGCAATGTGAGAAGCATTTGAAAAGCCAGGTAAAATAATATGTTCCAAAAGTCTCCATAGAGAGGTGGAGGTTGGAAGAGAAAGGGAGTGTGTATGAGGGACAGGATGCAGGCTGACAAAAGGACTTCTGTTAAGGTTCTCCTAAAAGGTGTAAGTCTAGGATTGAGACTACTTAAAAAAATTATGTTTGAGAAGAGTACATCTTGTGATACAGGTTATAGCCACTGTTTCCAAGACACTACTATTATCATTACCTTAATTAAGTGGATTACCCAGTTTTTATAAATCATCAGGATTCCTAGTCTGTCCTTCCTTTAAAGAAAAAAGAAAAAGTCCTTCTCTCATTAATGCAGAAATAGGTAGGCGTGGATGACTGGATGCTATTACAGAAAGAAAAGTAAATGAAACTCATTTTTAGAAATTACTGGAGTTATTTCAGAATCTTACATCAGTTAGTCACATGGCTGGCTGCTTTGGACCCAAGCTGACAGAATTAAGTGTAACCACGTTCTGCAAGAGTGCTCACTTCACGACTGTGGGAGGTAGAAAAATATATTTGTCAAATGTGATAAAGGAAATTCCGAAGAGCTAAAAAAAAAAAAATAAGCCAATGAATAAAACCATCAAAAAAACTTTACTGTCAGTTTGCAACCTTTTTTAAGTGTGAGCATTCAGTGTAATTTAACATATACTTGATATTCACAAAGAAGGTTAAAAAGATAATTATAACAGAGAAGCTCTAAAATATTAAAGCACTCTATTGTTTCGGCTAAATAGGAGTCAGCATTCATTAGACAATGCCACTCTGTATCATCTGTGTCAAGGTCCAGGACTGCGCAGGAAAAGTCCAAGAGCCCCTTTCACCACTCTCAGTATGAGTTCTTATGATACTCCCTCTTCTTAAACTCTCTCAGCCTATTAGACATCACACATCCCAATTCCACCCATGACTTAGAGAAGTGATGCTCCTTTTTTAATAACACCCCTTCATACACAGAAGGCCACAACAGGACTATCTACTACTGTCGTATTAAGATAACATTCTCACTTTTAATCTTTTCCTCCCTAAAATAATCAAAATAGTGAAGTAGCTGTTGTCTGCAAATTCTAACTATGGACAAAATGGATGAAGGATTCAAAAAGAACATCTGTATAAATACCATAATGCTGACCAAGAATCCAAACATTTCAATAAAACAAGATGCCAGATTTTCACACTTTTTGCTTAAATTAAAATAATTTTTACACTAATTTTAAAAGTTATATTATCAAAAACTGATGAATTTTCCATTCAGACATGTACTATGCAGCCCTTAAAAAGAATAAAGTAAATCTAATAAGCTGATATGGGAAGTTCTCTAAAATACAGTAAGTTAGAAACAACGTGCAGAAGAGTTTGTGGCTGACTGGTGGTGGGGCAGTGGACAGAGCATCGACCTGGGATGCTGAGGTCCCAGGTTCAAAATCCTAAAGTCACTGGCTTGAGTGCGGGTTCATCTGGCTTGAGCGCAGGCTTGCCAGCTTGAGCGTGGGGTATGGTTGCTATCTTGAACCCAAAGTCGCTGGCTTAAGCAAGGGGTCACTGATCGACTGGAGTCCCCTGTCAAGGCACATACGAGAAGCAATCAATGAACAACTAAACTGCCACAAGTACAAGTTGGTGTTTCTCCTCTCTCTCTTTCTCTCTATCTATTCATCTAATAAAAGAAAATAAAGAAGAAGAGTTTGTATAGTAGAGCCCTTCCTTAGAAAGAGCTTATATGCTAGTTGCCTAAAGGGCAAATTAACAGAAGGATTCACAAAGGACAGAAGAAATGTGTGAGTTTTAAACTACCTATGTAACAAACAACTAGCTTAGATAATTTTTTAATAGGTTAGTAAAAATTTTTACTGATCTGATATAAATATCTAACTACAATAAAGCAAATATTACTGCATTTTTTGCTCCATAAGACGCACCTAACCATAGGTCAGGGTTTTAAGGAGGAAAATTAAAAAAATATTTTTAACCAAATGGTGTGTTAAAATATTTAATAAAATACCATATTTTTTGCTCCATAAGATGCATTTTCCCCTCCACTTTTTTTGAGGGGAAAGTGCGTCTTATGGAGCAAAAAATACTCTTATTCTATCATAAAAAGTAAAAATAACCAAGTTTCAAAGAAATAAAACTAAAATAAGTGATAACTCTTTTTAAAAGCATGCAGATCAGATTTATCTAAATACCCTGGGTTACCAAACTCCTTAGTTACTGAATCCTAAGTCTTTTTTCATCCCAACTGAAAATTGTCTTTTTTAGGATCATCTAAACCAGGTCAATACTCTGAAAGTTTCTTGGTCTTGGACACATGTCAAAACTCTACAGTTGAACAGCCCCTGGCTGGCTATGCATAGTAATGATCATTCTCCAAGTACCCAAGTACACTGCTTTTGTTAACCTCTTTTACCATCATGCAAACAGACACAATCTAACTCACACAGTCAAAACTTTGTCTCTAAGATCCTCTCCCAATTTTCCACTTTTTCATTTTTTAATTCTTTATATTGATATTTCCAAAACAATTTTATCCCTACCACAGGCCTCTTTTTATACACTAAGTTATATAAAGCACTGATAAATGAGACTGAATTCTTATGTGAACTAAAGTCTTAAAGCAATGGCAGAACATTCAGTGTAAGATGGCAGCACCTACTGGCAAAGAACTATAAAATTATTCAGCTTTACTGAACAGTGTAAATACCTAAAACACAGCAGGAAAGAAACTATGTTCTGGGAGCTGAACTGGAATTATGAGACCACAAAGGCACAAAGAAATTCTATCTTAAGAGGGTTGAAGAGGCAAGGCTGAAAGTAAAGGGGAGTAAGTGTGAACCCTGCAACAAATTCCCAGAAGACCATGTGCCAGAGATGACGTATTTAATTATTTCTCATCTTTTCACTTCAGTGCACCTGGAGATTTTTCTTCTGTGAATAAATGGCTTATTTTATAATGTAAATACATGGCCTTTTAGTTAATTCAATTATCACAAAGTAAAAAAAAAACAACCATATTTGAGCAATATGGATATAATATCGGCCTCAATGGCCACATTAAGTATATATAATCTTTGTGTACCTGAAGCTTTCTGATAATAAAACCTTTCTGTTCACTCTCCAAGTGATCTGCACCACCAGCTTGCTAACACCTACTACAAGCGTCGGCAGTGTTTTGATCTTATTAGAGCCAATGGCTGCCAAAGTGTTATTCCTTTTAGACCTTGAACTTGAGCTCCATTATCATTTACATGGCCAATTTAATTTAATGGTATTATGAAAATAATTTTTAAACACGTTATTCAAAGCAGAGCTGTTTTCTCTCAATAAGAAAATGTCAAAGTGAATCAAAAGAATTACAATTAAATGCTAACGGGTAGATCCTGGATTCTAAAAGACAAACCCTTTAAGACTCGTCATTCAAGACATACCAGAAATGACACTGTTATTCTACATTGCTAAATAAACTAGATAATCTTATCTAAAAAACAGGCAAAATTAAAACAGCAAAACATCTCAACTGATATAAGACCAAGATAGACAAAACATTTTATCACATATCAAACTATAAATACTTAGTTCCTGACTAGCATATATTCCCATTGTAACATTCAAGCTTCTCTTAACCTCTCCTAATTTTTCTTCCTGATGAGCCTTCATCACACGATTGTTAAAACTTAGGTGGCGCAGTAGACAGAACGTTGACCTGGGACGCTGAGGTCCCAGGCTCAAAACCCTAAGGTCACCAGCTTGAGTGCAGGCTCATAGGCTCGAGTGCAGGGTCACCAGCTTGAGCACAGGATCATCAACATGATCCCAAGGTCACTAAGTTGAGCAAGGGGTCACTGGCTCAACTTGAGCTGCTGGATCAAGGCACATATGAGAAGCAATCAAACAACTAACGTGACACAACTACGAGTTGATGCTTCTCATCAACACACTTTCCCTAAACTTTCCACTAAACTGGCTCCCTGTCATCATTCTAGGTCTCAGTTCAAATGTCACCTCTTTAGAAAGGCTGTTCCTGATTACTCCAGAGAAAGAGCACTAAGTCACCAGTTTTACCTCCTTTCATTGAAAACAGCAAGTAACATATTATGGCAATTACTTGCTAAGGAAAATCAGCTGTTTTAAGAAAACCAGCAGGATTATTACCATTTTAAATAAGACTTTCAGCAATCATTTCATTCAACCACAGGACTTTAAAGGTAAGAAATATGCCTGACCAGGCAGTGGCTCAGTGGATAGAGCATCGGACTGGGATGTGGAAGACCCAAGTTTGAAAGCCCGAAGTTGCCGGCTTGAGTGTGGGCTCATCTAGCTTAAACTCGGGGTCACTGGCTTGAGTGTGGGATCATAGACATGAACCCATGGTCGCTGGCTTGAAGCCCAAGGTCACTGGCTTGAGCAAGGCATCACTCGCTCTGCTGTAGCCCCCAGGTCAAGGCACATATGAGAAAGCAATCAATGAACTACTAAGGAGACTAACGAGCTGCAAGGAAGAATTGATACTTCTCATCTCTCTCCCTTCCTGCCAGTCTGTCCCTATCGGTCCCTCTCTGTCTCTGTCATAAATAAATAAACGTGAGGAATATAAATTCTGATTATTAAGAGATTTATACTTCATCAGATCTCATCACCACCCTTCAAACTTACAATGGTCTATAGAAACAGGCACAAAATCCAGTTGTGGACACCTGGGGCTATCAACACAGAGACCAGCTGCTGGGTTAAGATGGAACTCTAGTTAGCATGGTCTTGTTATGGGTGCCTAGACCCTCCTACCTTAAAAAAGGTCCTCCTGGCCCTGGCCGGTTGGCTCAGCGGTAGAGCGTCGGCCTGGCGTGCGGGGGACCCGGGTTCGATTCCCGGCCAGGGCACACAGAAGCGCCCATTTGCTTCTCCACCCCCAACCCCTCCTTCCTCTCTGTCTCTCTCTTCCCCTCCCGCAGCCAAGGCTCCATTGGAGCAAAGATGGCCCGGGCGCTGGGGATGGCTCCTTGGCCTCTGCCCCAGGCGCTAGAGTGGCTCTGGTCGCGGCAGAGCAACACCCCGGAGGGGCAGAGCATCGCCCCCTGGTGGGTAGAGCTTCTCCCCTGGTGGGTGTGCCGGGTGGATCCCGGTCGGGCGCATGCAGGAGTCTGTCTGACTGTCTCTCCCCATTTCCAGCTTCAGAAAAAATACACACAAAAAAAAAATTAAAAAAAAAAAAAAAGGTCCTCCTGATCTTTAGTAAAATTACTATTAAAGAAATAACTACTATATATCCATTTTTAAGAGGTACTGGGGAGCTCTGAATCTTGTGTAAGTACAGTACACAGTAAAAGTACTAACAAAAACAATTTTTCCTTTTTTTAATGTTTATTTTATTGACTTTAGAGAAAGAAAGGGAGAAACACAGGAACATCAATTTGTTCCTGTAGTGCCCTGCCTGGGGATCGAACCAGCAACCTCTGCACTTCAGGATGATACTCTAACAAACAAAGCTATCAGGCCAGGGCCAAAACAATTTCTAAAACTGTTTCATCAATTTATTATTTCAAGATTGGTTTTCCTTGGGGTGGGAGGCAGGGTAACAACATTTAAGTCTAGCTTTGTTTTCATTCATTGGTATTCTAAAGTTACCAAATACATCCTAAGCCTATATATTACATTTTTATAAAAGCAAAGGATTTTCAAGAGACACTTCTCTTTAAAATTTTTCTATTTTCTTATCTTTCTAAAATTCCTTTTCTATACCTAGTTTTCAAACATAACTAGGTCAAAGTTGAATGCATAATACAGCCTTGTCCTTTTAGTCTCTGAGACAGACCCCAAAATATATATGCAAGCAGAACACCTGAAATGCCCAGCAAGAAAAAGGAAAACATAAAAGAACCAGTGGGAAGAGCAGAAGCGACAAACACAAGTGTCATGCAAAATATATGTGGATTTTCAGCTTTTGAAAATGAGTTACAGGCCCTGTCTGGTTGGCTCAGCAGTAGAGCATCGACCTGGCGGAAGTCTCAGGTTCGATTCCTGGTCAGGGCACACAGGAAAGGTGACCATCTGCTTCTCCACCCCTCCCCCTGCTTCTTGTCTCTCTCTCTTCTCCTCCCACAGCCATGGCTCAATTGATTTGAGCACGTTGGCCTTGGGTGCTGAGATTGGCTCCACGTGCTTCAGGCACTAAAAATAGCTCAGTTGCGAGCATGGCCCCAGATAGGCAGAACATCAGCCCCAGACAGGGTTGCTGAGTGGATCTCAGTCGGGGCGCATGCGGGAGTCTGTCTATCTCCTTTCCTCTCACTTAAAAAAAAGAAAAAGAAAGAAAGAAAAATGAGTTACAAAAGGTTATTTTTTTAGGGTTGTTGCTTTCATATATGATCTAAAAGCACAGGAGACACTAAGAAGACAGAAAAAAACTGAAAACAGACAAGGATTGAACAAGTAAAACAGTATTAGCAAATTCTTAGGCTATCACAATCTGACACAAGTCATTTCTATGCCTCTGTATTAATTAAAATAAGATGCTAGTTTTATTTCGGAAAGAAGTTAACAAACTCCTCATGAAAAATAGTCTCTCCCTAATAGGGCAAGTATCCAAAAGAATGAGTGGCAAAAGGCAGGTAACTCTGCATTAATTAGTCATTAAGTAAATATTTTAAATAAGGTCCATATCACAAGTGAAGGGTGAAACTAGAGGGTGGTCTATAGACTGGGCAAAGTCAATAACAGAGCATCTGCAGAACCTAAGAGGACAAGGGAATATATATATTAAATAATGATATTGTGTACCTTGAAAAAAAAATAGAGGATAAGGGAAAGTAAGAAAAGAGACAAGGGGCCTCTGACTTTAAATCAATCTCCGATTTCATCAGAAACCTACTGGCTTCGTATATACTTCCAAAATAAACAAAGATACTTGCCCAAGGTGCACAGGTATAAAATTGAAGTGGTGGCATCTGGAAGACAGAGAAACCTAAGAGCA
Organism: Saccopteryx leptura; assembly: GCF_036850995.1. Classification (NCBI taxonomy): domain Eukaryota; kingdom Metazoa; phylum Chordata; class Mammalia; order Chiroptera; family Emballonuridae; genus Saccopteryx; species Saccopteryx leptura. The sequence continues at coordinate 131,041,875 of NC_089504.1, forward strand.
GACCAGCATAAGTTTTAATTAATGTACACTACTTATTTTTATAATACCCACAGTTCAAAACCCAAAGATACAAAAAGGAAAAAATGTCATTCCCTCTTCTGTTTTCCAATCAAGTTCTTTCTTGAGAATTTGCCCAAAGACGCACACACAAGCAACATTTTTTAAAAAGCAGTCATTGTTTTAACTAAACACAATGACATCATACATATGCATACAGTACAACTTTTTTTTTTTTTTTTAATTTATTTATTCATTTTTAGAGAGAAGAAAGACAGAGAGAAGGGGGGAGGAGCCGGAAGCATCAACTCCCATATGTGCCCTGACCAGGCAAGCCCAGGGCTTTGAACCGGTGACCTCAGCATTCCCAGGTTGACACCCTATCCACTGCGCCACCACAGGTCAGGCACAGTACAACTTTTTTAAAGAAGCTGACTTATTTAAGACATTTTAAAAAGTTACCAAGAGAAATGGTAGAGTGAAAGTGCTGGATTATGAAGTCTGAGTTTTAGCCTCAACTCTGTGAAAGTCTGGGAACGACCAACTCTTCTATAGCATTCTCCCTTATCTCTCTGGTCACCTCTTGAGTCCAGGCCACTGAAAGCTCCTGCCTAGACTTGCCCCAGTCCCTCCATATCCTCTGAATACATAATCCACCCTCTTGCCTGCTCCAACCCATTCTCCTCAGGACTGTAACTGAAATAATTTTTTAAATGCAAATTTTGTTTTTATGTTTGAGAGAATGCTCAACTCTTTTGCAATTTTCTTTTTACCATTTCAATGAAACCAGAAACGGGCATATAATCATCCACAGTGAGGCTGGCAGTCTTTAGAGATCACTTCACAAGTTGGATCCCCTCAATGAACAGCCCACATTGGAAAGACTGAAGCTCACAGAGACAAAGTAAGCAGGCCACCTCTAGAATGCACAGGATCACAGAATGCCAGGGCTATGTGGGAACCTGAAGGTTATTCATTCATTTGTAAATATTTACTGAAGGCTGGGCACTGTGATAGGTATCAGGAACTGCAACGGACAGATAAGATCCCTAATTTCATAAAGCTTATATTTCTAGATACATTTCTAGAAAAGAAGCAGGTAATTACCCAAGGTAATTACAAAGGCACCTTCTCTTAGGTCTGGATTATTATAGTCAACTTCAGTGCAGTCTCTCTGTCTTCCCTTGGCCTCTGCACTACTTTCCACACAGCAGAGTGATGCTTTTTAAATGTAAGCCAGATCATGCCTATACTTTGTTCCATATCTCCCACACTTAGAATAAAAGCCAAACCCTTTAGCATGACCTGTGCGGCCTCGAGTGATCTGGTTCTTCTCCCTCTTTCTTTCCTCACTTACTCCACTCTGGCCCATGCCTGCCAACTTGTCTTCCAAGGCTCCGGCCTGTTCCTCCTCTGGGACTCACTTGCTGTTCCCACCTCTGCCTAAAACACCCTTCTCCCAAGTCTTTACGTGCTCTCACTTCACTGTCCTTGTTGAAACGTCCTTCGACCACTGCTTAGAACAGCATTCTGCATTTAGCCTGCTTAATTTGTCTACACAACACAGATCACAGTCAGAATGTGATTTTTAAAAAATAATGACGGGGGAAGGGTAGTGGAATCAGTGGCAGTGCAGATGAAACTAGATGGGCCTGTGTATGTTGGTTAACTGTTCATATTAGGTGATGGGTACACAGAGATTCCCCATACTAATTTCTCTACTCTGGTGAATGTTTGAAAAGCCCTATTTAAAAAGGTAAAAACAATAATAAAAGAAATCCAGAATATTAAAATGGAACCAATATTTATTGTATGCTTCTAATATAAGCTAATATTCCACAGTTTTATAAAATTCTAGTTTTTTTCCTTAACAACTAATCAGGAAAGCAGCTATTATTCTTCCAAATAAAATTCGCTTCATTTCAAAAGTTACTACCCTTCTCTCTGGTCTTTTTTAGGGATCAAGCCTGTCCCACCATGCCATGTGTCATGCTGTGGGCAGTGTGCCAAGGTCCAGTGCTGCCTGAGATGAGGGGGCACCACTGCCTGACCGGGGGCTCAGCTGCAGGCTCACCTAACTTGACACTAAGCTCTGCCTCCATCATTACTAAAGGTGATATTCTGGCCTCAAGAGAAAAGAAAAAAGTAAAATAAAAGCAATTTTTTCATTCCTTCCTCAACATATTTCTAATCTCCACAGTTTATGGAACCACTGCAACAATAAGCTTACCTTCATTACCTTCCCTTTTAGCCAAGTAAGGACTGGAACCACAGCATCCCTGACAGCAGTAATTGAACAGACAGAGCTCTTCTGCTTCCCAGGGTCGCCACTACCTAGGTCAGGTTAATTTATATCAGGTAGCTTTTAGGGACACTTACCACTGTGGTGAATGTGGGTAGCAAAATGGATGCTATGGAAGAGACATCGGCCCTGAGTAATTTCCCTCCTGGGAAATAAGGTAAATAGTATTTCTTTGATTCTAATAGCAATTCTCCTCCATAACTTCCCAACAACTCTTTCACCCCTCTCCCTTCTAAAAGCCAAACTTGTGGCAAATAAGATGAACTGGACACCCCATAGCTGGAAAGAACCAAAATGTTATTATTGGACACCACTGCTCTAGTTCTGCCTCGTGAATCTGAGGGCTACCTGACTGGTTTTACTGACAAAACTGGTTGCCTGAGAGGGTGTATATTACCTCTGAAAGCCACAAAGTACATTTTCTCTTCGCAGTAGCTGTCTTAAAAGTCCATCCGTTTTTTAGCTTATGAATACATATCTGTTTCAGTGATTCCCAAATCTGGCTAATTTTAGAAATTTTCTAGAGGAATTTTTTTTTAAAGACTCAGTTGAGGCAAGGAAATCTATGTTTTCAAAAGTCATCAGGTAGTTGTGCTCACTCAGGTTTAGAAAACAATGATGTAGTACAACCTATGGCACAAATCAAGTCACAATTCAAAAGTGACCTGCCTCCAAAATCTTTAGTTATTCTAAACATAATCAAAATATGTTCCCAAAATAAAACCACAACTCTCAATAATATGCAAAGTAAAATGGAATTGTTAACTCAGCAAAAAATATTAATAAAAACTAACAAATTACAAGGAAGGGCTAAAGCAGTTTTTAAATACCAATACCATTGACATTTGGCTACATAATTCTTTGTTGACAGAGGCTATCCTGTACATAGTAGGATGTTCCTAACATTTCAACATAAATTTTGTGATGATCTTTTTTTCTATTCTTGTTTTGTTTTGTTTTGTTTGTTTTTTTCTGAAGTTGGAAACAGGGAGGCAGTCAGACAGACTCCCGCATGCGCCTGACCAGGATCCACCCGGCACGCCCACCAGGGGGCGATGCTCTGCCCATCTGGGGCGTGGCTCTGTTGCAACCAGAGCCATTCTAGCGCCTGAGGCAGAGGCCACAGAGCCATCCTCAGCACCCGGGCCAACTTTGCTCCAATGGAGCCTTGGCTGCGGGAGGGGAAGAGAGAGACAGAGAGGAAGGAGAGGGGAGGGGTGGAGAAGCAAATGGGCGCTTCTCCTGTGTGCCCTGGCCGGGAATCGAATCCGGGACTCCTGCACACCAGGCCAACGCTCTACCACTGAGCCAACCAGCCAGGGCTGTGATGATCTTATTAAACAAAATGAACAAGTGATTTTGCTGAATAAAGGCAAGATCTCTGACTTCTACCTACTAGATGCAGGCACCAAGCTCCCAACTTGTGACAAACAAAAACGTCTATAGACATTAACAAATGTCCTCTGGTAGGGGCAAAATCACCCCAGTTTAGAAACATGGTCTAAAGAAACTGGGTTACAAATGGAACAAGGAAGGGCTAAAGTAGACTGAGAGTGAAGATACAGAAAATAAAACCATCTTCAAAACAGAAAGCAATAGCATATGGAGAACTGTTGTTAGCGCTTCCTATTTACTAAAAACAAACAAAAGGAACTGGACTTAAGTTACAAAAGGGAGCATCTAGAGGGAAAACCTCTTAACTCCTGGTGTTTATTATAGAGAGGAGACTGGAGGTCCTTTCCTGGAGGAAAATTATAATGAACACACTGTAATATGACTCAGAAGGTTTGAGACCAGAGTGTGTGGGTCTGAGAGACTCAGGGATGGTCCATTTTAGCCAGAGAACCTCTTCTACCTTGGAGCCTAAATGACTCCTTCAGAAGGAAAGCACTTGATGCAGAGTTAATGTCTCCCTGAGGACTCAGGTCCATGTGATATGACCCTTTCTGAAGGCATACACAGCAAGTCAAAGAGGTTTGCAGGTCTGTGGCCCTCCTGTGTTGCTTTTGTATCTCAAGGCCGAGGTGATGCTGTGAACTGGCATTCTCCTTTGTGAGTCCAAGGTCACTCCCAGCATTTGTCTAGTGCCATGCTGAGGCTGACAGGAACTCTAATATGACCAGTATTGGTATTCCACCCAGATCAGCATTCCTACAGGGTCTAACTCAGCAAAAATAAAAGCAAAGAGAAGAAATTAGAGAAGACAGAAAGAAATGTCAGAAGCTCCTTTCTTATAATTCAGCAGTTCCCCTAAACCTAGTCCATGGGTTTCTGGGGGTTCACCAAGAACTTACAGAAGTCTACAAAGTAAAAAATATTTTAATAGTAATTTTCTAGACATTATTTGCCACACTTACTGTGTGAAAGTCTATTTAAAATTTTTATCTCTTGCTTTTTATCTATAACAATGGATCTCAAACTTTACACTCTTAAATTATTTACACTGACTTGTTTGTATCTTCCCTGATTTCTTTTATCAATGTTTTATAATTTTCCAAGTACAAGTCTTTAATCTCCCTGGTTAAATTTATTCCTAGGTACTTTATTTTTTTGGTTGCAATGGTAAAGGGGATTGCTTCCTTAATTTCTCTTTCTGACAGTTCATTGTTAGTGTATAAAAATGCCTCTGATTTCTGAGTATTAATTTTATATCCTGCCATCTTGCTGAATTCATTTATCAGGTCCAGTAGTTTTTTGACTGAGGTTTTAGGGTTTTCTATATATAATATCATATCATCTGCAAATAATGATAGTTTTACTTCTTCTTTTCCAATTTGGATGCCTTTTATTTCTTTTTCTTGTCTGATTGCTGTGGCTAGAACTTCCAGAACTATGTTGAATAAGAGTGGTGAAAGGGGGCACCCCTGCCTTGTTCCTGATCTTAAGGGGATTGCTTTTAATTTTTGCCCATTGAGTATTATGTTAGCTGTGGGTTTGTCATAAATGGCCTTTATCATGTTGAGGTATGTTCCCTGTATTCCCACTTTGCTGAGAATTTTGATCATGAATGGGTGCTGGATTTCATCAAATGCTTTTTCTGCATCTATTGAAATTATCATGTGGTTTTTCTCCTTCCTTTTGTCTATGTGATGAATCACATTGATTGATTTGTAAATATTGTACCAGCCTTGTCTCCCAAGAATAAATCCCACTTGATCATGGTGTATGATTTTTTTTATATATTGCTGGATCTGGTTTGCTAATATTTTGTTGAGGATTTTAGCAGCATGTTTATGGCAGCATTGTTCACAATAGCGAAGATCTGGAAACAGCCCAAGTGTCTGTCAGTGGACGAGTGGATTAAAAAGCTTTGGTACATATATACTATGGAATACTACTCAGCCATAAGAAATGATGACATCGGATCATTTACAACAACATGGATGGACCTTGATAACATTATACTGAGCGAAATAAGTAAATCTGAAAAAACTAAGAACTATATGATTCTATACATAGGTGGGACATAAAAATGAGACTCAGAGACATGGACAAGAATGTGGGGGTTACGGGGTGGGGGGAAGGGGAGGAAGGGGGTTGGGGGAGGGGAGGAGCACAAAGAAAACCAGTTAGAAGGTGATGGAAGACAGTTGGACTTTGGGTGATGGGAATGCAGCATAATCAAATGTCAAAATAACCTAGAGTTGTTTTCTCTGAACATATGTACCCTGATTTATCAATGTCACCCCATTAAAATTAATTTAAAAAATTATTTACACTGATGGTATAAATACAATGGTGAGAAAAACTGCTGGAGCCTTAGTATGAATCAAGATGGCAGTGACTTAGATCAAGCACTCACACTGGAAGTGTGAGTTACCAGTTTTCTTATATTTTAACCACAGTCCACATCTCCTGTCATTTTTTATTTTTATTGATTTTTAGAGAGACAGAGCGAGAAAGGGAGAAAGAGTGGAGGCGGAAGGGAAGCATTTGTTGTTCCACTCAGTTGTGCATTTTTTGGTTGCTTCTCGTGTGTGCCTTAACTGGGGATCAAACCCACAACTTTGTTTTGGGACAACGCTCTTAACCGACTGAGCTAACCAGTCAGGGTCCAAATCCAAATCTTTTTAACATTATGCAGTTCTCAAGAAAAAGTACTTGCAGAAGTGAGCTGTGAGCTAACTGACCTTTTTAATTTAACACCACTTCTACCTGAAGGAATGAATGGTGGACACACTAGTAAGTATCTGATGGACATATTCTTCAAAATGAACAAAGTGAGCCTGTCACTGGCAATGTTGATGACAATGACAAATTTCAATGAACTGAAGTGATTTAAAGCAAAAATCAAAATTTTGGAAAATTTTAGCTTCACAGCTAAAGCATTCCCAGCACTAAGCATTTTTTGAGATTGGAGGTGATACTAACAAACATAATTTTTGATATTGTATAATGAAATGTGTCATAATTTGTAAGATGTGCCTAACTCAATGATTTGGTATTTTCCAAATAACTGGTGCATGATGCTTAAAAAACAAACAAACATGAGTAACAGATCCATTCTGTTAAGACAAATAAATGGATTTTTTTTTAAATGAGAGAGACATAGACAGACAGGCAGGGACAGATAGACAAGAAAAGAGAGAGATGAGAAGCATCAATTCTTCTTCGTTGCGGCTCCTTAGTTGTTCATTGATTGCTTTCTCATATGTGCCTTGACCAGGGGACTCTAGCAGAGCCAGTGACACCTTGCTCAAGCCAGTGACCATGGGGTCATGTCTATGATCCCACACTCAAGCTAGTGACCCTGTGCTCAAGCCAGATGAGCCCATGCTCAAGCCGGCAACCTTGGGGTGACCACAGGGCCTCAAACCTGGGTCCTCTGAGCCCCAGGCCAATGCCCTATCCACTGTGCCACTGCCTGGTCAGGCCAAATAAGTGGATTTTAATATAACACAATATGAAGAATTAATCCATAGGCTTTCATATTCTACATTGTTACAAATCTTTAATAAACTATCACTTGAGTTTGGTGTACAGGCATCCCCAAACTACAGCACGCGGGCCGCATGTGGCCCCCTGAGGCCATTTACCTGGCCCCCCGCCGCACTTCCAGAAGGGCCACCTCTTTCATTGGTGGTCAGTGAGAGGAGCACTGTATGTGGCAGCCCTCCAACGGTCTGAGGGACAGTGAACTGGCCCCTTGTGTAAAAAGTTTGGGGACCCCTGGTGTAGTATAAAAGAAGAATGTCCACAATTATCTGAAAAACTATTAAAATACTCCTGAGTTTTCCAACTACACAGTAATGTGAGGCTAGATTTTCTTCATATACCCAATGAAAGCAATTTATCATATCACATTAAATAAAAAAGCAGATACGAGAATCTAGACATCAGTCATAAAAATGTAAAAGTGTTTTTCTTCTCATTAAATATATCATTTCAGAAAATAGTTTTATTTCTCATAAAATATGTTACTTATAACAGTGGTCCCCAACCCTCGGGCCGCGGACCGGTACCGGTCCGTGGGCCATTTGGTACCGGTCCGCAGAGAAAGAATAAATAACATGAAACGTTTTCAGAATAACAAATTTAAATACAGCCTGAATAATGAGGACATGCTCGTTTCTCCTTTAACTTAGCCCAATAAATATCGTTAAGTTTGACAATTATATTTAAAAATACCACAGTTTTTACGCCCATCGCATAATTTTATTTTGTGCATTTATCCGTCCGACCCTGAAGGCGGGTCCGTGAAAATATTTTCTGACATTAAACCGGTCCATGGCCCAAAAAAGGTTGGGGAACACTGACTTATAACACATAATAATTACTGTCATTTTTAAAATACTTCAGTTTTAACTTCTAATATGGTAAATAATGATAGATATAATCCACATGAACAAAAGCTATTTGAGTCTCAATCATTTAAGAGTACAAAGTTTAAAAACCATTGTAGATAAAGAACAAGAGATGAAAAATTTTAAAGCCTTTAAAGAAACTGCAGTAATATGTAAATAAGGGACTGCTTCACGTTTTAAAAGTTATAAAAATTCAGCAATCTATAGAACTACTGATGCATAAAACAACCTGAATGAATCTCTAGAGAATTATGTTGAATGAGAAAAATTGAATTCCAAAAGTTTACATATTTTGATTTCACCCATATACATTTTTAAATTTGATTTTCTTTTAAGATTTTTTTTTAATTCATTTTAGAGAGGAGACAGAGGAGAGGGGAGGAGCAGGAAGCATCAACTCCCATATGTGCCTTGACCAGGCAAGCCCGGGGTTTTGAACTGTCAACCTCAGAGTTCCAGGTCAATGCTTTATCCACTGAGCCACCAGACATCAGGCTTAATTTGATTTTTCCTTTTTCTTTTTTTTTTTAATTTATTCATTTTAGAGAGGAGAGGGAGAGACAGAGAGAGAGAAGGGGGGGAGAGGAACTGGAAACATCAACTCCCATATGTGCCTTGACCAGGCAAGCCCAGGGTCTTGAACCGACGACCTCAGCATTTCCAGGTCGACGCTTTATCCACTGCACCACCACAGGTCAGGCTTAATTTGATTTTTAAATTACATTTACCCCTTTTGCAACCAACGTAGAAGTGCCAGCGGTCAAAATGAAGTTCAATCCCTTTATGACTTCTGACTTGAGCAAGAACCATAAAAGGCATTTCAATGCACTTTTCCACATTCATAAGAGATTATGTATTCTCTTTCCAAAGAGCTGAGACAGAATTACAACGTTTGATTCATGTCCAACCGAAAGGATGATGAAGTTCAGGTTGTGTGAGGACACTACAAAGGGCAGCACACTGGCAAAGTAGTCCAGGTTTACAGGAAGAAATAATTATCTACATTGAACGAGTGCAATAGGAGAAAGCTAATGGGACACCATTCATGTAGACATTCACACCAGCAAGGTGGTTATCACAAGGCAAAGCTGGACAAAGACCACAAAAAGATCCTTGAATGTAAAGCCAAATCTTGCCAAGAAGGAAAGGAAAAGGGCAAATTCAAAGAAGAAACAATGAGAAGATGCAGGAATAAAGTAATCTTTTTTTTTTCTTCTTTTCCAAGTGAGAGGAAGGGAGATAGAGAGATAGACTTGGGCACATGCCCTGCTCGGGATCCACCCAGCAACCCCCATCTGAGACTTATGCTCTGCCCATCTGGGGCCATGCTCACAACTGAGCTATTTTTAGCATGGGAGGTAGAGAATCCACAGAGCCATCCTCAGTACCCGGAGCTGATGTGCTCAAATCAATTGAGCCATGGCTGTGGGAGAAGGAGGGGTGAGGAGCAGAGAAGCAGATGGTCACTTCTCCTGTGTGCCCTAACCAGGAATCAAACCTCAGACATTCACACACTGGGCCAACGCTCTACTACTGAGCCAACCAGCCATGACTTAAAGTAGTCTTATATATAACTTTCATTAAAAGTTTTAAATGGAATAAATAAGTAACATTTTACATTCAATATTATTTTGTATTAGTTTCAGGTGTATAACACAGTGGTTAGACAATCATATACTTTACAAAGTGATCCTCCCACTATTTCAAGTACCCTCCTGGCAACATACATAGTAATTAAAATATTATTGACTATATTCCTTATGCTGCATTTTACATCCCCATGACTATTTTGTAACCACCAATTTATACTTCTTAATCTCTTCACCTTTTTCACCCAGTGTCCCAACTCCCCTTCCCTCTGGTAACCATTAGTCAGTATGTTCTTTGCAAGTAAGAATCTGTTTGTATCTCAGGTTAGTGGTTGTTCTGGGAAGAGCTAATGTGGGTGGGAGGGAGAGTGGGTATGGATGAAAAAGAGCAACAGGAAGGATACTTGGGGTGATGGAAATGTTCTGTATCTTGATTGTATCAATGTCAATATCCTGGTTGTGATATTGTAACATAGTTCTGCAATGTTACTACTAAGGGACCTGGGTAAAAGGAAACTGGGATCTCACTGTATTATATCTTACAACTGCATGTTAGTCTATAATTATCACAAAATATAAAAAGTTAATGTGACCCTGGCAGGCAGTTTAGTGGATAGAGTGTTGGTCTGGCATATGGATGTCCCAGGTTCAATTCCCAGTCAGGGCACACAGGAAAAGCAACCATCTGCTTCTCTTTTCTACCTCCCTGTCTCCCTCCTTCTCTCCCTCCCTTTCCCTTTCTCTCTCTCTTCCCTTCAGCAGACAGTAGCTCCATTGGTTTGAGCACACTGGTCCCGAGCACTGAGGATGGCTCCATGGAGTCCACCTCACTATTTCCCCTCCTTTCACCTAAGGAAAAAAAAATTTAATATTTAAAAAGTTATGAAACAGCCCTGGCCGGTTGGCTCAGTGGTAGGGCGTCGGCCTGGCATGCAGGAGTCCCGGGTTCGATTCCCGGCCAGGGCACACAGGAGAAGCGCCCATCTGCTTCTCCACCCCTCCCCCTCTCCTTCCTCTCTGTCTCTCTCTTCCCCTCCCGCAGCCAAGGCTCCATTGGAGCAAAGTTGGCCTGGGCGCTGAGGATGGCTCTGTGGCCTCTGCCTCAGGCACTAGAATGGCTCTGGTTGCAACAGAGCCACGCCCCAGATGGGCAGAGCATCGCCCCTGGTGGTCGTGCCGGGTGGATCCCGGTCGGCGCATGCAGGAGTCTGACTGCCTCCCTGTTTCCAACTTCAGAAAAATACAAAAAAAAAAAAAAGTTATGAAACAAAGAAGTAAATGGAATATAACATGATTATACCAAAAATCTAGAAGCTATGAATTCTACCTATCAACTCAAACTGATTAATGGTATCTTTAGACTACTAATATTTTTTATATCTTATGAATAAAAACTATTTCTCAAAGCAAAAATGATAAGTGTTAATTTATTATAGTCCTACAACCTGTCAGATGCTAGGTAAAGAAGATATAAAATGAACAGGACATGGAACTTGCCCTCCAGGTGTGCAAAGTGTAGTAAGGAATGGCTGAATGGCAAACAAGAGCTTGGAATGCAATTTGGAATGTGCAGCAACAATAGAAATACAAGGCTGAACAGGGGCATAACTCCACAGGAGGCAGGTGACAACTGAGCAGAGTCCTAAAGGGCAAAGAGGTTGTTGCAAGAATAGAGGAGAAAAGGGCAAAATACACTCAGGGTTTTAAACAAGAGAAGAGATGATTAGATTTGTGTTTAGACAAGCTAGGAGGCTACTGTGTTAGTCCAAAAACAGGGCAAGTGAGATCTGTGGGGGGATGGAGGGACAAGAGAGAACAAAAACAATTAAGAGTGATGTTTTAGGATTTGCTGACCTAGGAAAGGGGTAGCCAAATGTTTTCTGTAAAGAATCAAATAGTAAATACTTAGGCTTTGCAGGCCACAAAAGGTCTCTGTCATAAAGATAAATATATATGCTTATTTTAAACAACCACTCAAAAATGTAAAACCCATTCTTGGCTCATAGCCTCTGGTCAGATTAGACCCAGCAGCTACAGCTTGCTGACCCCAGACCTGGGAGATAAGCATAAAGAAGAAGGAGGAGACTGACGTGACATCCAGGCTCAAGGCCTAACCTAGTGGGTAGGCAGAGGTAATGCTCACAAAGACTGTGAACACAAAATAAAAGGCAAGGATATCTGAGATGTTGAGAGGGTGAGTGGAAGGGTTAAGTTTATTTTAGATCACCCTGGTGGAACTGTTCAATAGTGTTGGATATATAAATATGGAGCTCAGAACAGACATCTGGGTAGGAGAAAGATTTAGAAATCTTCAGGAAACCAAATAGTTAAAACTGTTTAAGTGGCTGGCAGCCAAGGTGAAAGTGTCAAGTGAAAAGCAAGTTGGCTACAAACATGGGAAACCCAGGGGTTGGGGGATGGGGGAGAGAGAACGAAAGGAGTCTGTGAGGAAAACTAACAAAGAGGAGACAGAAAGGCAGGTATGTTTTAAAATGCTAAAGAACAGCAGAAAACAAAGTCACAGACCTCCCTTTATTGCCCAGGAAAATATGTTAAATCACAGATGTTTCAGAAAGGCAGTGAGGATTGCCTAAGCACAGACAATCCCCATGATTCTGGTAAACAAACAACGGCTATAATTTCCAAGAGGCCAATTGTTATAAGGTCCCTTTCTCAAAACAAAGGTTTATTCTTTGGCCAAGTTATGCTATTGTTTCCTACCCTGTCACCAACCCACTCTTGAACCATGCACGGGAGAAGGAGCCAAGTGCTAGAGGAGAATGTTTACTCCTAACTTCTCGAGTCTCCCTCCATGAAAGGAGGTTCACCAGTTGTAACATCTCTGGTATTTCTTTGCCACTGAGATGGTTCTATCATGGCAAGGGAGGCAACTGATCTGATGGGAAATTTTGGGAAAAATAAACAGTCCAGTTGTGCTTTTCCTCCTCATACGAGTGAGCTGTAGTAGGAGTTGGGTTCGGTGAAGGGTCTGTATACCATATAAACCTTCTCCAATCCAGGGCAATCCTACTGTGATCAAGGCATACATCGGTCTAATTTTGGAATTCAGTTAGCAAGCCAATTTGGCTAATACTAAAATTGCTTCCTTTATCTTCACCTTTATCATTAATAAAGGCAATGTCACAGCTCCTAACTGCTAATTCTTAGGTTTTTTTCTTTGTAAGTTTTTTTCTGTTGATTTTAGAGAGAGAGGAAAGGGGGTGGGGAGGGACACAGAGAGAAAAACTGATCTCTTGCTTCACTCATTTATACATTCATTGTTTGATTCTTGAAAGTGTCCTGACCTGGGGATCAAGCCCACAGTATTGGTGTATTGGGACAGTGTTCTAACCAACTAAGCTATCATCCCAGGGCTAGGTTTTTTCAATTTATTCAAAACCTGGATTGGGTGGAGAGGTGTTATATATTGTTTTTCCCTCCCTGCTAGATGCTAACATCAGGTTTAGGTAAATGACAATCTAACTTTAGATTAATCTAATTAATCTAATGTAAGACATAAACAAATTATATTAGTTCTTCATCTTATTTTTGTTTTGTTTTGTTTTAGAAGGAGAGATAGAGAGAGAAGCATCAACTCATGGTGTGGCACTTTAGTTGTTCATTGATTGCTTCTCATATGTGCCTTGACCGGGGGGCTCCAGCAAGCCAGTGACCCCTTCTCTGCTCAGGCCAGAGACCTTGGGGTCATGTTGATGATCCCACACTCAAGCCAGTTACCCCACACTCAAGCTGGATGAGCCCGTACTCAATCAAGCCAGTGACCTCAGGGTTTTGAACCTAGGACCTCAGCGTCCCAGGTTGACACTCTATTCACTGAGCCACCACAGGACAGGCCATCTCTCTTTTAGATGAAGTTTCTCAGGTATTTTGATTAAGAGAATGTTGTACCTCACTTTTGTTTAAAACATGAAGCCCTAACCGGTTGGCTCAGCTGTAGAGCGTAAGCCTGGCGTGCGGGGGACCCGGATTCGATTCCCGGCCAGGGCACACAGGAGAAGCGCCCATTTGCTTCTCCACCCCCCCCTCCTTCCTCTCTGTCTCTCTCTTCCCCTCCCGCAGCCAAGGCTCCATTGGCTCAGCGGTAGAGCGTCGGCCTGGCGTGCAGGGGGACCTGGGTTCGATTCCCGGCCAGGGCACATAGGAGAAGTGCCCATTTGCTTCTCCACACCCCCTTCCTCTCTGTCTCTCTCTCTTCCCCTCCCGCAGCCAAGGCTCCATTGGAGCAAAAGATGGCCCGGGCGCTGGGGATGGCTCCTTGGCCTCTGCCCCAGGAGCTAGAGTGGCTCTGGTCGCGGCAGAGCGATGCCCCGAGGGGCAGAGCATCGCCCCCAGTGGGCAGAGCGTCGCCTCTGGTGGGCGAGCCGGGTGGATCCCGGTCGGGCGCATGCAGGAGTCTGTCTGACTGTCTCTCCCCGTTTCCAGCTTCAGAAAAATACAAAAAAAAAAAACAAAAAAAAAAAAAACATGAAGCAGGCAAGAGACTATCACCATGAGAGGTATAATTATAGCTAAATTTAATTTAGAACATTTCATCTACTTTCAGATTGTAGGATTTTTGGAAAAAAATTCCACAAACTTTTTAAAAAATTTTTTCATTGATTTGAGAAAGAGAGAGGAAGAGGAAGAAAGGCATATATATATAGAGAGAGGGTGAATGAAAGAGAGAGAGAAAGTATCAACTTGTTGTTCCACTTAGTTGGCCTGGGCCAAGAACTCTTAATATCATCAAAACAGTCAAGGAAGTCATAAAACAATTCTATTCTTAAGACAAATACATCTCCAAATTGCTCATCATGTACTTAAATATAATTCATAAATATTTATCTCTGATCACTTTTAAAATATTTGAGAAGATACATTATTTAAATAAGTAAATTTAGTAATTTTGTGCAAAAATACTGCCCACACTATTTATTCTACACTACATTGTGCCATCTTTAGTCTAAGGAAGGAAAAATACACATTCTGTAGAAAAATAAAACAATCAAAATTGAATTATTTTTAAAGAATGTCGCCCATCTGGGATCTGCCTGTTTGAACCATGACAATCACAGGGCTCCATTAGAAAAATAAAGTGTCCCTGAAATGAATGGTATGACAAGTGATCAGTTTTACAAAGGGCTTCTCCACCAATCATGGCAGACACTGTCCATGGCTTAAGGCACATCTCTACTTTTTCTAACACCTACTGTACATTAAGGATAAGGTTATACAGATTATGTTGTAACAACCATACTGAATGAGTCTGGGTCAACACCAAATTGTAGGTGGATACAGATCACAGCAGGCCAGGAAGAAACAGACTAAAAATGAATAAGATGACTAGAGAACGGTGCTCTACTAAATCTATAAGCTTACCTGTAGGTACTCAATCTAACTTGTCTCTTTACACTCTGAAGCAACCAATGCAAAGCTTTACGTAGTAAATGTCCAAGTAGTTATCTGTTTAATGGAACGAAGTGGTGTGGCTGATGAAGCCAGAACTCTGGAGAGTTTGTGAAATTTACTTCTTCTGGATTATACGCTAATAGTGTGGTATAGATTTAAGAAGCCTAAAAGGATACATAACCATTTAGTTCTGCCCATATGAAAGCAAGGAATACCCTATGTGTCTTTATTTATTAGAGCGCTTATATAGAATGGTACAAGTCTAAACAGTTTTTGAATGCCAAGAGTGTTCTTTGTTTCAACAGCACACACTGGCCAAGATACTGACACTGGGCATATTCTCAAACTCTCAACTGTCTCCCAGTGCTGCTCAGATCTGATTTAATACTGTCCATGAAGAGTCAAAGCACAAGAGGAGCCGAATCAAGATGCTCTATGAAAAGCAGCCACTTATGTAAATATTAATTTATGGAAGAAGGCAGCAGGACACCAGAATGCTTTCTATTATTTTAAATTCCAGCAGCATAAAGAAGAACCAGCAACCAATATTTTAAACAAACTAATTGTATAGACTTTCCAGCTTACATAATTGATAAATTGAAACTATGATTTTCATTACCTAGAAAATGGCAAAGTTGGAAAGTGGAAGAGAGGAGATTCAGAAACAGTAAATTGGAGGTCCTTCAAAACAGAGCCTGTATTTTGTTTATTTTCATGTCTGTCAAAGGGTTTGGCAGTGGTGCTCTGACCACACCATTCAGTAACTGTTTGCTGAATCAAATTGTTGTGGAAGCACTCTTAGCACATCACCAAACCAGCATGCCACAAGGTTAGCAACCCTTAACTCTCTCCTTAGCAAATGCTTTCAGTTCCACTTATGCATATAAAATATTTTTATAGGAAATATATCTTAACTTTTAAATATATGAATGAAGAAATAGGAATCTCCTTTGTAAAGGTGTATTTTTTTAAAAGTACCATATACTCAGCAAAGTTTGAGGTAACCATGGTCTGGGGGTAATATTTGTATATCAGCATGTGATGGACATTATTTGCTTTGAAGAGAAAAAGAAAACACATGAGGATGATAAAATAAAACAGGAGATCCAACTTTGTGTGTGTAATATTTTTTTTAAATTTGCTTTGTTTCTGCAGACTAAATTAAGACAAATGAGAAATACTTTGCATTGAAAAGCAAAGGGAAAAAATAAATAAAATTTAAAAAATAAAAAAGGAAAGGGCAACCTAAGCAAAGCAGTATAACTGGAGCTATGCTGTAGGAAACTCTAAAGAGTAAACATCTGTAATGTTGTCATATAGCTGCATCCAAATGTTTTTTCTTAAAGGACTAGTTAAACTAAAGGTTAAAATGGAAAGATAGATGCATCTTTCCTTTTTTTAACTGAGAAGCAGGGAGGCAGAAAGACAGACTCCCACATGAATCCTAACTGGGATCCGTCCAGCAAGCCAAGCCCTCTACTGGGGCAATACCTGCCCATCTGGGGCTGCTGCTTCGCTGCTTAGCAACCAAGCTATTTTAGCACCTGAGGTGAGGCCATGGAGCCATCCTCAGTGCCCAGGGCCAACTTTTGCTCAAACCATTCGAGCAATGGCTGCGGAAGCGGGGAGGGAGAAAGCAAGAGAGAGAGAGAGAGAGAGAGAGAAACAGAGAGAGAGAGAGAGAGAGAGAGAGAGAGAGAGTAGGGGGAGGAATGGAGAAGCAGATGGTGGCTTCTCATGTGTGCCCTGACCAGAAATCGAACACGGGACTTCCGCATGCCGGGCTGACACTCTACCATTGAGCCAACCGGCCAAGGCCTAGATGCCTCTTTTAAATAAACTTCCAGTTCTAGATGTATGTTAAATTATATAAATAATTAAAAGGCTCTGACTACCATTTACTTACAGCCATAGTTGAAAGGTATGTATTTTATATAAATATATATTGTCTGTGCGGCTTTTCCTGGCAACCCCATTCTTCCCTGTATTGCCATGGCATTTTCTTTTCATAATTTTATTATTACTTACCTCAGCATATAATCAATTTTTTTTTTTTTTTTTGTATTTTTCTGAAGCTGGAAATGGGGAGAGACAGTCAGACAGACTCCCGCATGCACCCGACCGGGATCCACCCGGCATGCCCACCAGGGGGCGATGCTCTGCCCCTCCGGGGCGTCACTCTGCCACGACCAGAGCCACTCTAGCGCCTGGGGCAGAGGCCAAGGAGCCATCCCCAGTGCCCGGGCCATCTTTGCTCCAATGGAGCCTTGGCTGCGGGAGGGGAAGAGAGAGACAGAGAGGAAGGAGGGGGGGTGGAGAAGCAAATGGGTGCTTCTCCTATGTGCCCTGGACGGGAATCGAACCCGGGTCCCCAGCACGCCAGGCCGGTACTCTACCTCTGAGCCAACCGGCCAGGGCCATATAATCAAATTTTAATTTCCTTTTTATTATAAATCAGTTCCTGATTAGACTGTGAGCTTTTTGTGGACAAGGTACTGGGTCATAGTCATTTTGCTAACCCCAGCATCTACTAAACAATAAGCAGTCAATAAAAAGTTTTTTTGAGAGAATAAAGCCAAACTTCTTAGAATCTTGTTTTACAAATTTAAGGCTGCTCACTCAAAGGAAGGCTTCGAGTAACCTGAGGCATTGGAAAAAATTATGTGTTCTTGCAATAAATAGTCATATATTGTCTGTCTATATCTTTATACATTAGGATGTCAGCAACTATCTTATGCAGAACAATGTTTGCACTTAGCAGATGCAAATATTTACTCATCCAATGATTACATCTAGAAAATTCTGGGTGTTCAAATGTGTGCACGTGTGTGTGTTTGAAGAGTGAAGGAGAAAGAATTAATATACATATGATACACCACTAAAAAGATAAAAGAAATTACATAGATCTATTTCCAAGAGATGAAGATTTTAAACAATATATACAAGAAAGTCAGAACTTTCTCATTTTTAATCAGAACTTAAAAATCAGGAATGATTTTTAAAAATCATGACAGGCCCTGGCCGGTTTGCTCAGTAGATAGAGCCCAGGGTGCGGACATCCTGGGTTCAATACCCAGTCAGAGCACACATGAGAAGTGACCATCTGCTTCTCTCTTTCTCCCTCTCCCCCTTCTTTCTCTCTTCCCCTCTCACAGCCAGTGGCTTGATTAGTTCAAGCATTGGCCCCAGGCGATGACAATAGCTCAGTTGATTTGAGCATCAGCTCCAGACGTGGGTTGCCAGGTGGATCTCAGTTGGGGCACATGTGGGACTCTGTCTCTCTACCTCCCCTCCTCTCACTTAAAAAAAAAAAAAATCTTAACAAAGCAAAAACTCAAAACTATTGAATTTCTCACAGAGGAATCAGAGAACTTCACTCACAGAGGTGACACGTTTCTTCCTCTTTTTATTTTTTTTTTTTTTATTTCAGAGAGAGAGGAAGAGAGTGAGCAACAGAAACATCAATCTGATCCTGTACGTGCCCTGATCAAAGATTGAATCAGCAACCTTTACATGTCGAGACAACACTCTAACCAATAGAGCTATTAAGCCAGGGCAGAGGTGACACATTTCTATAACTAAAAGAAAAAGATTTGACTTTAACACTATAGCAGGTGTCAACAGGCAAAAAAAAAATTTTTTTTTTCATTTTTCCGAAGCTGGAAACGGGGAGGCATTCAGACAGACTCCCACATGCGCCCAACCGGGATCCACCTGGCATGCCCACCAGGGGGCGATGCTCTGCCCATCTGGGGCATTGCTCTGTTGCATCCAGATCCATTCTAGCGCCTGAGGCAGAGGCCACAGAGCCATCCTCAGTGCCCAGGCCATCTTTGCTCCAATGGAGCCTCGGCTGCGGGAGGAGAAGAGAGAGACAGAGAGGAAGGAGAGGGGGAGGGGTGGAGAAGCAGATGGGTGCTTCTCCTGTGTGCCCTGGCCGGGAATCGAACCCGGGACTCTTGCATGCCAGGCTGACACTCTACCGCTGAGTCAACCGGCCAGGGCCAACAGGCAAAATTTTTAAAGAGACCAATATTTATCTAATATCATCTAATAACTTTGAAAACAACAATTACAGTTCATTTAAAGGTGGAGTATAATTTTGTAAAAGAGACCTGAATTTCTAGCCACAACTTGATAAAAGGTAATAGTGAGAAGTAAAAAAAAAAGAGTCTGATCATTAACAGTGAGGCCAAGCGATTCCTTATAAATCTCTTACAACCCATAAAGAGGTTAAGAGCCTATCCTTTCCTGAGAGCCTCACCCCAATCCACTTCCAAATAACCGTGACAAAGCAGCAGGCAAAGGGAAGGGGCCCGACAATTCAGACTGTAGAATTTACACGCACATTCTCTCCACCTTCAAACATCTGATTACCAATCATACAATATGGCCTTGGTTTTCAGTAACAAAATGCCATTTAACATGTCACAATATGTAGTAGAGATTTACTTTTATATTATAAAGGATGGTGAAGATAGAATTTCCTTATAGACAATATGTTTAGTAACTCTCTTTACTGTTTCAGTTATTAATATATCCTTTGGATAGGTTATAGTAAAGGGTCAACATGTAGCAGACTCGGAGAGAGAAAAACAAGGACCACATTCAATTTACTAAAAACTAAACTATCTTCATCACCATACTTTTTTTTTCTTGACTAATGAATAAAGAAAAATACCTTTGAGACACTGGCAATCTTCATATATATATATATATATATATATATATATATATATATATCCCAAAATTCATTACAGACCCATTAAAAGTATAATTATAACATAGATCAAGCATTCCTTTCGTCTTTTTTTTCTAAGAATCTGACTACTTTTAGTGAAAACATATTCATTTATAACTTACGGTGTGTGTTATGGGCTGAATTGTGCCCCCTCTCCCCAAACTCATATACTGAAGCCCTAACCCCTAGTACCTCAGGATGTGACTGAATTTGGAGATTTAAAGAAAAGAATAAATTAAAATGAGGCCATTATTTTGGGCCCTAATCCAATGAACTATTCTTCTTAGAAGAGGAAGTTTGGACACGCAGAGACACCAGGAAAAAGACTATATGAGGACACAATGAGGAGATGCTATCTAAAACCCAATGGAGAGACCTCAGAAGAAACCAAACCCACTGACACCTTGACTTTGAACTTCTAGCTTCCAGAACTGTGAGAAAACGATTTCTGTTGTTCAAGCTACCCAGTCTGTGGTATTTGTCATGGCAGCCCTAGCAAGCTAATACACATAGTAAAAAGATATTTTCGAAGTGATCAAGAAGTAGTGTGGCAGTGATAGTTAGCTAGATGACCACCAGAGATTCATTTCCCTTCACTACTGATGCTGGAAAGCATCTGAAAAATACAGGTTGTATTTCCCATTGACCCCTTGCTTCTAGGTTGTTCTCACTAAACAAATATGTCCACTTTGGCTGAGATCAAAAAGTGGCTATGCTTTTGTCACCCTCTCTCTTTTCATTACCATCTTCCTTTTCCAGTCTTCTAGCTGTTATCAATGCCCGGGGACACCTGGAAGCCATGCATGAACAACTGAGGAGCCATCATCATCCTGGGTCTCTAAATGACTTCACTGAGCAACAACAGGCATGTCCATTTTAGACTCCGCTATGCATCTGAGACTTAGGATTTGTCTGTTAAAGCATCAATCATTACCTTAACTTAATACAGATATTTAAACTTGCAGTTACCTTTTTTCTTTCTTCAAATTTCAGAGCTGTAATTTGTTAAATACAGTTTTGAGTAATATAAAATTGCCAATATCTATCTTTGACTTACAAAAACAGTAATTTCACATGTTGGATCTACAGAGAGGTGTACCAGGCACAAGTGCATCTCCAGCTCATTACTCAAATCTCCCCACAGGGTTTTATGCACTGATGGATACTAGCTCAACACTGTCCCAGATTAGGAGGCAGTTCCATGAAAATTTAAACAAAGTACCAGCCAGTTCCCTGCTTCCACAAATCCATGCCATCAACTAGTTCTCTGTTATTTGATACCTTTTCTGCCCTTAAATTAACAAACTATACGCTACCAAAACAAATTTCACCTTCTAACATACTCAGAATTTATTTCAAATTAGTTGTAAAGGGAGGAAAGCAGACTATGTAGGAATGCCACTTTCCCCCCAGCAGCAAATAAAAGGAGAAAAAATTGACAAACCACTTTAAACAAGGCTTATCAGTGCTTTGTTCTAATTTGTTAGAATCAGGCAATGTCCTTTGAAATCATTTATACAAACTGTGATTTCCTACACTGTGATTTGCGGAGTTGTTTAAAAATTTACAGTTTTAAAAAATGATACAGACTTCTGGTATCAGTCACAATGGAATACACCCACTATAACCTCTCTCTGATACAAGTAAAATCTGAACTGAATACAAAAAGAAACTACCTGAGAACTGAGAAAAGTAAAATAATAGCAGCCAAGCCTGACCTGTGGTGGTGCAGTAGGTAAAGCGTCGACCTGTAATGTGAGATCACTGCTTTGAAACCCAGGGCTTAACCTATCAAGGAATATACAGGAAACAACTACTGGGAGGTGATGCTTCCTGCTCCTCCCCCTCCCCTCTGCTTTGTGTGTTTCTCTCTCTCTTCTCTCTAAAATCAAAAAAATCTTTTTTAAAAATGCTAAGAGAGCCTGACAGGTGGTGGCAGAATGGATAGACATTGACCTGGGATGCTGAGGTTACGGGTTTGAAACCTCAAAGTTGCCAGCTTGAGCACAGGCTCATCCAGCTTGAACGCAACATCACCAACTTGAATGTGGGATCATGATTCCATGGTCACTGGCTTGAACCCAAAGGACTGGCTTGAGGAAGGGGTCACCGGCTTGGCTTAAGCCCCCCAGTCAAGGCATGTATGAGAAGCAATCAATGAACAACTAAAGTGCTATGACTACAAGTTGATACTCCTCATTTCTCTCCCTTCCTGTCTCTCGCTGGCTAAAAACAATAAAACAAAATAAAATAAAATAAAAGTGTAGAGAGAAACTTCCCCATTCTGCCAGAGAAATGGCAACAAAGAGTTAAACCAAGCCAGGAGTAAAAGGTAAATTTTCCTTTTTTTTCTCTTTTTCCTTTGTTTTCATTCTCCTGACCTTGCATTAGGTCAGGTCCAGTCATAAAACTACATGGGAACCCAGGTATATGGGAGATACATCAAACAAGAGAAAGCTAGCCCTGGCCAGTTGGCTCAGCGGTAGAGCGTCGGCCTGGCGTGCGGGGGACCCAGGTTCGATTCCCGGCCAGGGCACATAGGAGAAGCGCCCATTTGCTTCTCCACCCCCCCCTCCTTCCTCTCTGTCTCTCTCTTCCTCTCCCGCAGCCAAGGCTCCATTGGAGCAAAGATGGCCCGGGCACTGGGGATGGCTCCTTGGCCTCTGCCCCAGGCGCTAGAGGGGCTCTGGTCGCGGCAGAGCGACGCCCCGGAGGGGCAGAGCATCGCCCCCTGGTGGGCAGAGCGTCGCCCCTGGTGGGCGTGCTGGGTGGATCCCGGTCGGGCGCATGTGGGAGTCTGTCTGACTGTCTCTCCCCGTTTCCAGCTTCAGAAAAATACAAAAAAAAAAAAAAAAGAGAGAAAGCTAGGAAGAGGGCCCCCAATTCTACATTTAAACAAATACAAGTCTCAGGCTGACCCTCACCCAGCCTTGCATGTGTAAAGCATATACAAAGAAAGATAGTATTAGTGCATGGGCAGAGTAGTTCCAAATAGCATAGCAGATTCTGGGAACTGAAGTAACAGCAGAACCACTACCCACGGAAGGTAAAACCAAATGAGATCTGAACTTAACCAAGTTGACTGCCTACTAAAACAAAAACACTTCGGCCCTGGCCAGTTGCCTCAGTGGTAGAGCGTTGGCCTGGCATGTGGAAGTCCCGGGTTCGATTCCTGGCCGGGGCACACAGAAGAAGCGCCCATCTGCTTCTCCACCCTTCCCCCTCTCCTTCCTCTCTGTCTCTCTCTTCCCCTCCCGCAGCCAAGGCTCCATTGGAGCAAAGTTGGCCCAGGCGCTGAGGATGGCTCCATGGTCATCACCTCAGGTGCAAGAATGACTCCAGTTGCAACAGAGCAATGCCCCAGATGGGCAGAGCATCGCCCCCTGGTGGGCGTGCCGGGTGTATCCCGGTTGGGCGCATGCAGGAGTCTGACTGCCTCCCCGTTTCCAGCTTCAGAAAAATACAAAAACAAAACAAAACAAACAAACAAAAAAAACCACTTCAACATTCTACAGAGGATTTTAACAAGACTCAAAGTCTCATAACAATATTCACTATGCCCAAGATACAATACAAAATTACTCGACATACAAAGAACAAGAAAAATATTACTAATTCTTCAGGGGAAAAAATCAAGTAGATGGCCAAACCAAAATTAAACATATATTAAAATTACCAAAGAAATTAAGAAAGATATCCTTCACAAATAAAGTTAAACAAAAATGAAGAAAAAAAGAATTTGTCAACAACAGTGGGAACTTTCTGTATTATCTTCATTTTTTTCTGTAACTCTAAACTTGTTTTAAAATAAAAATAAATGGAATTTGCCCTGGCTGGATAGATCAGTTGGTTAGAGCATCGTTCTGAAGCACAGATGCTGCAGGTTCAATCTCTGGTCAGGACACACACAGGAAGAGACCAATGTTCCTGGTCTCCCTGTCGTTCTCTCTCTCTCTCTCTCTCTCTCTCTCTCTCTCTTCCTCTCTATCTCAAATCAATAAGTAAAATAATAATAATAAATAAATAAAATTTAAATGGGATTTAACTGACTTTATAGATTAAATTGAGGGGAAAATGACATTTTTAAAATTTGTATATCCTATGAGTTTTTAAGGCAGCACAAAGCAGAATAATAAAAGATTGGTACCAATGTGAGAAAAACAAATTTATCCAATAAAACAAACTAAAACTCAGAGAGAGAGCCATAAAAATATAGGAACATGATGTATAAACTGTAAGAACACTTGTACCACTAAGTAGGTTCATGAGGTTGCGAAAACACTCACTACATGGAAAAAAATACAATTGGATTACTATTTTAAGCCACATGCAATGATGGACTCAGATGGACTAAAGACCTAATGTGAAAAGCTGAATTACATAATATATAATTTAAAATGTAGAATATCTTTAGTATATTTAACAAGAATTACAGGCTTGGGATTACATCAAAGTTAGCTTACATCAAAAAGACACCACTGACAAAATTAACATTATGACAGACTGGGAAAGGGCAAATACCAGGCTAATATTCTAAACTAGACAAGAGGTATCTTCAAATCAGCCAGGGAAATAAAGAAACCCTAATTAAAGAAACAAGTGAAAGATATGAACAGGTAATTCAGTGAAGGGACATTCTAAATGGCTCCTAATAGTGTACAAAGAAATGCTGCAATTCATTAGAACTGAAGAGTGCAAATTAAAACAGCATTAAGATACCACTTTACCTTATCAGATAGGCAAAAATTAGAAAGGCAGATATAGCCAAGTGCTGGCAGGAAGATGGAGAAATAGGATCCTTTGCTCACACTGACAAAGACCCAAATCTGTCAGTGCTTAATCAAATTAGGCACAGCAATCCACTCTTGTGCATATATCCAGGGAAATTCTCCCACAAGAACATTACAGAACAAGTGTAAGGCTGTTTGTTCATCCCATTGTTGGTGGTAGTGGCGAGCTGAAGGCAACTGAGAGAACAAATCAGATTCAATCCCCAGTCAGGGCACATAGGAGAAGTAACCATCTGTTTCTCTATCCCTCCCCCTCTCCCTCTCCCAGCTCTCTTTTTCCCTCCCACAGCCATGGATCAATTAATTCGAGCATGTTGGCCCCCAGGCACTGAGGATGGCTCTGTAGAGCCTCCACCTCAGGCACTAAAAATAGCTTGGTTGGAGCAGCCCCATATGGGCAGAGCATCGGCTCCAGATGGGGGTTGCCAGGTGGATCCCAGTCGAGGAGCATGCAGGAGTCTGTCTCTCTAACTCCCTTACTGTCACTTTTCAAAAAAAGAAGACTTGCTCTGAAATCTGGAAGAACAGTTTATGACACTCCCCCTCTTCTACTACCTCTTTTTATTTAAAAGCTTATTCCTGGTAGTCTAGGTCAGAGAGATAACAAAAACAATTCACATGTCACTTTGGAAAGTAATTCCAAATATTTGAATTATGATACTGTATTATTTATTCTCTTTAAAACAATCAACAAGCACTCAGTGGGCCTAGCAATACAGAGATAAAAAAAACATAGGCCCTTATTACTAGATTAAGACTCCCTCAAATGGAAACAGATCAAACAAACAAGAGATTAAATAGTATCATGTTAGGCCTGACCAGATAGAGCTTTGGACTGGGACGTGGAAGACCCAGGTTTGAAACCTCAAGGTCACCGGCTTGGGCACGGGCTCAACAGCTTGAGCGTGGGGTCGCTGGCTTAAGTGTGGGATCATTGACATGACCCCACTGTCACAGGCTTGAGCCCAAAGGTCACTGGCTTAAAGCCCAAGGTTGCTGGCTTGAAGCACAAGGTCGCTGGCTTGAGCCCATGATCACTGGCTTGAGCATGGGGTCACTTGCTTTTCTGTAGCCTCCAGGTCAAGGCACATATGAGAAAGCAATCAATGAACAATTAAGGTGCCACAACGAAGAACTGATGCTTCTTTTTTTTTCTTTTGCCTTTTTCCGAAGCTGGAAACGGGGAGGCAGTCAGACAGACTCCTGCATGCGCCCGACCGTGATCCACCCAGCATGCCTACCAGGGGGCGATGCTCTGCCCATCTGGGGCGACGCTCTGTTGCATCCAGAGCCATCCTCAGCACCGGGCCATCTTTGCTCCAATGGAGCCTCGGCTGCAGGAGGGGAAGAGAGAGACAGAGAGGAAGGAGAGGGGGAGGGGTGGAGAAGCAGATGGGCGCTTCTCCTGTGTGCCCTGGCCAGGAATGGGAACCTGGGACTCCTGCATGCCAGGCCGACGCTCTACCACTGAGCCAACCGGCCAGGGCCAAGAACTGATGCTTCTTATCTCTTTCCTTTCCCCTGTCTCTGTTCCTATCTGTCCCCCTCTCTGTCTCTCTCTGTGTGTATATGTGTGTGTGTGTGTGCATGCACACACACACAAGTGCTGGTAAGGACATGGAGAAATTTGAACCCTTGTGCATTGTTTGTGGGAATGTAAAATGGTTCAACTGCTATAGGAAACAGTATGGAGAGTCCTCAAAAAATTAAAAATAGAATTATCATATGATACAGCAATACCACTTCTGGGCTTATATCCAAAAAAACTAAAAGCAGAGTCTGAAAGGGATATTTACACACCCATGTTCACAGCAGCATGACTCACAATAGCCAAGAGGTAGAATTAACCTGTGTCTATTGAGATATGAATGGATAAACATGTGATATATATATAAACTGGAATATTATTCAGACTAAAAAAGGAAGAAAATCCTGTCATAAGTTTCAACATAGATGTATCTTGAAAACATTATGCTAAGTGAAATAAGACAGTCACCAAAAGACAGTGTATGATTCCCCTTACACAAGGTATCTACAGCATAAGCTCTCTACAGCAGTCAGTCACAGAAACAGAAAGTAGAATGGTGGTTACAGGGACTGGTAATCCGGAGAGGGAGAAAAGGGGACTTGTCTGATGAGTACAGAGACTCAGTTTTGCAAGATTAAGTTCTGTTTCACAACAGTGTAAATATACTTAACATTACTGAACTTAAAAATGGCTAAGATTAAACTTCATGCTATGTGTTTTTACCACAATAAAAAAATACTGTTATTTCCCCATGTATGACATAAACTGATCCCATGTATAAGATGCACTTTAACTTTGGGGCCCAAAATTTGAAAAAAAATGTGTTACATAAAGTTACTGAACTCAAGTTTTATTCATCATAAAATCTGTACAACTCCTAATCACTGTCAAAACTCCCAACCATTAGCTTGTCCTCATCTGTGTCTGATGACGAATCACTGTCTTAAAAAATGAGCACAAAAACAAACGCAAAAAAAGCGAGAAATGCAAGTAAAAAAAACTACAACCACTGTATAAGATGCACCCAGTTTTTAGACCCCAAATTTCCCCCAAAAGGTGCGTCTTATACATGAGGGAATACGGTATATTGAAAAGAAAAGGCTGACAAGCAGACAGATGTTAAGAGGCAGATGAGTGGAAAGAGAAGCCTAATGTGTAACACTGGTCCTCTAGGGCACATGAATCAATTTAATGTAAACCTTTATGGCTGCTTACAAGGCACTGCCCTAGGTTTTCGGGAAGTAACAAAAATGAATGGGACTGCAGCCCTGCCCTAAGAACCAACAACCCATGAAGACATACTCAGCACTAAAGTATACAATAGCAAGCAATATGTAGTAAGCTCTACACTGTAGGTGTAAGTGCTGAGTAAGAATAAAGGTTGGCCCTGGCAGGGTCGGCCAGTGGATAGAGTGTCATCCTGGCGTGCCAATCTTGCAGGTTCAATCCCCAGTCAGGGCACATACAAGAAGCAACCAATAACAATACAACTAGATGGAACAATTAAGTGGAACAACAAGTTGATGCTTCTCTCTCTCGAATCAATGAAAAAAAGAATAGAGACAGGAGAATCTGATTGCCAAACCTAAATGAAAACATGAATATATATATAGATATATATCACAGGCCAGATATGTTTCAATGCTAGAAAGAAAAAAAATGCCAACACTGCCCACAATGAGCTCATAGTCCAGATGGTGGAAGAAATGCTACAAGATGAATGAGAAAAGACAGTAAGAGGTAGCATCTGAGAGGCACCAAAAGCGACATGATGGAGTGATAAGGTAAGGAGTCACCTGAGCTGTGACTTAAAGGATAAGAATGGCAAAAGGGGTCCTGGATGGTTGGCTCAGCAGTAGAGCATCGGCCCAGCATGTAGAAGTCCCGGGTTTGATTCCCGGTCAGGGCACACAGGAGAGGCACCCATTCGCTTCTCCACCCCTCCCCCTCTCCTTCCTCTCTGTCTCTCTCTTCCCCTCCCGCAGCCAAGGCTCCATTGGAGCAAAGTTGGCCCGAGCGCTGAGGATGGCTCCATGGACTCTGCCTCAGATGCTAGAATGGCTCCGATTGCAGCAGAGCAGCACCCCAGAGAGGCCGAGCACTGCCCTCTGATGGGCATGCCGGGTGGACCCCAGTTGGGCGCATGCAGGAGTCTGTCTGTCTGACTCCCCCACCCCGCTTCTCACTTTGGAAAAATACAAAAAAAAAAAAAATGGCAAAAGGGATAAATTGTGTAAAAGAACAGAGATGTAAAAATATACTGCTTATTCCAAGAGCCACAAGTGTTACTATAGGGCTAGAGAAGGAGGCAGGCAGAGCACAGCAACTGATATAATTAAGAAATAATTTCCTGACCTGTGGTGGCACAGTGGGTGAAGCGTCAACCTGGAATGCTACAGTTACTAGTTCAAAACCACAGGCTTGCCTGGTCAAGGCACATACAAGAAGCAACTACTATGAGTTGATATTTCCCACTCTCCCTCATGCCCCGTCTCTCTCTTTCTCTCTTTCCTTTCTCTAAAAATCAATAAATAAAATATTTTTTAAAAAAATAATTAAGAAACAGGTGCCTGACTAGGTGGTGGCACAGTGGATAGAGCATTGGCATCGGATGCTGAGGACCCAGGTTCAAAACCCTGAGGTCGCCAGCTTGAGCAAGGGCTCACCAGCTTGAGTGAAAGGTCACTGGCTTGAGCATGGGATCACAGATATGAACCCATGGTTGCTAGCTTGAGCCAAAGGTCAGTGGCTTAAGCAAGGGATCACTGGCTTGAGCAAGGGGCACTGGCTTGGTTGGAGCCCCCCCTGGTCAAGGCACATATGAGAAAGCAATCAATGAATAACTAAGGTGCTGCAATGAAAAATTGATGCTTCTCATCTTTTCCTTTCTATCTGTCTGTCCCTCTCTCTTCTGCTCTTCCTCAAAAGGGAAGGAAAGAGAAAAGAAAGAAAGGAAAGAGAAGGAGGAAGGGAAGGGAAGGGAAGGGAAGGGAAGGGAAGGGAAGGGAAAAGGGAAAAGGGGAAAGGGGAAAGGGAAAGGAAGGGAAAAGGGAATGGAAGGAAAAAAGGGAAAGGAAGGGAAAAAGGAGAAGAAGGGAAGGGAAAATGGAAGGAAAGGGAAAGGGGAAGGGGGAAGGGAAAAGGGAAAGGGAAAGAAAGGGAAAATGGAAGGGAAGAAAAAATGAATGGGAAGGAAAGAGAAGGGAAAGGAGAAAGGAAAAGGGAAAGGGAGAGGAAAAGGGAAAGGAAGGGAAAATGGAAGGGAAGGAAAAATGGAAGGGAAGGGAAAATGGAAGGGAAGGGAAAATGGAAGGGAAGGGAAGGGAAGAGAAGGGAAGGGAAAATGGAAGGAAAGGAAAGGAAGGGAAGGGAAGGGAAGGGAAAATGGAAGGGAAGGGAAGGGAAAACGGAAGGGAAGGGAAGGGAAAAGAAAAAGGAAGGAAAAGGAAGGCGAAAGGGAAAAGGGAGGGGAGGGGAAGGGAAGGGAAGGGAAAATGGAAGGGAAGGGAAAATTGAAGGGAAGGGAAGGGAAGGGGGAAGGGAAAGGGAAAGGGAAAGGAAGGGAAAAGGGAGAAAAAGGGAAGGGAAAATTGAAGGGAAGGGAAGGGGGAAGGAGGAAGGGAAGGAAAGGAAAAGGGAAAGGGAAAGGAAGGGGAAATGGAAGGGAAGGGAAAGGAAAAGGGAAAGGAAAATGGAAAGGGAAAGGAAAAGGAAGGAAAAATGGGAAGGGAAGGGAAAACGGAAGGGAAGGGAAGGGAAAATGGAAGGGAAGGGAAAATGGAAGGGAAGGGAAGGGAAAAGAAAAGGGAAAGGGAAAGGAAGGGAAAAAGGAAGGGAAGGGAAAAGGGATGGGAAGGGAAGGGAGAAGGGAAGGGAAAGGAAGGGAAGGGAAGGGAAGGGAAGGGGAATAAAAAGAAAAGGAAAGAAAAGAAAAAAAAGAAAAAAGAAAAGATCAGACAATGCATATATTTTATTAAGTCGAAAAAAACCCAAATAGCCTAAATGTCCAAAAAGTGAAGGGAAGGTTAAATATGTTATGTTACAAACATATTATAAAATAGCATGCAATTATTAAAATTCCATTAAAAATAAACTACTGGGTATGCTTTCAATAGATATATGCACACCCTCCAGAGTTATCTGATTCTGCAGGAGTCTGAGGCTTTCACTGATATTGACTGAACTATTTTACAACTCTCTACATTATAGAAAACTGGCAATAATGAAAAATAATTTTGTCCAGAGGAAATGTAATTGATACCACTTTGTCCCATGCCCTCCCCCTTAAAAGGGTCAGGTTTACATCTATTAGTAAATTTATTTCAGCATTCCTGATTGCCTATACATGTGTCTGCTCTTCAAATTCTCTTCTGAATCGCTTGTAAAATTATTTGACATGTATTCATTTATTCTTTTAAGTTATTAAAGTATACTTACTAAAATGTAAAGAGCAGATTTGAAGAATTATGATTCCATTTAGCAGGAAGGAAAATATAGATGTAGAATTATATTAAGTCCTTAAATATACATCTATCCCTGCACACATGCATGTGTAACTTTAGGAATATATACCAAAATATTAACAATTATTATCTCTGTCATATATGTGGTCATTTTTCATCTTATTTTTGCTCATCTATGATTTTTTTTACTGTTTTAGTTATTAAAAAGGCATTTATTTTTACTGACTGATTTTTTTAAAAGGGAGAGAGAGGGGAGGGAGAAAGAAAGAGAAAAACATTTGTTTTTTTCCACTCAATTGTGCATTCATTGGTTGCCTCCTGGACGTGCCCTGATGAGGGATCAAACCTGCGACATCAGGCTGTTTCAGAACAACCCTGATGTTTTGGAACACTCTGACTGAGCTAACTGACCAAGGCCTGCTTATCCATGATTTTTTAACTTTGTCTACAATAAGCCTGCATTGCTCAATGTCAAAAAGGTAAGAATTTCTTTATTACAATTCAAATCTAAAGTAAATGAACTACTCTCAGACAGAAGTATCAGAAACTATTAAAGCACAACAATCAAGAGGTGAACAGGCTCACACACCTCAAATGCACAAGGACACCACAGTAATACAGAAGAGGGCAATAAACTCTCAAAGCAATGAACTTCAAGTTATTAATAAAGGGTTTAACTATGCTGTGTTGAAGAATTAAGAGAGCCTGATAGGTGGTGGCACAGTGGATAAAAGCATTGACATGGAATGCTGAGGTGGCCAGTTTGAAACCCTGGTCTTGCCTGGTCAAGGCACATAAAAGAAGCAACTACTATGAGTTAATGCTTCTGTTTATTGCCTCTACCTTTCTTTCTCCCTCTCCCTCCCTTTCTCTCTCTCTTTTTTCTCTCTTCTCTCTTAAAAAAAAAAAAAAAGCCTGACCAGGCGGTGGCGCAATGGATAGAGTGTCGGACTGGGACTCGGAGGACCCAGGTTTGAAACCCCAAGGTCGTCAGCTTGAGCAAGGGCTCATCTGGTTTGAGCAAGGCTCACTAGAGCTTGAGCCCAAGGTTGCTGGCTTAAGCAAGGGATCACTCGGTCACTGTAGCCCCCCAGTCAAGGCACATATGAGAAAGCAATCAATGAACAACTAAGGTGCCGCAACAAAGAATTGATGCTTCTCATCTCTCTCCCTTCCTATCTTCCTTCTCTCTGTCTCTTTCTGTCTTTGTTACAAATAAATAAATAAATAAAAATAATGCCTGACCCATGGTGGATGGTGAGTAGAATGTCAATCTGGAACACTGACGTCCCAGGTTCAAAACCCTAAGGTCACTGGCTTGAGCCCAAGGTCACTGGTTTGCTCAAGGTGTCACTGGCTCTGCCGGAGAGCCACACATCCCATCAAGGCATGGATGAGAAGCAATCAATGAACAATTAAAGTCAAGCAACTACAAGTTAATGCTTCTCATCTCTCTCCCTTCGTGTGTCTGTCTCCATCTGTTTCTCTCAAAGAAAAAAAAATTATTTCTTTTAAAAAGGGATTATTTCTAGGCCCTGGCCAGTTGGCTCAGCGGTAGAGCGTTGGCCTGGCGTGCGGGGGACCCGGGTTCGATTCCTGGCCAGGGCACTTAGGGGAAGCGCCCATTTGCTTCTCCACCCCCACCCCCTCCTTCCTCTCTGTCTCTCTCTTCCCCTCCCACAGCCAAGGCTCCATTGGAGCAAGGATGGCCCAGGCGCTGGGGATGGCTCCTTGGCCTCTGCCCCAGGCGCTAGAGTGGCTCTGGTCGCGACAGAGCGACGCCCCGGAGGGGCAGAGCATCGCCCCCTGGTGGGCAGAGCTTCGCCCCTGGTGGGCGTGCCGGGTGGATCCCGGTCGGGCGCATGCGGGAGTCTGTCTCTCCCCGTTTCCAGCTTCAGAAAAATACAAAAAAAAAAAGGGATTATTTCTATATTACTATTGCTTCATTTTCTAAATCAATTAGCCTAATATGTTTGACTGATACTTAAAAAGAGGGAGGGGATAACTGAAAGGAGTCACAAAAGACCACATATTATATGATTTCTTTGATATGAAAAATCCAGAATAAATTAATCCCTAGAGGCAGAAAGTACTTGAGTGGTTGCCTAGGGCAGGGGGTAGGAAAATAAAGAATGAATGTTAATAGGTTTGGGGTTTCTTTATGGGCTGATGAGAATATTCTAAAATTAGACATCAGTAATAATTGCTCAACTCTATAAATACAGTAAATACCACTAAACTGTATACTTTAAAAGTGAATTTTATGGCATATAAATTATATCTCAATAAAAGTTACTAAAAAAGAAGTTTGATAAAATGTTCAAGTGATTAATCCTGATGTTTAAATGAAAATAACAATACTACCTTGTAGTGTTTTTGCAAAAATATTGTATATAAAGCACTCAGCACAGTGCCTGGCACAAAGCAGGTACTCAATAAGTAGATTCTATTATTAATATATACATTACAGCTTGACCAGGCAGTGGCGCAGTGGATAGAGCACCGACCTGGGATGCAGAGGACCCAGATTCAAAACCCTGAGGTCACTGGCTTGAGATTGGGATCATAGACGTAGCCCCATGATCAGTGGCTTGAGCCCAAGGTCGCTGGCTTGAGCAAGGGCTCACTGGCTCTGCTGTAGCCTCCAGGTCTATATATGAGAAAGGCACTAATGAGAAAGCAATCTCTGAACAACTAAGGAGCCACAACAAATAATTGATGCTTCTCATCTCTCCCCCTTTCTGTCTGTCCCTATCTGTCCCTTTCTCCATCTCTGTATCTCTCACTAAAATACACACACACACACACACCACATAAATTGCTTTTGATTAAAGACTTCAAACAAATAAATGACAGAATTTACTTCATGTTTTGAAAACACTACTGATAAACCTTAAATTTGTAACTAATAGAATCCCTAGAAAAATAACAACTTGTCACTTGCTTTAAGGCACACATGGGCAGCACCTGTCACCAGCCCATGGTAGTGTTTACTAATTGCAGAGAAGTTGGCCAGTGTGCTGCCTGCTGATTAACAGTCACCACAGGTTCTGATTGACAAATCACTCCCTTCCCGCTGAAGCAGCACTCTTTAGAATCTGGTTTGACCAGGCCTATTCATTTCCTTCTGTTTAAGACAATGTTTCAATAAGGTAAAATGAATTATGAGAGATGGAAGAGCCTGTTAGGTTATCCAGATCATTCCTCTTAGGAACTTCGGAGTATGGGAAACTTTTGTAGAGCTATTAATATACTAATGGTTATGAACCATATTAGAGGTTAATTGTTCTTTCAGACTGAGTGTCTCTAATTAAACATTCAGCATTAGATTCTGAGTATTTCAATTTCTCATTTCACTTGTGAATGTCATGGTCTCATTCTCATAAAATAAGAAGAATGGAAAAAATTAATGAAGAAAACTAATGTTATCCATTACACACAAAATTAATCAGGCCTAAAAAACAAAATTCAGTTTCTAGACATCTCATTTTCCTTTACTAGGCAAAGAACTAACACACAGCTCCATTTTTTTTTTTTTTTTTTTTTTTTACAGAGACAGAGAGAGAGTCAGAGCGAGGGATAGATAGGGACAGACAGACAGGAACAAAGAGAGGTGAGAAGCATCAATCATCGTTTTTCGTTGTGACACGTTAGTTCATTGATTGCTTTCTCTTATGTGCCTTGACCGTGGCCTTCAGCAGACCAAGTAACTCCTTGCTCGAGCCAGCAACCTTGGGTCTAAGCTGGTGAGCTTTGCTCAAACCAGATGAGCCCACGCTCAAGCTGGCGACCTCAGGGTCTCGAACCTGGGTCCTCAGCATCCCAGTCCGAAGCTCTATCCACTGTGCCTGGTCAGGCCAAATGGCTCTAATTTTGCAGGGAGAGGGTGAAGGAGGAAAACAGAAGCCTAGATAACTTGCAAACTGAACAGTACCTAGAAAATCTAAATTTGCCAATGACACTGAAGGAAGTTTAAGAAAAGTTCCAAATCTGATACAACTAGGTATCCTGATTATTAATTTTGGAATAGGGCTTTTCTTTATGTAAAGAACTTAAATTTCTACATCTAAAAAAAGTCATACGAGGTCGCCAGTTCAAAACCCTGGGCTTGCCTGGTCAAGGCACATAAGGGAGTTGATGCTTCCTGCTCTCCCCACCCCCCTTCTCTCTTCTCTCTCTAAAAAAAATGAATAAATAAAATCTAAAGAAAAATCATAAACTTCAATTCTTTAAAAATTATTCAGAATGAAATTAACTTAAGAACACAAAGACATAAGCTAAATACACGTAAAAGAGATCATTATAGCCCTTACTGGGTAACTCAGTTGGTTAGAGCAGTGGTCCCCAACCTTTTTTGGGCCACGGACCAGTTTAATGTCAGAAAATATTTTCACGGACCGGCCTTTAGGGTGGGACGGATAAATGCACAAAATAAAATTATGCGACTGGCGTAAAAACTGTTATATTTTAAAATATAATTGTCGAGCTTGACCAGGCGGTGGCACAGTGGATAGAGCTTCGAACTGGGATGCAGAGGACCCAGGTTCAAGACCCCGAGGTCGCCAGTTTGAGCGCAGGCTCATCTGGTTTGAGCAAAAGCCCACCAGCTTGAACTCAAGGTCGCTGGCTCCAGCAAGGGGTTACTTGGTCTGCTGAAGGCCCGTGGTCAAGGCACATATGAGAAAGCCATCAATGAACAACTAAGGTGTTGCAACGCGCAATGGAAAACTAATGATTGATGCTTCTCATCTCTCTCCGTTCATGTCTGTCTGTCCCTGTCTATCCCTCTCTCTGACTCACTCCCTGTCTCTGTAAAAAATAAATAAATAAATAAATAAAATTTTAAATATATATATATATATATATATATATATATATATATATATAATTGTCGAACTTACGAGACAAGCGTCAAGAGTGAGTCTTAGACGGATGTAACAGAGAGAGTCCGGTCATTTTTTAAAAATAAAACATTGTCCTGGCCGGTTGGCTCAGTGGTAGAGCGTCAGCCTGGCGTGCAGAAGTCCCAGGTTCGATTCCTGGCCAGGGCACACAGGAGAAGCACCCATCTGCTTCTCCACCCCTCCCCCTCTCCTTCCTCTCTGTCTCTCTCTTCCCCTCCCACAGCTGAGGCTCCATTGGAGCAAAGATGGCCCGGGCGCTGGGGATGGCTCCTTGGCCTCTGCCCCAGGCGCTAGAGTGGCTCTGGTCGCAACAGAGTGACGCTCCGGAGGGGCAGAGCATCGCCCCCTGGTGGGCAGAGCGTCGCCCTCTGGTGGGCGTACTGGGTGGATCCCGGTCGGGCGCATGCAGGAGTCTGTCTGACTGTCTCTCTCCGTTTCCAGCTTCCGAAAGGTACAAAAAATAAAAATAAAAATAAAATAAAATAAAACATCGTTCAGACTTAAATATAAATAAACGGAAATAATGTAAGTTATTTATTCTTTCTCTGTGGACCAGTACCAAATGGCCCACAGACCGGTACTGGTCCATGGCCTGGGGGTTGGAGACCACTGGGTTAGAGCATCCTCCCAATATACCAAGGTTGCAGGTTTGATTCCCCATCAGGGCACATATAAGAATCAACCAATGAATGCATAAATAAGTGGACAAACAAATCAATGTTTCTCTCTCTCTTTCATCAATAGATAAAATTTAAAAATGTAAAGAGGTTATTATAAAATTAATTTAAACAGGCCACCAATGTCCTATTAAACATAAAATTCAGAAGTCCCACATCTTTTTAATGGCCTCCACTCTTCATCCCTGACTTTGTCAGTGGAAGGGGATTCCAATTTACAGTCCAAACCCAGAGTGGTTGTCCTGAAAGAGTTTCTCCGCTCTGGAATACCTCTTCGCTGTTTCAAAGGTCATGCAACTGGTAAATTACCATAAGATTTAAACTTTAACTTGGAGACATGAACAAGTTGTAACCTGCATTACAGAAACCTGCAGACACATTACTGCAACACTAGAGAACTGCCTGTATATTTCCAGAGCAAACCATGTCCTTTTTTTTTCCCAGGGGGTGAGAGGGTATCATTCTTTTATTAACTTTGCAGGTCTACTTGAGCATTTCATTTATGATGACACCAACAGATAATAAATAAACCTGGATTCCCTGAAACACCACCAGGCATACAGTTGGACCTAAGGTGGTTTTTAGATAAGTAACAGCTACCATATTTGGTCATATGCTTCAAACTGTTACAAACACGGAACATTTGCTCAATTCTTACTTCAACTACTTACTAACTAAATTAATTTCCTATAAAAGATAGACCTGCCTGACCAGGCGGTGGCACAGTGGATAGAGTGTCGGACTGGGATGCAGAGGACCCAGGTTCAAGACCCCAAGGTCGCCAGCTTGAACCCAAGGTCGCTGGCTCAAGCAAGGGGTTACTCGGTCTACTGTAGCCCCACGGTCAAGGCACATATGAGAAAGCAATCAATGAACAACTAAGGTGTCGCAACATGCAACGAAAAACTAATGACTGATGCTTCTCATCTCTCCATTCCTGTCTGTCTGTCCCTTCTATCCCTCTCTCTGACTCTCTGTCTCTGTAAAAAAATAAAAAAATATATAAAATAAAAAGATAGACCTAATTTCGTTAGGTTAATACCTTGGTTCCTTTTCTTTTGAAGACTCAGTGCAGTATTAACTAGTCTCCTAGCAAAATGGGTATTATGTCAATAATACATAAACATTTCAGTAGCCAACTAGCAAACATGTTAGGAAATTCCATGCATGCTTATTTAGGTATTAAGTCTTAAATACCATCAACTATAACAGTAAAGGTACATATACTAGGTGCTAGTAGCCTCATAATCATCAAATTCTAAAGCTTTTACCCAAGTTGTTTTATTAAGGACAGGAAAAAGCCCATATTTTCTCCTGTCTTTTGAATCCTGCCACTTCTATTTTTTTTTTTTTTTTTTTTTTTTTAGCAAGAGAGAGAGAGAGAGAGAGAGAGGAACAGACAAGGACAGACAGGAAGGGAGAGAGATGAGAAGTATCAATTCATAGTTGTGGCACCTTGGTTGTTCACTGATTGTTTCCTCATATTTGCCTTGCCTGGGGGACTTCTGCCAAGCTAGCAACATTGGGCTCAAGCCAGCAACCATGGGGTCATGTCTATGATCCCACACTCAAGCTGGTGAGCCCACACTCAAGCCAGATGAGCCTGCACTCAAAAGGGTGATCTCAGAGTTTCAAACCTGAGTCCTCAGCATCCCAGGCACGCCACTGCCTGGTCAGGCTAAATCCTGTCACTTCTTAAAGAACTTAAGAACTATTTTATTACTGTACATTGTGATGTGTGAAGAAAACATTCTTTTGTGTCATGCACTTTAAAATGCACATCAGGGCCTGGCTGGTTGGATCAGTGGATAGAGCTTCAGCCCAGCATATAGACATCCAGGGTTCGATTTCCAGTCAGGGCACACAGGAGAAGCAATCATCTGCTTCTCTCTCCTTCCCTCTCCCCCTCTCTCTTCCCCTTCTCTCTCTACTCCCTTCCCACAAGTAGTGGCTTGATTGGTTTAAGTGTTGCCCTGGGAGCTGAGGACAGCTCAGTTGGTCCCAGCATAAGCCTCAGGCACTAAAAATAGCTTAGTTGATTTAAACATCAGCCCCAGACAGGGTTGCCGAGTGAAGAAGAAAAAAAACCCCACATCAATACAATGTACCTTGTAGCTTAATTAAATGTTCAACAGTAGGCACTCTGTGTGTGTGTGTGCATGTGTGTGTGTTTGCATATGTGTGTGTGTATATATATACACACACATGCATGATTATGCATAAAATAAGAATATCCTCTTTAAATTAAGTTAATTTAAAGTAGCTAGTTAGATCTGTATCTCCCTTCCTGCTCTACATTAACTTTTCTTAAGATTGTTTCATTTGAAAAAATATATATCACAGAAAAGTACATATAAAAAATGTAAAAGTGGCCTGACCTGTGGTGGCGCAGTGGATAAAGCGTCGACCTGGAAATGCTGAGGTTGCCGGTTCGAAACCCTGGGCTTGCCTGGTCAAGGCACATATGGGAGTTGATGCTTCCAGCTCCTCCCCCCTTCTCTCTCTCTGTTTCTCCTCTGTCTCTCTCTCTCTGTCTCTCCCTCTCCTCTCTAAAATGAATAAATAAAAAAAATTTTTTTTAAATGTAAAAGTTACACATAATTACCACCTTTATTTAGAAGTACATCTAACAAGTAGAGAAAGTTCTTTACCCTGCCTCTCTAAACTCAATCCCAGAGAAAATCACCACTAAGATTAATGTGTTTTTCGACCTGTGGTGGCACAGTGGATAAAGTGTCAACTTGGAATTAGGTTGCCTGTTCGAAAACCTGAGCTTGCCCAGTCAAGGCACTTACGAGAAGCAACTACTACAATTTAATGCTTCCCGCTCCTCCTCACTCCTTTCTTTCCTCTTTCCTCTACCTAAATTCAATAAATCAAATCTTTTTTAAAACAAGATTAATGTGTTTTTCTTATGTTTATATAAAATGTAATATATATACCATTTTTAAACAAAAATGAAATCATGTCACACCCCAATTATTTTAACTTAATATATCATAGACATTTTTCAGCTCAGTATATAGTTCTAGATCATACTTTAATAAATGACTAGTGAATGTGAGTCATAATTTCACTATTTTTCTATTTTGAGTATTTAGGTTGCTTCCTAGTTTTGCTCTTATGAATAATGTTGCAATTAACATCTCATTAAATATATTTTTACCATTCATGATAATATTTTTGTGAGAGATACTGTTAGACAAGAAATCTTTGGATCCCAGGTTATACAAAATTAACCTTGCTCTGAATTACACCAAAAAAGATGGTACTAATTAATATCTCCATTAAATATTTTTAAATTACTACTGGTCTAGTGTTATATAGTCATCAATTACTCAAGGAAATTATTACTTCCCAGAAACCTTTCATCCTTTTTAGCCAAACTTTAACTACCAATAGAATCAATAATCAATTGTTAAACAGTTTGTCACTTCTATAAAAAGAATACTGTCGCCCTCCCCCCCAAAAAAAATTTCTGAAATGCATAATTTAGCAAATGGTGTTTTCACTAAACTCTAGGGATGAAATGGCTTCAACAAAGTTGGTGCCATGAATGTCAAAGAAGAACGAGAGTGAAATTAAGCCAAGGTGAACTGTTAACCTTCGAGTAAGCAGAAAATAAAGCCAAATGAAAAGTGGTGTTGGCCTGACCTGTGGTGGCGCAGTGGATAAAGCGTCGACCTGGAAATGCTGAGGTCGCCGGTTCAAAACCCTGGGCTTGCCTGGTCAAGGCACATATGGGAGTTGATGCTTCCAGCTCCTCCCCCCTTCTCTCTCTCTCTCTCTCTCTCTCTCTCTCTCTCCCTATCCTCTCTAAAATGAATAAATAAATAAAAAAAAATAAAAAATAAAAAAAATAAATAAAAAAAAAAAAAGAAAAGTGGTGTTTTTTTAAATTTATTTGTAAATAATGTATTTCCAAATTATCTATACCTGTATATAAAACCAACCGTAAGTCAAAAGAGATATTCCATTTATTATTCTTTTTCCACTGCCTACTATAGTAGCCCTGAAAAATGAAACACAGGGCCATAATACAATCATTCTTGGTTTAAAGGTATCCCTATTTGAGAGCTAACACTTGTTAAGTACCAATCATCTGAAAGGCACTGGGTAGGCACTTCACATGCATTACCTTACTTAATTCTATACAAGTATGTAAAGGAAGTATTACCGGGTCCATCTCCCAAAGAAGGAAATTGAGACTCCCAAAGAATAAAATTACTTGCCTAAAAATAAGTGTTGGAAATATCTAAATAAGTCAGGTTATACCACCTAAGAAAGGTAAATATGTTGCATCCATGTCACTCTTCCTGCAACAAGAGCAGACATTACTATTCAGTGATCTCAGGCACAGCCTCAGAATTCTCTACAACAGGTACTCCAATCTCCAAGAAGAAATAAGCATCTAAAACTATGCCACCCTGCAGTACACTGTGCTGCCTCTCACTTAGTACAAGTTAATGATATTTCCAGAAGGGCAGGACCTACTTTTGCTAGTCTTGTGCATAATTGCAAGTGTGCACATACAATGAACTCTTTTCATCTTATCTGAGAAAGGAAGCACATGTGGTTGGCCTAGGACAAGGCAAGATAACAGGATCAGTGCAGAGTGGAAACTAAGCTGACAGGCATGACAGCCCCTATATTAAATTTTACACATCTTTTCCACAGAAAGAACTGTAAAATCAAAAGGAGGAATTCTGCTTTTGTTCCTCAATAAATCTTACTTTATCTGTACTCTAATTTTTCTCTCTTTTAAAAGGTATTACATAAGTATAGTCTGTAAGTCTTTTTTAAGGTACAAAGAAATTTTGAAATCTACATAATTTATAATTATAAACAAAATATAACTAATTATATGAAGCAAAAATACAAAAGATATTATAAAATTAAATTATAATAAAAATACTGCTTTGTGTCACACTTCATTAATTCAAAAGACATTAGTTAAATCCCTACCGTATACCAAATATTTTCTTAGAAAAAGCAACAGAAAAAAAACCAGAATTCAGTTGTTGTCCTTAAAAAGCTGAGTCTAATATGAGAGACACGTAAAATATAATATACACCCTGTATAAATGCAGGGGTTGGCAAACTTTTCCTTAAATGGCCAGATAGTAAATATTTTAGGCTTTACTGGCCAAAGGCAAAATCAAGGCTATTATGTAAATACTCATTTAGTCATTTAAAATGTAATTATTTTAAATTAAAAAACCATTCTTAGCTCCTGGGTCATTAAAGAAAAAGGTAATTGAGTGGATTTGGCCTTCTGGCCCTGATTTGCCTGTTCTCACATAGGGGAAGACTGAAAGTGGTGACGTGAAGGAGATAGCAATCAGTTTTGCAAAGGCAAAAACAAAATGCTTCACAGAGTTTTGCTGATTTGAATCTTGAAGGAGAAGTAAAATTCTCCAGGAAAACAAGAGCAGAATAAGTATTCTAGACAAAAAAGAATAAAAAGTTAGAATGGAAGACACAGTTTGGCAGTCAAAACAATCTTGAGAAAGCAAAAAAATAAAATAAAATAAAAATTGGAGGACTCACACTATCCAAATTCAAAACTGATTTTTGACAATGATGCTAAGGCAATCCGATGGAGGAAAGAAGAGCCTTTTCAAAAATGGTGCTTATAAAACTGGATATCCATCTGCAAAAGAGCAAATATCCCTACCTTGCACCATATACAAAAATTAACTAAAAATAGATGAAAGACCTAAAGGTAAGAACTAAAACTATAAAATTCTTAGGAAAATACATAGGTATAAATCTTCACAACCTTGGATTAGGCAAGGTTCTTAGCTAATACACCAAAAGCACAAACAACCAAAGAAGCAATGAATTGGACATCATCAAAATTAAAAGCTTTTGTGTTCAAAACTTTTTGTTCTATCAAGAAAGAATCCATAAAGTGGGAGAAAATATTCACAAATCATTTATCTAAAATGGATCTAGTATACACAATATATAAAAAACTTACAGGCCTGACCTGCGGTGGCACAGTGGGTAAAGGCATCGACCTGGAACACTGAGGTCGTGGGTTTGAAACCCCGGGCTTCCCTGGTCAAGGCACATATGGGAGTTGATACTTTCTGCTCCTCCCTCCCTTCTTTCTCTGTCTCTATCTCTCTCTCCTCTCTCTAAAATGAATAAATAAAATCTAAAAAAAAAATTTAAAAAAAAACTTACAAATTTATACACTTAGTAGAATGGCTATTATTTAAAAAAAAAAAGACAGATAATAAGTGTTGGCAAGGATGTGGGGAAACTGGAAACATCATACAGTGTTGGTGGAAACACAAATTGATGCAGCCACTTTGAAAAACAGTCTACCAGTTCCTCAAAAAGTTAAACACAAAGTTGCCATATGACCCAGGAATTCTACTCCTGGGTGTGTGTGTGTGTGTTCTGTTCAAAAAGAACAGAAAATATATATGTTCATGCAAAAACTTATACATGAATGTTCACAGAAGCAGTTCTCATAATAGCCAAAAAGTGGAAATAACCCAAATGTTCATCAACTGATGAATGAATAAACAAAATATGGTATTTCCATATAATGTAATATTATTCAGCCAAAAAAAGAATGAAGTACTGATACATGCTACAACATGAACAGTGAAAACATTAGGCTAAGTGAAAGAAGCCAGACACAAAAACTCACATATTGAATGATCTTGTTTATATGAAATGTCCAGAATAGGCAAATCCATAGAGACAGAAAGTAATTTTGTTTGCCAGGAAATGGGAGGAGAAGTGAATAGGGAGTGATTGCTAATACATAAAGATTTCTTTTGGGGGGTCATAAAAATGTTCTGAAATTAGATAGTGGTGATGGGTGTACAACTTTGTGAGTATATTAAAGATCACTGATTTGTATACTTTCACAGGTGGATTTTATGGTACATGAATTTAATATTTAAAAGTTGAGGGACCAGCCCTAGCCAGGTAGCTTAGTTGGCTAGCTGTCCAGATAAGGCAGTCAAGGTTGTGAGTTTGATCGCCAGTAAAGGCACATATAAAAATCAACCAATGAATGTATAAATAAGTGGAACAATAAATCGGTGTTTCTCTCTCTTCCTTCCTCTTTCTCTCTAAAATCAATAATGAAAAAATATTTTAAATAAATAAAAATTTAGGAACCAAAAAAAAAAGAGAGAGAGAGAAAGAAAAATAATATTTCAGCATGTCTGGGGAACTAAAATTCACTCATCATTTCTCCCCTAGACCACTACAAGTCTCTAAGTAAAAGGCGAAAGATTTATACGATCTGAAGAGAAACCAGAGCATACAAGTCTCTAAGTGGTCTCTGCACTGAAGTGTGCTTACCACAACCAAAATCTGTCCTTCAAATAATAAGGGCTACTTCTCTAGTGTAGAAATTTCATCATGTCACTCATTTGCTTAAATTTTTCCAATGGCTCTCACTGGGTACAAAATAAAATTCAACTTACTAAAATGATAAATACAGCTCTCAATAATTCTTCAGGCTTATCTGAGGCCACTCCTCTCTGTCTACCCACAGCTGCAGCCAATCTAAGACCTAAAGTCCCATGAACTGCCAATCTCTCCCCCATCCCCATTCCTCCTCTGCCTTCCTTATCTTGTCCATCTGGCTAACCCATGTTCAGGTCTCAATTTAAGCATCACCTTCTCTGAAAAGACAACATTTGGTAATGGTAGCAGTGACAGCTGATCTGCAAAATTCATGCCCTCCTTCTCCTAAGTTAGGAAAGCACATGGGTACGTGTAGAATCACACACTAAGCTTTAACTTAATGTAAGCACAGGTTTCCATGAACCTTCTTTAAGAGACAACTCTTGGCTTCCTCTTCATTCCTTTCCCCATCCTATTGCCTAAATGAATGAAAAAGCTGCCGTCTCAGACCATGAGGTTGAGGCCAAACATGGTAAAGCAACAACATGGAAACTCTAACATCATACCATACTAGCCCCAACCCACTTAACTAAACATTTACAGAAAAGGGAAGGAAACGTCTATCTCACTTAAACCACTGTTAATTTGGCTTTCTGTCTATCTCAGTTGAACCAACTACTGTATAATTAATATAGAACTTCTTTGTAGTTCCACACTTCCTTTGGGATATTTGCCAGCTAAAGCATGGGCTCACTGGCTAGAGCATGGGCTTCCCACCTTGACCACGTGGTCACCAGCTTGAACACAGAATCACTGACATGATCCCAAGGTAACTGGCTTGAGCCCAATTGCTGGCTCAAAAGTTGAAAGTCCCTCACTTACGCAAACGGTTACTGGCTTGGCTTGAGCCCCCTGGTCAAGGCAATCAATAAACAACTAGTGAACACTACTCCAAGCTGATGCTTCGCACTTCTCTCCTCCCCCCCTCTCTCCCTTACTGTCTGTCTCTCTCTCTCAAAAAAAAAATTAGGTGTTCAAAAGGCATTTAATTATACTGGTGATCAAGTACTAAGTCATTAACTTCAGCTTTCTTGCC
This sequence comes from Saccopteryx leptura, assembly GCF_036850995.1. Taxonomy (NCBI): domain Eukaryota; kingdom Metazoa; phylum Chordata; class Mammalia; order Chiroptera; family Emballonuridae; genus Saccopteryx; species Saccopteryx leptura. The sequence goes on from NC_089504.1 coordinate 131,086,555, forward strand.
CTTTCGTTCTTTTCAAAGTTGAAATATGAAATATATCCTTTCCTGAACATATCTCTCCGTATTTCTCCCAAATTTCTGCCCCAAATCTCAAGCTAGCTATTTTTTTCCTTTTTGAACATTGTTGGTTAAACATAAAATGTAGTTTTACCAATTACAGTGTTCTCAGCATCTCTGCCTTGTCAGTAACTCTGAAAAATTAGAAATAAGTACATCATTGGCTTAAAAACCGGTATCAATTATCTGCTGTGTATCAGAAAACATAAGAGCAGCTAAGAATATTAATTAGGTATTCCTGCTTCCTGGAGTGGCTCAGTCTAGTATTTCACTTTAAGGACTCACCCGTAACCCAGCAGGTAACATCAAACTGTCTCTAAGGAACTTGCTGCTATAGACACTCCATGTTTGTGAGATCTAACTCAAAGTAGTTTGTGACAGGTCTGTACCTTATCCCTCTCCAGCCTCGTATCTGCCCTAGTCCATCTACTTGGATGTCTAACTGAGCAGCTTTTCCTGCTTTGACCCTCCCAATCTATTTTTTGGTCTACTCTCTATCTTCCTAGTCCCTTCATGAAAACTGTTTTTAAATAGCCTTCTTGGCCCTGGCCGGTTGGCTCAGTGGTAGACTGTCGGCCTGGCGTGCAGGAGTCCCGGGTTCGATTCCTGGCCAGGGCACACAGGAGGGGTGCCCATCTGCTTCTCCATCCCTCCCCCTCTCCTTCCTCTCTGTCTCTCTCTTCCCCTCCCGCAGCCGAGGCTCCGCTGGAGCAAAGTTGGCCCAGGCGCTGGGGACAGCTCCATGGCCTCTGCCTCAGGTGCTAGAATGGCTCTGGTCGCAACAGAGCAACACCCCAGATGGGCAGAGCATCGCCCTCTGGTAAGCATGCCGGATGGATCCCGGTCGGGCGCATGCGGGAGTCTGTCTGACTGCCTCCCCGTTTCCAACTTCAGAAAAATACCAAAAAAAATAGCCTTCTTGATAACGAACCTCTGATGTGGTTCTGCCTACCTTACTTGAATACTATCTCAGGAGGCAAAGGCAGTATGCTAGGTTTCATATCATTCTCTCCCCAGCAAACACATCAACCCTTTAGGAGGTGTGGTATAATGCAAAGAGCACTGGCCTAAAAGCCAGAGAGGCACAGACAACTATGGCCTAGAGAAAACTTTTTAACCTCTTGAACTTCAGTTTCCTCAAGAGTAAAATATGGAGTCTAGCTTCTCAGTAAAGTTATTATAAGGATTAGAGAAAATTCATGTAAAGAGTCAAGGGTGGTCCTGGACAGGTAGCTCAGTTGGTGTCAGCCCAACATGGTGAGTTTACAGGTTTGATCCCTGGTCAGGGCACATACAAGAATCAACCAATGATGGCATGCATGAGTAGAATAACAAGTTGATGTCTCTTTCTCTCTGTGTCTCTATCTTCCCTTTCTCTCTAAAAATCAACTACAAGAAAAAAAAAAAGGCCAAAGGCAATGCCTAACAGATGCACTAACTTTATCCCATATGTGCAAGGTACTAGGATTGCTTATAAATATCAGTAATAACTGCAAAGGGGCACAACTTCTAGATGCTGGTAATTAATATTCTCTTTCTCCATCTGAATGGTAGTTTCAAGTGTGTGTTCACTGCAAAAACTCACTACAAATTCACAAAACTACATATTATTATGGACTCTTTTTATAAGTTATACTTCAATTAAAAATTTACTTTAACAGAGTTCACTGTTGAAAAATTGAAAGCTACCTATAATTCCAAGACTTGGTAGATATTCAAATATGGTATATCTAAACCATTGAGCTCTTCCCGAAAATGGGTGTAGGTGACCTCTGAAAATTGTTTGCTATTCACTTGACCCAGAAAACCCTACAGAATCATGCAAATTAAGAGGCTCAAACCTTATCTAGTTCACTTTAAGAACATGCATGAAACTGCCCAGGCCATTAAGGGTATGCATACAATTCAAAAAGCCACCACATACCTGAAGGATGTCACTTCACAGAACAATGTGTGCCATTCCATTGTTACAATGGTAGAGTTGGTAGGTATGCCCAGGCCAAACAGTGGGGCTGGACACAGGGTCGCTGGCCCAAAAAGAGTGCTGAATTTTTGCTCCACATGCTTAAAAATATAGAGAGTAATACTGAACTTAAGGGTTTAGATGTAGATTCTCTGGTCATTGAGCACATCCTGGTGAACAAAGCTCCCAAGATGCAAAGGAGAACTTACAGAGCTCACGGGCGATTAGCCCTTACATGAGCTATCCCTGCCACATTGAGGTGATCCTTACTGAAAAAGAGCAGATTGTTCCTAAACCAGAAGAGGAAGTTGCACAGAAGAAAAAGATATCCCAGAAGAAACTGAAGAAACAAAAACTTATGGTCCAGGAGTAAATTCAACATAAAATAAATAGTAATAAAACTTAAAAACCAAGGATAACTGCAGTGTGGCCTAGATAGGGTAAATTTGCGGATTCAATCCCTGCGACTAGGTGAACCAAAAGATTCAGTGTGTGTCTCTCTCCCTTCCTCTATCTAAAAAAAAACAATTTAAAAAAAATTAAAAGCAGAAAAATATAAACAAATAAACCATTGAAATATTTTTTTGTCAAGTTTTTTTAAAGAATAAAGAAATAGCAAATGTTCTAAATAGTTCTTTTTTTAAAGATTTTACTTATTAATTTTACAGAGAGAAGAGTGGGGGAGCAAGAAGTAACAAGTCATAGTTGCTTCACTTTAGTTACCCATTGCTTGCTTGTTGCTTACGGTATGTATGTGCCTTGACTGGACAAGTCCAGGTTTTTGAACTAGCGACCTCAGCACTTCAGGTCAGTGCTTCATCCACTGTGCCACCACAGGCCAGGCAATAGTTTTTCAATTAATATAACTGAATTTATTGTGTTATCTCAATTTTTTAAAAAGATAGAAAAATGACTGGGAGGAAATATAATTAAATAGTGTTAGTGTTTACATTAGACATTAAAGGGGTTGATGCATTCTTTTTGAGGAAATACTCGTGTTTTTCCTTAGTAGTTTCCTTTTTTTTTCCATGAAGTTTGTGTTGTTTTTATAATGAGGGAAACACTATTTTATTGATTGATTTCAGAGAGAGAAGGAGAGAGAGAGAGATCGATTTGTTGTTCCACTTATTTATGCATTCATCAGTTGATTCCTGTATGTGTCCTGATCAGGGATCAAACCAGTAACCTTGATATATGGTGACGATGCTCTAACCAACTAAGCCAGCGGGCCAGGGCTGGAAGAAGCTATTTTAAAACATTAACAGCTTGCCACGTACATTCATATTATCTTAACCTTAATGAATGTACCCATGAAATCTATCTTGGTAGAGAATCCGCAGCATTGAAACCACTGAACGGGAATCAACAATACAAGAAACAACTAGAAATTAGTTTGGGTTATGTTTCATTTTCTTTGTATGGCCAGTGAGAAATAATGTAATCAAAGTCTGATTAAAGCTTCATAATTGTTCTAGCACCTGTTCAACTTTGCTAATGAACAACACAGATATGACATACTAAACCCCAGACAGGATTTAACAAGTGAGGTATATCAAACACAGGCCCTGTTATTGTCAAGGTTTCTAGGTGTGGTTGCAGCTTAATTATAACAAGGTCATTTACATCTCTCTGAGTCAGTCATTCACTCTGTACCTCTTCTACCACATGACACATGGACAGGAATATAACACACTCTACAGATCTGAGCAACACTGAGTCAATTTAAAGAGAGTGAAAACTCAAGAATATCAAGTCTTTTCCTTTTATGAGGGAAAAGGAGAAAAAATTATTACCAAAGTATACATCTACAAAGATGAAAAAACTTAGTTTTTTAACATGTTTATGAATTCCAAGACAACTGCAGCCTTTTACCATGCTGTTTATAAGATTTTCTAGCTTGCCCCAATTGTATGTATGTCTATATGCACGTTACGTTCCTACACTAGAGGTTAGAGAGTAGAAAGAATTAGATTCCAGAAAGTTCCAAATCTAGAAAGGTCAGACAGCTTGCAATTACACATACCTCCAAGTTTATAGAATACCGATAAAAGTCTAGTCCAAAATTTAAGGAAATATGTATGAGATCTACAATAAATCACAAGAGAATATTAACATTTTCTATTTGTATTTCTCTTAGTCTGTCTTTCCAGAATCTCCAAACAGAAGCATTTGTGGACATGGATTAAAAAAAATTTCCCCTCCGCCTGACTAGGCAGTGGCACAGTGAATAGAGCATCAGCCTGGGATGCTGAGAACCCAGGTTTGAAACCCAAGATCGCTGGTTTGAGCATGGACTCATCTAGCTTGAGCACATGCTCACCAGCTTGAGCACAGGCTCACCAGCTTGAGTGCGGGATCTTCGGCTTGAGCGTGGGATCACAGACATGACCCCACGGTCGCTGGCTTGAGCCCCAAAATCCCTGGCTAGAAGCCCAAGGTTGCTAGCTTGAGCCTAGGGTTACTGGCTTGAGCAAGGGGCACTGGCTCAGCTGGAGACACATATGAGAAAGCAATCAATGAACAACTAAGATCCTGTAACTATCTTCAGTTGATGCTTCAAATCTCTCCAGTCCTGTCTGTCCCTGTCTCTCTCTCTCTCTCTCTCTCTCTCTCTCTCTCTTAAAAAAAAAAAATTCCCCTCCAACTGTAAGGATGACAGTTCAGTTCTCATACTGTAGTAATGCAAATCTCAAACTTAAATTACAACTATTCAAACCAAGTACATGGTTTTACTTTCACATACTTTGTCTCTCTTTTTTTTTTTAACTTTGTCTTAAAGATAATAACAAAATATGGAACACAATGTTCAAAGTCAATCTGACCTGTGGTGGTGCAGTGAATAAAGCATCAACCTGGAATGCTGAGGTCGCTGGTTCAAAACCCTGGGCTTGCCCGGTCAAGGCACGCACATATGGGAATTGATGCTTCCTGCCCCTCCTCCCTTCTCTCTCTGTCTCTGCCTCTCTTTCCTCACTAAAATAAATAAATTTTTTTTAAAAATTATTAAAAAAAACACAAAACAGGCCCTGGCCAGTTAGCTCAGTGGTATAGCGTCAGCCTGGCATGCAGGAGTCCCGGGTTCGGTTCCCGGCCAGGGCACACAGGAGAAGTGCCCATCTGCTTCTCCACCCCTCCCCCTCTCCTTCCTCTCTATCTCTCTCTTCCCTTCCCATAGCCAACGCTCCACTGGAGCAAAGTTGGCCCAGGTGCTGAGGATGGCTCCATGGCCTCTGCCTCAGGCGCTAGAATGGTTCTGGTTGCAAAAGAGCAACGCCCCAGATGGGCAGAGCATCACCCCCTGGTGGGTATGCCAGGTGGATCCCAGTCGGGCGCATGTGGGAGTCTGTCTGACTGCCTCCTCTTTTCCAACTTCAGAAAAATACAAAAAAAAAACAACCCCAAAACAAATTTCAGGGTCATTTTGTCCCCATTTTTTCCTCCAGAATCTGTAAATTTGGTTAGGTATGGGACTAATTAATGAATTAATTACATCCTGTATGGGAAAAACTAACATTGCTCTTCTACAATATACTCATAAATATTTTTAAGTCAGCCTGGATAAAAGTACACATTCTATCAGGCTTTACCAAAGTAGGGCACAGAAAAAACATGATTTTTTTGTTTGGTGAAACATGAAAAGGAGATGATATAGGAAATTAAGTGCTCACATTTTAGGAGTTAATATGAACATTAAATGGGTTATTTATTTATTTATTTTAATGTATTTTTCTGAAGCTGGAAACCGGGAGGCAGTCAGTCAGACTCCCGCATGCGCCCGACCGGGATCCACCCAGCATGCCCACCAGGGGGCGATGCTCTGCCCATCCGGGGCGTCGCTCTGTCACAACCAGAGCCACTCTAGCGCCTGGGGCAGAGGCCAAGGTGCCATCCCCAGCGCCCGGGCCATCTTTTGCTCCAATGGAGCATCGGCTGCAGGAGAGGAAGAGAGAGACAGAGAGTAAGGAGAGGGGGAGGGGTGGAGAAGCAGATGGGCGCTTCTCCTGTGTGCCCTGGCCGGGAATCGAACCCGGAACTCCTGCACGCCAGGCCGACGCTCTACCACTGAGACAACCAGCCAGGGCCTAAATGGGTTATTGAATCAACCCAATTTTTACTTTCTAATCTCTTGAGCCATATATAAGTCTGAGTTATTATCAAGAAACCTTCTTCATCCACTCCAATTTGAAACTTGACTTTCCTGAACTAAAGTTGGCATCAGGGCCAAGTTTTTCTCAAGTCTGTACAGCACATGTTGCTGCAAAGAGATGGTGCAAGTGAGGACCTCTGGGATCCCTCCAAAACCTGAGTTTAGGTTTTCATAAACCCAACTGAGGAAAACTGCTTACTGTTTCTCATGTTCAAACAAGTTCCATTATCCAAATTTAATTACCATGGTGATCATCAGAAACTTTCCAACCAACTCCCATAATACGTTTAAGCAAATGTATCATCACGTTTTATAATTCAGGAAACACCTGATGATGCCTGCCTTAGAGAAAGAACTCCTTAGCTCTATGAGTGATATTTATCAGAAAGGGTACATCTTAAAATAAAGGTCAAACAAAGCTGTTGCATAAAATTTAGAGGTGTTTAAAACAGACTTCTCCTAATGTCTGAGGCCAAGTTATCACCTCTACTATTAGTCAATCAATCGTGGTAGAGGACAAATTGCCTGAGCTCTGTGATCAGTTACTTTGAATTTTTCTATTTGCTCAATCACTTTTAGCTCTAAGTCAGTGAGGTACAGAAAAACTGTTACACAAACTAAACCTAACTAGTTAAGAGGGAGAGCATAAAAAAAAACCCTTTTTTTGTTGTATTTTTCTGAAGTGAGAAGTGGGGAAGCAGAGAGACAGACTCCCACATGCACTCAACCGGGATCCACCTGACATGTCCACTAGGAGGCGATGCTCTGCCCATCTGTGGCATTACTCCGTTGCAACTGGAGCCATTCTAGCACCTGAGGCAGAGGCCATGGAGCCATCCTCAGTGCCCAAGGTCAACTTTGCTCCAAGGAGCCTCGGCTGTGGGAGGGGAAGAGAGAGACAAAGGAGAGGGGGAAGGGTGGAGAAGCAGATGGGCGCTTCTGTGTGCCCTGGCTGGGAATCCAATCTAGGACTTCCACACACTAGGTTGATGTTTACCACTGAGCCAGCCAGCCAGGGCAAAAATTATTATTAAAACCACAGCATGCCTTAATTAGAAAAAACTCAGCACTAAAAACAAAACAAAAAGCCTAAAATTGACAATCCAAAAGCCAATTAACCTACAGTAAGTTTCTTACATCTTTTAAATGTTTTAAAAATATTTTATCCTTAGAAAGTAGAACTTTTGGCCTGACCTGTGGTGGCGCAGTGGATAAAGCGTCAACCTGGAATGCTGAGGTCCCTGGTTCAAAACCCTGGGCTTGCCTGGTCAAGGCACATATGGAAGTTGAAGCTTCCTGCTCCTCCCTTCTCTCTCTCTCTCTCCCTCTCTCCTCTCTAAAATAAATAAATAAAATCTTAAAAAAAAAAGAAAGAAAGAAGTTTTGATGAGTCTCCTTTATTCTACATAATGCTAACAAAGGAAATTGGATGAATGAATAGCATTTGATGAAAAAGGAAAATATGCCTGACCTATGGTGGCGCAGTGGATAAAGCGTCGACCTGGAAATACTGAGGTCGCCGGTTCAAAACCCTGGGCTTGCCTGGTCAAGGCACATATGGGAGTTGATGCTTCCAGTTCCTCCCCCTCTTCTCTCTCTCTGTCTCTCCTCTCTCTCTCTCTCTCTCTCTCTCTCTCTCTCTCTCTCTCCCTCTCCTCTGTAAAATGAATAAATAAATAAAAATTTAAAAAATTTAAAAAAAAAAAGAAAAAGGAAAACAACAGAAAAGTTCAGAAAGTTACAAAGATGACAGAAACACTAAAACTCAAGGCTGGGAATATTTACAAATAGACTTATTTAATATACATAGCATTGCCAATGATTCTACAAAATCATTAAGCTTTCAAAAATCATAGGCCCTGGCTGGTTGGCTCAGCGGTAGAGCGTCGGCCTGGCGTGCGGGGGACCCGGGTTCGATTCCCGGCCAGGGCACATAGGAGAGGCGCCCGTTTGCTTCTCCACCCCCCCCTCCTTCCTCTCTGTCTCTCTCTTCCCCTCCCGCAGCCAAGGCTCCATTGGAGCGGGGATGGCCCGGGTGCTGGGGATGGCTCCTTGGCCTCTGCCCCAGGCGCTGGAGTGGCTCTGGTCGCAGCAGGGCGACACCCCGGAGGGGCAGAGCATCGCCCCCTGGTGGGCAGAGCATCGTCCCTAGTGGGCGTGCCGGGTGGATACCGGTCGGGCGCATGCGGGAGTCTGTCTGACTGTCTCTCCCTGTTTCCAGCTTCAGAAAAGTACAAAAAAAAAAAAAAAATCATAGTTAACACTTAAAAGTTGAACTGACTTTTTCCATATTTATTAATGCAAATTTCTCTTTTAACTCTTACTATTTTCTATAGTCCCCAAAGGAAAAAGTGTACATGTTAAAAAATTTTTAAACTCTTGCACATAAAAATACTATGGGCATTTAAGGAACTATAGAAAATACAAATGTTTACAAAAAAATTTTTAATCACTCATAATTTTCTAGACAAAGAGTTTTTCTCTTTCATTCTAGGTTTTTATCACTCATTTGAAAATCCATGACAAATGGTATCCATATATATATAAAATATATATATATATATGGTGACTAACTTTTTTACAATGAAAAGGAAAAAAATAAATTGAAGAAAACAATATCATAAATAAAAAACATTTTATTCATTGCAACAATAATATACTATAATATGATAAATACATAATAAAAACATTTATAATATTTTATATTGTAATTATGCTTACATGCCTATTAGTTTTTAATAATAACTGTAAGAAAAAAGTGCTCATTTAGTAAAACTAAATATCAAACAAAACCACTAATTTGGAGTGATATTCGGGTGTATTTATCATTTTCTAATTAAAAATGTCTGTTTTATGCAACTATTTAATCAAAATACATTATTAATAGATATGGTTTGAGGTTAGATTTCCACTTTAAAACTTGAATTTCGGGAAAATACTTGTAAATAAAATTATATGTATTTGGGCCCTGGCCGGTTGGCTCAGCGGTAGAGCGTCAGCCTGGCGTGCGGGGGACCCGGGTTTGATTCCCGGCCAGGGCACACAGGAGAAGTGCCCATTTGCTTCTCCACCCCCCCCCCTCCTTCCTCTCTGTCTCTCTCTTCCCCTCCCGCAGCCAAGGCTCCATTGGAGCAAAGATGGCCCGGGCGCTGGGGATGGCTCCTTGGCCTCTGCCCCAGGCGTTAGAGTGGCTCTGGTCGCGGCAGAGCGACGCCCCAGAGGGGCAGAGCATCGCCCCCTGGTGGGCAGAGCTTCGCCCCTGGTGGGCGTGCTGGATGGATCCCGGTCGGGCACATGCGGGAGTCTGTCTGACTGTCTCTCCCATTTCCAGCTTCAGAAAAATACAAAAAAAAAAAATTATATGTATTTGGAAATTATTAGATAATAAATTAATAAAATGTGAATTGTGCTTACTTATCTACTATCTATGATTGAATATTCACTGAGAAAAAAATAATTGTGAGTCTACAATGTCGTATGTGCCATGTCGTGTTTCAGTAAGAAGTACACAAAGCCATTTGCGCACTCCGTATATCGTGCGCTCTCTCAAGTTCTCCCGAGCGGAGCGCATGCGTCTCATAATCGCGTCTCAGCGCACAGTACTGAACTTGACGAATCATCACGTCAAATACAAATAAGTCACATCACACGCAATGGATTGACTCTGCATCGATTGAATACAGACATTTACAGATTAGTCTTCCAATATCAAAAAGGAGGACATGTAGGAGGATACATTTCGAGGGAGGATGGAACTTACAGAAGAAGGACTGTCCTCCCTAAAGGAGGACGATTGGTCACCTTACTATATATGACATACATAAGAATGTTCAGGCACGCTCTCCCTCTTGTGAGTACACCCAAGTCTGTTGTGTTTCCCTTTTCTTTCCCCCAGGCATTATCTTAGCCTTTCTCTCTCCTAGGCTCCAAGTGCCCTTCTTCTTCTTCTTCTTTTTCTTCTTCTTCTTCTTCTTCTTCTTCTTCTTCTTTTTTAAGTAAGAAGAGTGGAGATAGTGAGACTCCCACATACACCTTGACCAGTCTGGGGCCAACGCTCAGACCAACCAAGCTCCTGAGGCTGACGCTCGGACCAACTGAGCCACTGGCTACTAGAAGCAAAGAGAGAGAGAAAGAGCAGAGGGAGGGAGGAAGGGAGAGAGAGGCTAATGGTCACTTCTCGTGTGCCCTGACCGAGGACTGAACCCAGGACATTCGCACACTAGGCTGACACTCCATCCACTAAACCAACTGACCAGGGTCAACTCCCCTTTTCTCCCTCTGTAATTTGTTTCCTGAGCCTCCACAGCCCAGCTGGCTTTCTAAATAAAATTTTTCTAATATTTTGAAAAAAACACAAAAGGAAAAAAAACGGAAAGTTCATAGCAGTGATGTTTTTAACAACAGCAAAAAACTAGAAACAACTAAAATTATCAACCAACTAGTGAATGGACTATTAAACTGAGGCGAATTCATGCAATAGAATGCTAGAACAGTAGGAGTAAAAACTACAGTAACTTGCATCAGCAAGAATAAATCTCATAAACAATGCTGAAAAAAAAGGTAAGTCACAGGAGAATATGTGAAAATTAATAAACAGAAACCTCATTTAAAATGGGGTGGGAAAGCTAGAAAAGAGAACTTCTGTACATGTGTCACTTAACGCACATAACTCACCTCAACAGGAAGAGACACATCTTGCATCTCCAACAGGAAGTGATACTGCTTTGCTACCGCAGCAGAAGAAAGAAAACATTTCTCCTAGCCCAGTAACAGCTAAGCCAATGAAAAGTTACTATACTTTGAGCTTTCAGTTTTCTCCAATGGACTCTTCTTTTACAGCAGCTCCTTCCAAGCACATAAAAGAGCATTTCTCTGGACTTGCACATTAATGGTTATTAGTCTACAACATGCTCCAAATTGCAATTTTTCGTTGTTCCTGAATAAATCCATTTTGCTGGAGGAATATCTAGCTGATTATCTGCTTAAGGTCAACAAATACATACAGCGGGATTCCACTCTTAAATTTCAGAAACTTACAAAACTAAATAATAATTTGTTAGGAATATATACAAGCTATAAAGCAAAATTAAAGAGTAACAAAATTCAGGATAGTTACACCTGAGGGTGGGCTTAAAGTAATGAGCCCACATTTCCTACAGAGGTATCTTACACTTTCAGCTCTTAAACTAGATATTGGGCAGTCTATCACCCTTTTTTAAAAAAAAATTATTTGTTAAATGTTAGAGAGAGTAGAAAAAGGAGAGAGGGAGAGAAGAGGGAGAGAAGAACTGAACTGTTGTTCCACTTATTTATGTGTCTACTGTTTGATTTTTGTATGTGCCCTGACCATGGATTGAACCCACAACCTTGACATATCAAGATAATGCTCTAACCAACTTATCTATCCAGCCAGGGCCTCTGTTACCCTTTCTTAAACTGTACATATACATAATACAATTGACCCTTGAACAACACAGGGGTTGGGGCAACAACCACTTCACAATTGAAAATACACATATAACTTTTGACTTCCCAAAGATTTAAATTGTCCCTTGGTACCCACACGTGATTGGTTCCAGGAAGCCCACAGATGCCAAATGTGATGATGTTCAAATCCCCTATAAAAAAATAGAGTAGATAAATGCATACAGTCGGCCCTAATCATCTGCAAACTCCCAACTACAGATAAAATACAATAAAGATATTTACTTTTAAAAATTCATGTATAAGTAGGCTTGCACAGTTCAAACCCATGTTGTTCAAGGGTCAACCATATATATACTCTTTTGAATGCGATGTTCCATGATAAAAATTTAAATATCTAGCAAGATCAATTCAACTCCAGAAGAAGACCATGCCAACTACCCATACTAATCAACACAGTCACTCACATTAACCATGAACAACCATGAATTACATTTGAGGAAACAGAATAGAACAGGAAAAAATAGGCCAAGATAGATCAGTGGCAGAACTTGGCCCCCCCCCCCCCAAAAAAATAATGTAAATCCTCACTTAACATTATCACTAGTTTCTGTGACTTTAAGCAAAATGACATATAATGAACCCAATTTTATCCTAGGCTACTTGATATAAACAAGACTTAAGTTTCTACAGTATTTTCTGGTCATAAAATAATCACCAAAATTTTGATTTTTTCTATTTATTGAGTTGAGAGAGACGGAGAGAAACAGCAGTTTGTTGCTCCACTCATTTATGCATTCATTGGTTGATTTCTTGTATGTGCCCTGACTGGGGACTAGGAATCAAACCCACAATCTTGGTGTGTGAGCATGATGCTATAACGAACTGAGCTACTCAGGGCACCAAAATTCTAAATAAAGACTCCAAACATTTCTAATATTAAACAGTAAAAAAATGTAAGCTATACATACATTTAAGAAAGATTACCCCTGGCAGGAGAGCTCAGTTGGTGAGGGCATCATCCCAATATTCAAAGGTTGTGGGTTTGATCCCCGGTCAGGGCACATACAAGAACAGATCAATGTTTCTCTCTTCCCTGAAAATAAATAAATAAATAAATCTAAACAAATATAAAACAAGCCCTGGCTGGATAGCTCGGTTGGTTAGAACATCATTCCAAAGCACAGAGGTTGCTAGTTCGATCTCCCATCAGGGCACATACAGGAACAGATCACTGTCTCTCTCTCTCTCTCTCTCTCCCTTCCTCTTTCACTAAAATCAATAAATTTTTTAAAAGGATGAATAAAAACAAGTGAGAGAGTGATTTTCCAACCTGCTTATTCCAGTCCTGGTTCACAGTTGGTCAGTTATCAGTTATTCTTGGTGGCTCAGGACACCAAGTGGGACCCAACCCTGGACAGGGCAACCTTCCATTTCCGGGTGAATCGCAAACACCCCACCCCACACTCACTCAAACTGGGTCAATTTAAGACAAGCCAACTCACCTAACTGAGCATATTCTTGAGATGTGGGAGGAAACTGGAGCACCTACAGAAAACCCATGCAGAAATGGGAAGAACATGCAAACTCCTCACACAGTGGCCCAGGCTGGAAATCAAAATTTTTTTCTCAACATTACAACGAAACAACATTGAACAAAACAACATTATTCAAGGACATTCTGTAGGAGATATTTCAAGAATTTGAAGATAACTTTTTTGCCTAACCAGGTGGTGGTGCAGTGGATAGAGCATCAGAGTGGGACGCATAGGACTGAGGTTCAAAACCCCAAGGTTGCCAGCTTGAGCGTGGCTCACCAGATTGAATGCGAGGTTGCTGGCTTGAGTGTGGAATCATAGACATGACCTCATGGTCACTGGCTTGAGCCCAAAGGTTGCTTGAACAAGGGGTCACTCGCTCTGCTGCAGCCCCCCTGGTCAAGGCATATATGAAAAAGTATAATCAATGAACAAGCAATCAACAAACAACTAAGATTCTGTAATGAAGAACTGATGCTTCTCATCACTCTCCCTTCCAGTCTGTCCCTATCTGTCCTTCTCTCTGACTCTGTCTCTGTCAAAAAAAAGATAACTTAAAAATTCTAGTTAGCACGCTCAGAGAGATTAAAGAGGCTATCATGTTTATAATAAACTGCTGTTAGAGAAAGAGTAAATTTTAAAGAGAGCAAGAAAACAAACACAAAAGAGATTTAAAAACATGACATGTAGAAGGGAAGAAATAATAAAACAAAATCCTCCTGAGCTGTAAAGACAGCCAGTAAATATCGATTGAAAGATTATCAAGTGCCAAACAGCATGAAAAAGAAGACATGCACCTAGACATATCCTATGAAATGTCAGAACTCCCAAGGACAACAAGCAAATCCTAAAAGCTTCCAGAGTAGTCATGTAACACATCATGACCTTTGGGTCAACAACAAATTGCACAGATGATGGTGGTGCCATACAGTATAATGGAGCCGAAAAATTCCTATAGGCTAGTGATGTCATAGATCTCATAGCTGTCCTAATGTCATAGCCCAGTACATTACTCATGTGTTTGTGGTAATGCTGGTATAAACAAACCTACTGTGCTGCCAGTTGTATAGAAGTGTAGCACATACAGTTAAAAACAGTACATAATACTTGATAATGATAATAAGTGAGACTATGTTACTGGTTTATGTATTTGCTATACTAAATTATATTGTTATTTTAAAGTATATTTTTTCTACTTATAAAAAAAAGTTTGCCATAAGCCCTGGCCGGTTGGCTCAGCGGTAGAGCGTCGGCCTAGCGTGCGGAGGACCCGGGTTCAATTCCGGCCAGGGCACACAGGAGAAGCGCCCATTTGCTTCTCCACCCCTCCGCCGCGCTTTCCTCTCTGTCTCTCTCTTCCCCTCCCGCAGCCAAGGCTCCATTGGAGCAAAGATGGCCCGGGCGCTGGGGATGGCTCTGTGGCCTCTGCCTCAGGCGCTAGAGTGGCTCTGGTCGCAACATGGCGACGCCCAGGATGGGCAGAGCATCGCCCCCTGGTGGGCAGAGCGTCGCCCCTGGTGGGTGTGCCGGGTGGATCCCGGTCGGGCGCATGCGGGAGTCTGTCTGACTGTCTCTCCCTGTTTCCAGCTTCAGAAAAATGAAAAGAAAAAAAAAAATTAAAAAAAAAAAAAAAAAAGTTTGCCATAAAACAGTATCCACATTATACAATCAGCAGTCTCATACAACTTGTGTTCTCTTTTAAAAAGATATCATTTATTAAAAAAAAAAAAAAGATATCAATTATTGCCTAACCACGCGGTGGCACAGTGGATATAGCGTCGAACTGGGAATGCGGAGGACCCAGGTTCGAAACCTTGACGTTGCCGGCTTGAGCGCAGGCTCACCAGCTTGAGTGCAGGGCCGCTGGCTTGAGCATGGGATCATAAAAATAACCCCATGGTCGCTGGCTTGAGCCCAAGGTCACTGGCTTGAGCAAGGGGTCACTTGCACTGCTGTAGCCCCCTCTCCCCCATCAAGGCACATATAAAAATGTAAACAGTAACAACTAAGGAATTGCAATGAAGAACTGATGTTTCTCATCTCTCTCTCTTCCTGTCTGTCTCCCTATCTTGTCCCTCTCTCTAACTTTCTCTCTCTGTCTCTGTAAAAAAATAAAAATAGCTACTCCAGCCTGACCAGGTGGTGGCACAGTGAATAAAGCATTGACTTAGGAGGCTGAGGACCCAGATTCAAAACCCTGAGATCACTGGCTTGAGTGCGGGGTCATTAAGTCATGATCCATGGTCGCTGGCTTGAGCCCAAAGGTTGCTGGCTTGAACCCCAAGGTTGCTGGCTTGAGTCCAAGGTCACTGGCCTGAGCAAAAGGTCACTGGCTCTGCTGGAGCCCCCCAGTCAAGGCACATATGAGAAAGCAATCAATGAACAACTAAGGTGCCACAACTACGAGTTGATGCTTCTCATCTCTCTCCCTTCCTGTCTATCTCTCTCACTTAAAAATAAAAAACAAAAAACAACAATACTCCAGTCCTGGCCAAGTAGCTCCATTGGTGAGAGTGTGGTCCTGATATGCCAAGGTTGTAGGTTCGATACCCAGTCAGGGCACATACAAGAGTCAGCTAATGAATGCACAAAGAAGTAGAATAACAAATTGATCTTTCTCTCTCTCTCAAATAAATAAATAATTAGATAGAACAAATCTTCTTCTTTTAAGAAATAACCACTCCAATTTTTTTAAAAGACAGAAAAATGAAAACTTAAAGCAGTGGTTCTCAAACTTTTTGAAGTCGGGGCACATTTAAAATCCTACAAATTGACCTGTGGTGGCACAGTGGATAAAGCGTCGACCTGGAAATGCTGAGGTCGCCGGTTCGAAACCCTGGGCTTGCCTGGTCAAGGCACATATGGGAGTTGATGCTTCCAGCTCCTCCCCCCCTTCTCTCTCTGTCTCTCCTCTCTCTCTGTCTCTCCTTCTCCTCTCTAAAAAAAAAAAAAAAGAAATAAAATCCTACAAATAATTGTAGGCACACTATATACAAATTTCTGATAAATATGTTATAATAATTAACTCAAATATTAAGGGAGAATAAAAGTAAAGTCCAAGCGTGCTTTTATGGTAATTAAACAAAATAAATATGACAAAATTAAATTTATTCTGACATTAAAAAAAATTTTTATGTTACATTTTTTGTTATCCTTTTTAGAATTCGTAAAAAAGAGGGGTTAAATGATTTTAAAAAACTACAAAAAAGTTATCGTTTTATATATATAGATACATTCTTAGTAAGATTTAGTAAATTCGGCAGGTCCCGGTGCGAATGAGTTAAGTTTTTTCATTCTTGTGTTTATGAGAAACATGAACCTGATGTGTCCCAGCGATTTCTTCAATGTTTGGGCATATATTTGAAAAGCAAACTCTCATTTCCTTGTCAATACATTGAATAATTCCTCTCTTTTTACTCTTAATTGTGTTGAGTGCAGAAAACCCCCACCATACATATCATCTTAACTTTACACCAAACAAAGGATAGAAGAAACTTGCCTCCAGTCTTTCCGGGGAACATGGGGGGTAGTGTAAACAATCCAGCACCACAGCTTAACAGCCTTTTGCAACCTAATCAGGCAAGTGAGGTGGGGGGTTGGGCAGAATGTCAGCTTATAGCCAATTCCCCATACCTCTGTCCCCAAAATATCTAAACTCCAAAAATCCTGTTGGTTTTTTGGTCCCCAACAGGCACATATTTCTGTGGAATACCATAGGGCACACTAGAAATTTTGTAGGGTGCACCAGTGTGCCCTAGCGCATACTTTGAGAACCACTGACTTAAAAGTATGAGAAACAATGGCAGCTGAGTAAGACCTAGAAGGAGCCTAGGAAGCTGAAAAGAAATAAAAAAAAAAAAAAATAGACACTGCTTGTGCCATTCCCTTCATTCTCTTTGAGGCAGAGTTTGGTGATAAAGTTATCTTATTTCCGCCTGACCTGTGGTGGCGCAGTGGAAAAAGTGTCAACTTCAAATGCCGAGATTGCCAGTTCGAAACCCTGCACTTGCCTGGTCAAGGCACATATGGGAGTTGATGCTTCCAGCTCCTCCCCCCTTTTCTCTGTCTCTCCTCTCTCTCCCTCTCTCTCTCCTCTCTAAAAATGAAAATAAAAAAGTATTTTTAAAAAACAAATAAATAAAAATAATAATTTTTAAAAAAGTTATCTTATTTCCTTCTCTGTATGGCTAAAGCACTTCTAGGTTTTAAAGTAAAAAGTATTTATTTAATAATGATATTACAGAAGTAGAATTTGTAGAATATAAATTTTCAGGCTTAATTTGTACACATAGCATGAAGACTAACAACTTCTTGTTACACAAAACAATAGTATAAACATTACTTACTTTGATAATATAAGAATATGACTACAAAAACTCATAAGGAAAAAAGTACTGGAAATGGGCATAAATTTCACAGCAGAGAATCAAGAGATGCTTTCTGAAGCTGATAACATATTATTCAGTTATACTACCAGAATATAAAACTGATAAAAAGCAGTTACATTTTGGAAAGTGAGATTAGGGAGGGAGAGAGGGGGCTATTTTACCATTTCATAGTTTTTCAACAATGTTACCATGCCATTTTTTTAATTAATAGAAAAAATGCATAGTTGTCTTACAAATATTCTCATTCCTTATTCTCACTTCAATAACCCTTAAGTAACCCCATCCTTTTTGCTGTTTCATATATATATATACACACAAAAACGGCAACACAAGAATGCTCAGTGATCAACAACACAGGACAGCTTGAAGTGTGAACTGAAGGCCAAGGACACTGCAGTGCTGAAGTCCACCATTCCTCAGAGCGCATTCCCATTTTTATACAACCTGGCTTGTTTCCCTCTAGACCTGGGTCCTGTCAGCATCTCCAGAGCCATCAACACTTCCACTAATGACCTGTATGACATCCTGATCTCATAGATAGTCCTACATAAACATCATACAACTGTCCACTCCAAATTCATGCTGACCACACTGGCTCTGGCTTCACATTGGCTCTGGCTTCACACTGGCCTTGCTTTCATTGTTTAATTCCTCTCAAATTCCCTGACAGCTGCTGTTCTAATTTTTTTCACATTTCTCAAAACTCCATGCTTCCATCTTTCTGAACAATCTTTTCCTTTTTTAATTGCACACTAATTTCCTCTCCCCGTATCAATTTTTTCAAACCCTTCCCCTTGTCTCAGAGAGAAAGAAGCTCTTCCCTCCATTCCAACAGGGCCACAGCCCACCATCCTGCTCTCAAACTCACTTTCACCTACCCTGGAGGGATCTAATCTGTGTCCACATATCCCTAGCTAGCTCAGTCTTTTCTGAGTCTACTTTCTTATCCTCCCCAGTCTATAGATTTTTCAGTATCCTCATTAAAAAATAATAATAAAGTAAAAGAAATAAGTACTCCTTTGAGTGTGCCTTTGTTCTTTTATTCCTTTTCTCCAACTTCAAAATGAGAAGCCTATATCAGAGGTCAGGAACCTTTTTGGCTGCAAGAGCCATGAACGCCACATATTTTAAAACTAGAAAGCCCGGCGGTCATACGAAATGACCGCTGTTCTAGATATTATAAATTGTAATTAAAATGATTTGTGCAAAGGTGTCTGCTAATTCAAACTGAATTACCCAGGGCAGGCGGCGAGGACGCCCCTTTGCTTTGTGCCCCACGGGGTTTCCCCCTCCTACTTGCTTAATTGCTTAAAGTAGAGTGCAATGAAGGAAATCACTGGCGGTACATTTCTTAAGAGCCACTGCTAGCTCAATAAATAAAGGTGATTTAAATATGTTTTAATCCTTTTTGGGTTTCGGTCAGCATTACTCTGTCGTTTTTTTGCATTTCTCTACTGCCTTTGTTCATGGGACTCATTTTGTTGAGACAGGCTTTTTTGTCTTGCATCTGAGGCAAGCCTTGTTTCTTTATGCTCATCAGTCTCATTTTGCCGAGAAAGATGCATTTGCTCTGCGACTGAAGCAAGCCTTGTCTTTCTCTGCTCAGTGGTTTCTTTTTGTCGAGAAAGCCGTTTTTGTGCAGCTTTAGCTCCTTTTCTCTCCTCTTCAGTGCTGTATTTTCTAGGAGGCATTCTTAAAAGAAATTACATTAAGACGTAGTTTTTATGTAAAACAGATGATTGCCAATGCAAACAAATGTTCACCTTCCCCCTGACCCGCTCAATTTGCGTTCAGCCGTGGCAACTTCACCCCATTGGCTAGTACAGTTACGCAAGCAACCAATAAGCTATCAGCGACAAACAGACACTTAAGCCACATATAATAAAGATGTAATTCCAGGAGAGCCACACAACGACCCGTGTACGTTACACATTATCCAATAAAAATTTGGTGTTGTCCCAGAGGACAGCTGTGATTGGCTCCAGCCATCCACAACCATGAACATGAGCGATAGGAAATGAATGGATTGTAATACAAAAGAATGTTTTATTTTTAACATTACTATTTTTTTTATTAAAGATTTGTCTGTGAGCCAGATGCAGCCATCAAAAGAGCCACATCTGGCTCACGAGCCATAGGTTCCTGATCCCTGGCCTACACTCATGCTCTCCATATCCTCATCACGCTTTAATCTAGCCTCTGATTCAGCCACAGGACTAAAATTGACAAATCTAATCAACTGTATTCCCTCACCTAATTCTCCTAATCCCCCTACAGCTATAAAACTAATGAGAATTTATTTCCATAACAGCAGCACACTATGCACCCCAGTCCAGCTCCGTGATCACTCCTGGCACTCAGGACTCTTCTTTCTCCCCTAGCTTCCTAAATATAGGCATTCTCCTATTAGCTTCATTTTTTTTTTTTTTTTTTTTTGGTATTTTTCTGAAGCTGGAAACGGGGAGGCAGTCAGACAGACTCCCGCATGCGCCCAACCGGGATCCACCCGGCATGCCCACCAGGGGGCGATGCTCTGCCCATCCGGGACGTCGCTCTGTCGCGACCAGAGCCATTCTAGCGCCTGGGGCAGAGGCCAAGGAGCCATCCCCAGCACCGGGGCCATCTTTTGCTCCAATGCAGCCTTGGCTGCAGGAGGGGAAGAGAGAGACAGAGAGGAAGGAGAGGGGGAGGTGGAGAAGCAGATGGGCACTTCTCCCGTGTGCCCTGGCCGGGAATCGAACCCGGGACTTCCGCACGCCAGGTCGACGCTCTACCACTGAGCCAACCGGCCAGGGCCTAGCTTCATTTTTTACTCTCCTTTTCAAAGACCTCGTTCATCCTGATGAAGCTCATGAAGATAATGTCCAAATCCTTCAACTGCTCCAGGAAATATAATTCAGTACAGGTATTGATCGACTTATGACCTATGCAACTTACGACCATTCAACTTTACAACCACAATCGCTAGCCACAACTGCTCCGTGTCTGGCAGCTCAAGCGTTGCCCAGCTGGGTGAACGACAGTGCGGACCAGCTTCCAGCAGCACTACCATCTCTGCGTGCACCATTTCAACTGTTATCCCAGACTCGGTACAGCAATTTGTGTTTTGTGTCTTGGATATTTTTCATCAAACCCCTCCCAAGATGTCTACCAAGAGGAAATTGTCTTTGACTTAAAGATTTTTATAACATCATTTCACAGTACTGTACATATAGCCTACTCAACTTACGACCAAATTGTGTTACGACCTGTCTGTCAGAACCAATTGTGGTCGTCACTCAAGCACTAGCTGTATTTCTAACTGCCTACTGAACAGTCTACTTGATTGTTCTGCCAATGCCATAGATTCCGTCATGTTCAAAATTATTTTCATCATCTTCTCTCCAAACCAGTACCTCAGGTGGTTCTATATATAACACTGTCATTTCTCCTGGTTACCCAAACTCAAAACCTAGGCCATCTCTGACTCAGTTGCTATTTCATCACATCTTGCCATCTTTCTTCTCCTCGATGTTTTACAACAGGGAAAGTGAAGATGAATAAGACATAGTTTCCTGCCTCTGGGAAGAATGAAGAGACATGTAAGCCAACAATTATAAAGTAATGTGATAAGCAGCACAAAGGATAAATGAATGGGATGATGAGGTTGAAGTGAGGGAGGAACAAAGAGAAGGGGAATTCAACAAGCTATAAACTGTAAGTCCTGTCCCCTCCCCGTCGCTAGCCCTAAACAATAGCAGCACACATCCTGAATAATTCCATGTATACCTTGCTTTAAGAAAATTCAACAGATAGCATTTACGATCTTGCTCCCTAGCATATATCATCAGTTTGGCTCAAATAAACTCTTAAAAAAAAAAAAAAAAAAAAAAGAGCCAAGAGTTTGCTTAAAGGCTTTAATCACTGTAAAAAAAAAAAAATAGAAGAATGGATAAAGAAGATGTGGCACATATACCCCATGGTATACTACTCAGCCATAAGAAATGATGGCATGGGATCATTTACAACAAAATGGTGGGATCTTGATAACATTATACGGAGTGAAATAAGTAAATCAGAAAAAAACAAGAACTGCAGGATTCCATACATTGGTGGGACATAAAAACGAGACTAAGAGACATGGACAAGAGTGTGGGGGTTACGGGGGGGGGGGGGGGCACAAAGAAAACTAGATAGAAGGTGACAGAGGACAATCTGACCTTGGGTGATGGGTATGCAACATAATTGAATGACAAGATAACCTGGACATGTTTTCTTTGAATAGATGTACCCTGATTTATTGATGTCACCCCATTAAAATTAATAAAAATTTATTTATTAAAAAAAAGAAAGAAAGAAAATTCAACATATAAGTTTTCACTGACTGTATAAATTAGGCATTGGTGATTCTCACTATATGTGGGTTTTCCTTTAAAAATAACTGTTATAATGAAGTTAAAATACAATTTTCTTTTCATATATTTTCATAAACATACTCACAGGTCATCTTGGGAATTAAGTGTTAGAAAGAGGCCCTGGCCTGGTGACTTGTTTGGCTGGAGTGTCATCCTGATGTGCCAGGGTTGTGGGTTCAATCCCTGGTCAGGTGACATACAGGAGCCAACCAAAGAGTGCACAGAGGGTGAAACAACAAATATCTCTCTCTCTTCTCTCTCTTCCTTTTATCATCCCCCCTCAAATAAACTTTTTTTAAAAGTTAGATAGAACTAGATTCTCTTACCTAGCCACTCATCTCCCAGAAGCTAGGAAAGGTTAAGCAACTTGCCCAGGGGGTCACAAAGCTTATAAATAGTAGAAATGGGACCAGACCCAGTGACCTTTCCATGTTACCTCACTCATTGCCTCTGCCATGCCTCTCATCGCAGAACACTTTCCTACTTGATTCACATAAGCCAACAGAAATGAGGAAGGGTTCAAATGTCAGGTCACTTTCAAAAGTCCTGAACATGGTCTCTCACACATACATACATATAAATACATAATATAAATTCCAGGAAAATACAGATCTGGCTATAACTTGGTTCTCTGTAAAAATAAGAAATAAGTCCTCAGCTTTTCAATGACAAATTGACAAAAAGACTCTCTTGTTCATAAGTCCTCTCCAAAACACTGATAAAGCCATTTTTTTCCCCAGAATAAAGGCCTAACTGGGGTTCTAACTATTCAATTAAAAAACTGAGAATTTGGGGGAGTGAGGTGGAGGTGCACAAGGTTTTCCTCAGCCTCTATCAGAAGTGGGATGGCTCAGAATAAATTAATTCTAGGGGTTGAGCCAATCATGATGATACCAAGTTCCAATGAGCTTATCTTAGTCAACCTCTGACTTCACCCTCTGTCATAGAAAGAAAACAAAAGTTACTTCTATTTTCAAAAGCAACAGATGCTTTTTGTATTAGAAACTTATCTTCCCTGATACAGCAGTTGGTAATTAGAATTTGCAATTTTCTCTAAGCAAAACCCCTAGAATCTGATCCCTTTCTGAAGGATCTTGTCCTCACTTTTAAAGGAAACATGTTTTAACATGTGAGAAATATAAAATCAAAAACAGCCAAAAACTCTACCCTGCGCTGTACAACTTAACTGGCAGAGATCGATTTGCAATAGTGAATGGTAAGGGTAATAGTAAAAGAAAAAAATCAGCTTAATTATTCAATTTTAACTAAAGTCTAAAAGACTATACAACCTATCTTTACTACTCCATTTTCCCTTTCAAAAATTTCTGAGCCTGACCAGGCGGTGGCGCAGTGGATAGAGCATCGGACTGGGATGCGGAGGACCTAGGTTCGAGACCCTGAGGTCGCCAGCTTGAGCGCAGGCTCATCTGGTTTGAGCAAAAGCTCACCAGCTTGGACCCAAGGTCTCTGGCTCAAGCAAGGAGTTACTCAGTCTGCTGTAGCCCCACGGTCAAGGCACATATGAGAAAGCAATCAATGAGCAGCTAAGGTGTCGCAACAAAAAACTAATGATTGAGTTTCTCATCTCTCTCCGTTCCTGTGTCTGTCCCTATCTACCCTCTCTATCAGTCTCTGTCACTGTAAAAAAAAAAAAAAAAGAAAATCTGAGAAATCTGTAGTCCCACAGTTGATTAGACTGAAAACAAAGAATTCTGAATAATGAGAACTTATTAAACAACTGTTAATGAAAATGAAATGAACACTTTAATACTTTTTTTTTAATATTTTATTTATTGATTTGAAAGAGAATGTGAAGGGTGTGGGGAGGAACAGGAAGCATCAACTGATAGTTGCTTCATATATGTGCCTTGACTGGGCAAGCCTGGAGCCTGGAACTGGAAACTTCAAAGCTCCAGGTCAAAGCTTTATCCACTGCGCTACCACAGGTCAGGCTAGGCACTTTAATGTTTTTTTTGGGGGGGGGCGGTTGTATTTTTCTGAAGTGAGAAGCAGGGAGGCAGAGAGACAGATTCCCATATGTGCCCGACCAGGATCCACCTGGCATGCCCACTAGGGGGCGATGGCACTGCTCCATTATAGCCAGAGCCATCCTCAGCGCCCGGGCCAACTTTGCTCCAGTGGAGCCTTGGCTGCAGAAGGGGAAGAGAGAGACAGAGAGGAAGGAGAGGGGGAGGGGTGGAGAAGCAGATGGGCGCTTCTCTTGTGTGCCATGGCTGGGAATCAAACCCAGGATTTCCACATGCCGGGCCGACATTCTACCACTGAGCCTACCGGCCAGGGCTTATATTCTTTAAATTAATTCTAGGTAAGTCCTGGCTGGGTAGCTCAGTTGGTCAGTGTACCGTCCAGAAACACCAAGGATGAATCAGGTTCTATTCCCATTCAGGGCACATAACAAGAATAAACCACCTGACCTGTGGTGGCGCATACTTGCTTAAATAGGGGAGGATAAAGCGTCAACCTGGAAACCCTGAGGTTGCCGGTTCAAAACTCTGGGCTTGCCCAGTCAAGGCACATATGGGAGTTGATGTTTCTTGCTCCTCCCCCTTCTCTCTCTCTCTCCCCTCTCTATAATGAATAAATAAAATCTTTAAAAAAAAAAAAAAAGAAGCCTGACCTGTGGTGGCGCAGTGGATAAAGCCTCGACCTGGAAATGCTGAGGTCGCTGGTTCGAAACCCTGGGCTTACCTGGTCAAGGAACATATGGGAGTTGATGCTTCCAGCTCCTCCCCCCTTCTCTCTCTCTGTCTCTCCTCTCTCTCTCTCTGTCTCTCCCTCTCCTCTCTAAAATGAATAAATTTAAAAAAAAGAAACAACAATAAAAAAATAAGTCAATAAATGCATAAATAAGTGAAACAAATCAGTGTTTCTCTTTCTCTCTCCCTCTCCCCCTCCAAAATCAATAATAAAAAAATTAAATTAATTCTAGGTAAAACCTGATGACGTAAACAAATATGGTCATGTCTAATCTTGATGACTCACTATGACACTGTCACATCCTCTTTCTCACTACTACATTTGCTTCTAAACAGACAAATCATTTTAGATAACATGTTGTCAAAAGCTGGGACAGCAGTTTCCTGTCAAATGAATCAGAAAGAACTCACTTGAAAAGCAGCCTGGTTAGAACCAGGGAATTTGCTAACAAAATTATTCTACTTCACTCAAGTTTCTGTTCATTTTATCTCAGAGGGAAAAGTGAGCCCCATGTACTGTCCTTCCTTCTCCCAACCTCCCTAAGAGTCCAAGAGCAGTCTCCTGTTCCTGGGGCAGAATGAAATGGCATTCACAGAGGTGTGTATATTCCCTTCTCCTAGCTCACAGCCACTCCCTACATTTACATCGGAGACTAGCGATCTCTTGTCTCACCTACTCTTACTCATCCTCTGGCGCACCCTTACCTCATCTACCCTTTATGTCAGTGACCACAACCTTTGTGTGTCTACAATTATATGTCTATGATTTTCCACGTAAGCATACTTGCTTAAATAGGGGTGGCTTTTTTTCTTTGTCTTCACAACGCGTTTTTCAAGGATAGATACATGACACTCACTCTTAATTTATTTTTAACTCAGAGAATATTCGTAAGACCATCAGGAGAGAACACCCTCAACTTCCTCCTCTGCCTATAAATATCTGCTCTGCTCCATCCTTTCCTCCTTTCCCTCTGCCTCTGCAGAAAAGGAGTCACCCCTGGTATCCTGGACAATCACTCAGAGGTGCTTGGAATCGCAAACCTTCCTATATCACACAGGCCTCCTCTCCAAGGTCTCTTACCCTTCCACCCCACAAATGAACATGCTCACATCTTTCCCTTCTAACATAATTTATTAATTTAGATATCAAATAGTTATTAAGCACCTACCACTTGCCAGGAGTTCATTTCTACCCTAGAAGTAAAGTGGTGAAGAAAAGGAAGTTCCTGCCTTCGTGCAACTCACTTCCCTAGTGGGGAAAGAAGAATAAATGTATAAACATCCTGGCTACTGCTCTTTTTCTCCTTTCACTTCACACAGCCAGCCTTGAAAGAACAATGTACACTGCCTGTCTTTACTTCTACTTCCTCTCCCACCTTAGATTCCTTACCCTACCCCAACAGGTTTGCAGTCCCCTGCCCCACTAAAACAGCTCAGGTCAAGGTCACCACCACAGGACCTCATCTACTTGTAAATCTCAGTGACATTTCTCAATCTTCTCTTAGTTAAACTCCGTAGCAACAGGCACTTCTTGAAATTCCCTATTGCTTTGCTTTTCTCCTCCTTTTTTGGTCAAACATACCTCTCTGACCACTTTTTCTCAGGTTCCTTTTCTTCAGCTTCCCTCTCAAATGGCAGTGCTTCTGGAGCTCTATGTTTAGTCTCTCTCACTCAATGTTCTCCCTTTGGACCAGCACAAGTTATGCCCATGGCATCCAGTGTCAATGAGGCCTACCTAGGAATACTTCAAGTGTAGCTTCAGGACAGGACAGGCCTTTCTAAAGAGCTCCACACACACATAGCCAACTGCCTGCTATGGGTCTCCACCTGTATGGCCCAAAGACTTCTCAAGTGGTCAAGACTTCACAAATTCATTCCTTCCTCCAAACCTAAAGTATGCCCTTCCTTCTGTCTTCTCATCAAACTCCCATCCAACTGTTAACTCTGAGCCTGAATGATACTTCAGAGAGACATTCCCAGAACACTATACAGGATATAGTATTATGAATGTACATTCATGCCCTTCACCTAAGTTACCTTCAATATTTGTACGTGCATTCTTAATGTTTTATATATTTATTCTTTTTTTTAGGGAGGAGAGAGAGAGAGAGAGAGAGAGAGAGAGAGAGAGAGAGAGAGAAAGGGGGGAGGAGCAGGAACCATCAACTCCCATATGTGCCTTGACCAGACAAGTGCAGGGTTTTGAACCAGCGACCTCAGTGTTCCAGGTCGATGATTTATCCACTCCGCCACCATAGGTCAGGCTGTACGTGCATTCTTTATGATATTTATTATGCAGTAAAGATACTGTTTATATGAAGCTCAGGCTAGAATAAGAAATAAGGCTCTGGCCTGGTAGCTCAGTTGGTTAGAGCGCCGTCCCAATACGCCAAGATGGAGGTTTCAATCCCCGGTCAGGGCACATACAAGAGTCAGCCAATGAATGCATGAATAAGTGGAACAATAAATCGCTGTTTCTCTTTCACACTTCCCCCCCCCCCTTTCCTCTCTAAAATCAACTTTAAAAAGAATAACAAATATTTGAGATTTTGTTGTATTTATCCTATGTGCAAAATTACAATAAACTTATGTTTGAACAGTATCTTGAACATAGATATTTAAATAGGCATGTAAGAGAAAACCAGTACATTATGTGTGTACAGTGGGACATATTATGGGTGGCCTATGAATGTCCTAAAATTCTAGTTGACCACATTGTTTGCAAATACTAGGATAAATCGACCAAAGGTCTGTCTTAGTTAAACAAACCCAGTATTTACCATGTGGCTGAATATTTCACTTCCCCGGTATTCCAATATTTTACAAAAGATATAATGTAGCCAAGAAAAGATATTGGAAAATGAGGCATGGAAAATATTTAGTTTTTTCCAACCAAGACCAACCAGTTAAACCAAAATGAATGTTGCTGACATTATCTGGTCTATAGAAAGACCCACTCAAGCAGCTTACGCCCCAGATCTTGTGGGTAAAACATTTGGGTAAGGGAGAGGAAAAAGAGAATCAATGCATGGGCAAAGTATAACAAAACACAAGAGGCATATGTTGCCCCATTCAGGGAGCATACAAGCACTGTACCAGGCTTGGCACCATGTCTTCTAGAAGTATTCACACAATAAATATCAGCTAAATTGAATGGGCAAAAGGCAGCTAGGCTGAAGAAATAGAAAGTTGTCACACCATCATCCAGCTATAAAAGTCACATGGAAAATCAGAGGGCACAGATAAATAGGTGAGGGAAACAAAGGAAAAACAAACAAACTTTAGAAACTAACCAAATGCCAGGAAACCTCATGAGCCTCTGAGGTTCGGCCCTGGCCAACTTCCACAAGGGTCCCTTTTCCTTCCTGGTAGAGGGCCTGGGGATGGAGTCTATACTTGACTCTGTAAAGCTCTCACCATGTAAGAAATCCTGTTGGGATCATCTCCCCGCAAAGTCCATCTGTTCACTGAACAACGGTCTACTGATAGTCTTCTATGCAGGCCTTGGGCATCCAGCAGGAAACAAGACAGCAAGTTCTCTGCTCTCGCTGAACTTACCAGTGTAGAATTAGATAATAAATACACAAACAAGATCATTTCAAATGGTGGTATTAAGTAGGACATTAAAAACAAAGAGAAAAGCCTGACTAGGCGGTGGCGCAGTGGATAGAGCGTAGACTGGGATGCAGAGGACCCAGGTTCAAGACCCCGAGGTCGCCAACTTGAGAGTGGGCTCATCTGGTTTGAGCAAAAGCTCACCAGCTTGGACCCAAAGTCGCTGGCTCGAGCAAGGGATTACTCGGTCTGCTGAAGGCCCACGGTCAAGGCACATATGAGAAAGCATGATTGAACAACTAGGGTGTCGCAATGCGCAATGAAAAACTAATGACTGATGCTTCTCATCTCTCTGTTCCTGTCCCTGTCTATCCCTCTCTCCGACTCTCTCTCTGTCTCTGTCTCTCCGACTCTCTCTCTGTCTCTGTAAAAAAACAACAAACAAACAAAGAAAAAAAAGAAAATGAGAGATGAGATGGAGAAAGATGGAAGAAGTTGCTCATTTAAATAAAAACTCCATGAGGAGGCAAAGCTACCGTCCAACCACAGACCTTGCAGCAGAGCATTCCAGGCACAAGAAAAGCAAGGAACAGGCCTGGAGGCAGAAATAAGCATGGTGAACCCAATGGAGAGAGAGAAAGCCTCACCTCCCTCTGGTCTTTGTTCATATTATTTTATGATGGTGCTGTTCCTAACTACCCTATTTTAAATTGCACCTACTAACCTGGACCCATTATTCTCTATCCCTCTTCACAATTTTTCTCCATTTACCATCTGATGGGCAGTATATATTATATATTAATTTCTACCTAGTCCTATAAAATATAAGTCCCTAAGGGTAGGGATTTTGGTTACTTTAACCACTGCTGTATTGCTTGTACCAGGGGTCCCCAAACTACGGCCCACGGACCGCATGCGGCCCCATGAGGCCATTTATCCGGCCCCCGCCGCACTTCCAGAAGAGGCACCTCTTTCATTGGTGGTCAGCAAGAGGAGCACAGGATGCCGATGTATCCTGTGCTCCTAGAGTACTGTATGTGGCGGCGCCGCAAAGCACAGCGTCACTCATGTACAGTATTACTTCCATTTTGTT
Source organism: Saccopteryx leptura (assembly GCF_036850995.1). Classification (NCBI taxonomy): domain Eukaryota; kingdom Metazoa; phylum Chordata; class Mammalia; order Chiroptera; family Emballonuridae; genus Saccopteryx; species Saccopteryx leptura. Next base: position 131,115,828 of record NC_089504.1, read on the forward strand.
TTTTTACTTTAAAATAAGATATGTGCAGTGTGCATAGGGAATTGTTCATAGTTTTTTTTATAGTCCAGCCCTCCAATGGTCTGAAGGACAGTGAACTGGCCCCCTGTATAAAAAGTTTGTACCTAAGGCCCTGGCTGGTTGGCTCAGTGGTAGAGCGTCGGCCTGGCGTGCGGAAGTCCCGGGTTCGATTCCCGGCCAGGGCACACAGGAGAAGCGCCCATCTGCTTCTCCACCTCTCCCCCTCTCCTTCCTCTCTGTCTCTCTCTTCCCCTCCGGCAGCCAAGGCTCCATTGGAGCAAAGATGGCCCGGGTGCTGGGGATGGCTCCATGGCCTCTTCCTCAGGCGCTAGAGTGGCTCTGGTCACGACCGAGCGACGCCCAGGATGGGCAGAGCATCGCCCCCTGGTGGGCGTGCCGGGTGGATCCCGGTTGGGCACATGCCGGAGTCTGTCTGACTGCCTCCCCGTTTCCAGCTTCAGAAGAATACAAACAAACAAAAAAAAAAAAGTTTGTACCTATGTGGCACACAGTAGGCACTCAATAAATAGCATTGAAATAAATACAAGAAAAAAAGTAAGAGAGGGAAGGAAGCAGGGAGAAAAGGAAAGAAAGAAGGAGGGAGGAAAAGTGGAAGGAGAGAAAGAAGAGTCAGTCACTGTGGCTGAAGCACAGAGTAAGGGTTGTAAAGCGAGGAAGCAACATGATCTAATTTGTAGTTTAAAAACCTCACCATAGCTGCTATGTGGAAAATCAATCAGAAAGAAGAAAGCAGGGACACTAGGGTAAGGAGTTAGAGATGAGGTAGCAAGGCAAGGTAGTGACGAGCATTGATTAGTGATGGAGAGAAGTAGATTTAGGGTATTTCTCAAGGTAGCACCAAATAAACTTATTTAATAGACTAGATAAGTAGGGATCAAGGATATATTAGTTACGATTTATTGCTTCTCAGCTCCAAATTTACCCTTCATTGCCTGCTTTGTGAAAACTGACATACAGACAGCCAACAGGTATATGAAAAGATGCTCAACATCACTGATAATTAAGGAAATAACAATTAATACCACAATAAGATATCACCTCATACCTGTCAGAATGGCTGTTATAAAAAAAACCCAACAGAGATTAAAGAGTCGGCAAGGACATGGAGAAAACAGAACCCTTATGCATTGTTGGTAGGAATGTAAATTGGTGCAACCACTATGGAAAACAGTATAGGAGTTCCTCAAAAAATTAAAAATAGGCCCTGGCAGGTTGGCTCATTGGTAGAGCGTCGGCCCAGCTTGTGGATGTCCCAGGTTCGATTCCCAGTCAGGGCACACAGGAGAAGCACCTATCTGCTTCTCCACCCCTCCCCCTCTCACTTCTCTCTCTCTCTCTCTCTCTCTCTTTTTCTCTTCTCCTCTCCTCCTGCACTCATGGCTCCACTGAAGCAAGTTGGCCCCGGGCACTGAGGATGGTTCCATGGCCTCTGCCTCAAGTGCTAAATAAAAAAATTTTTAAAAAGTGGCTCCAGCAGCAACATAGCAAGGGCCCCGGATGGGCAGAGCATTGCCCACAGTGGGATTATCAGGTGGATCCCAGTCAGGGCGCATGCGGAAGTCTGTCTCTGCCTCCCTTCCTCTCGCTAAAATAAAATTAAATTAAATTAAATATAAAATAAGAGTGACGTCACGGAAATGGCGCCGTGAGCGCGTCCGACAGATCTCCCCAAAATCACAACAAATTTATCAACTAGAAACAGGAAAATTTATCTTCGGAGCAAACTGAAAGCAATAGGACTGTTATCACTCGAATCTGAGAGACGAGGGTGTGGAGGAAGCTACCCCAGGGACGTTCATTCAAGCCGCGAGAAAGTGCGCCTGTGGTAAGTCATCCCGCACTCGGAAGCCGCCGCAGGCTGCCGCCGCCGCCGCCGCCGCCGCCGCCGCCAGCCCGGGTCGGTTGCAGAACGAGCGGCGAGCAGCTGCTGGCGCGCTCCCGGTCTGGTTGCAGACCGAGCATTGCAGACCGAGCACCGCTAACGTTCCCAGCGGCCCGCGCACGGGGAGTGGGAGAGGCCCCAGGGCGGTATTCCCTACTTGGGAGATTCTCTCCGCGGGCGGGGCACCTCACCCAGCCATTCAAGCTAACAATCAAGCGTTGGGGGAGGAGCGCGCGCAGGCAGCCTGAAATACCTTTGGGAGCACAGCTGCGACCCAATTACTAAAATAACTTAACCCGTGAAATCTGCACACCCTCGGTTCTAATTGATAAGATCTCTCTCAGTTCACCGACCCAAGACAAGAGGCGTGATATTTTTTGGTGCCTCTCGCTAAAGGGGCGGGGGCAACTTCTGATTGATAGAGCCTCCATATTCAGGGATAAACGCTAACAAGAAGGACTTGGCAGATAATAAGATCTATAGCACACTAGTCGCAAGCAGAGACTAGTGCCTCTTCTTACCGGCCAAAACAGGCTACAAAGTGTGGAAAGCCTGGGTTGAGAGGTCCAACGGAATGCTAGGCGCTGAACAATCACCTTGACAACAATTGACTCCCACCCCCGCCTGATTACACTGGAGGCCCTGACTGTCAGAGCCCTTCCCAGAGCCTTGCACTGAGTGGGGATAGAGTGGGGATTTCCCAGCTCTTTGAGCCTCTTACTCCCCAGGCAGAAGCAGTGGCAGCCTTGTGGCTGGATCGCCAGGCTGCTGGTTCGGGAAGGGGGGACTGGGAGAGAGAATCCACGAAGGCGAACTCTCTCGTCGGTAGACCCTGCAGACGCCGGCAGGCCTTGACTACCAGCAAGACTAAAGCCAATGGTGTGACATTGCCGTAGAACCCCATCAATTGCAAGTCCCTGCCTGGGTGTGGCGCAGGGGCAGGGCCTGGGGTGCAGAGTCGCCGACCGGGAAGAGGGAGAGAGGAGAAGGAGGAAGAGGTTGACATCTCAAAATCAGGAAAAATCCACAGACTTTGCAGCTTGTTCCACTGTTTGTTTTTTTCTGTTTTTTTTTTGTTTGTTTGTTTGTTTTTTTTGGGTTTTTTTGTTGTTGTTGTTTGTTCCTTCTATCTTATTGCCTTTATTTCCTCCACCTCAGTCCTTCTATTCTCTGCCCATCTTATGCTTCCCTTTTCTTGAACTACACTACCCATAAGTGTTACATTTTATTTCTCTTCTTCATCCTCACCCTCCTTTGGGGTTATACTCCAGGACACTTAATTCTCACTCTCTCCTCTTTTGTTTTTTTTTTGCCTTATTTTGTTTTTTTCTCTTCCTTTTTTATTTCTTCCTTCGTTTTTCTCTTTTTCTTATTTTTTCCTTTCTATTCGTTTTTTCTTTTCTCGTTATACTTTCCTCCCATTTAATCCTCAATCACGAACAAATTAGTTAATTTGGGACTCAAGGTTTTTTTTTGGCTTTGTTTTTCTTTTTCGGTTTTGTTTTTGTTTTTTTCTGGTTGGTTTGTTTTTGTGGCATTTTGGGTCCTCCCAACCCAAGGTCTCCATTGTATTTGGTCTTTGCTCCACTTAATACAACGTATTTTTACTTATTATTTTTATTTTTTCTTCTTGATTATTCCTTTTTTTGTCCTTTTTTCTGGTTCCCTCTTGTCCCTCTCATTATATCTCTTGGTTGACCGTCACCCGCAGGCAGATCAACTTATGCTTGTCTAAGATTTTCTTCCATTTTTTTTTTTATTTTTTATTTTTTTATTTTTTTATTTTTTGCCCCCTTGAACTCTACACCGCAAACCAGGCCCTCCATTATAGGCACGATATTTCCCTGAGGAGGGGAGAGGAGAGAAGGAGAACAAAGAAAAAAAAAAAAAGGGGGAAATAATAAATTATTACTGCTTTTTTTTGTGGGGTGTTTTACCCTTTGTTTTTTGGGGTTTTTTTTGTTTTTTTTGTTTTTTTGTTTTTTTGTTTTTTACTTTTTACTCTTTATTAATTCTAATTAGTGCTATCAACAAGACCACCCTCAGATGCCAATAAGAAAGAGGAAATCGAATATTATGGATACAAAAGAAAGAGAGGTAACAAATAGATGTGGAAAAATCTATGGAGAAAAGACTTAACATATTGGAAGCCTTGGAGCTAAATGACAGAGAATTTAAAATAGAAATCTTAAAAATACTCAGAGATATACAAGAAAACACGGAAAGGCAATATAGGGAGATCAGAAAACAACTCAATGAACACAAAGAATATATTACCAAGGAAATTGAAACTATAAAAACAAATCAAACAGAAATGAAAAACTCAATTCACGAGCTGAAAAACGAGGTAACAAGCTTAGCTAGCAGAACAACCCAGATTGAAGATAGGATTAGTGAAATAGAAGACAAACAACTTGAGGCACAACAGAGAGAAGAAGAAAGAGACTCAAAAATAATAAAAAACGAGAAAGCCCTACAGGAATTATCTGACTCCATCAGAAAGAATAACATAAGAATAATAGGTATATCAGAGGGAGAAGAGAAAGAAAATGGAATGGAGAATATACTCAAACAAATAATAGACGAGAACTTCCCAAGCCTGTGGAAAGAACTAAAGCCTCAAATTCAAGAAGCAAACAGAACACCGAGTTTTCTTAACCCCAACAAACCCACTCCAAGGCACATCATAATAAAGATGACACAAACCAATGACAAAGAAAAAATTCTCAAGGCAGCCAGGGAAAAGAAGAGTACAACATATAAAGGAAGGCCTATTAGATTATCATCAGATTTCTCAGCAGAAACTCTACAAGCTAGAAGAGAGTGGACCCCAATATTTAAAGCCCTGAAAGAGAGGAATTTTCAGCCAAGAATACTATACCCATCAAAGCTATCCTTCAAGTATGAAGGAGATATAAAAACATTCACAAATACAGAAAAGATGAGAGAATTTATCACGAGAAAGCCCCCACTCCAGGAAATACTAAAGGGGGTTTTCCAACCAGATTCAAAGAACAAAAGAAAACAACACCACAAGTAACAGCTCCACCAAGAACACAATAAAACCAAACTTAAACTGTGACAACAAAGGAAAAAAAAAAGGGGGGGAGAGAATGGAGATTAACAGTAGCAAAGGACGATGAAGTGCAGAAATACTTATAAGATAGGGTACTACAATGAATATGGTAGGTACCCTTTTCATTACTTAATGGTAACCACCCTAGAAAAAACCACCACAAAAACACATGACTTAAAAAAGGTAGCAACAGAGGAAAGAAGTATGGAACACAAACAAACAGAAACAAATGATAGAAAAACAAAAGAGAAGAATCAAACTAGATACAAAACTAACAGAAAGCAATTTATAAAATGGCAGTAGGGAACCCACAAGTGTCAATAATTACACTAAATGTAAATGGATTAAACTTACCAATAAAAAGACACAGAGTAGCAGAATGGATTAAAAAAGAAAATCCAACTATATGCTGCCTACAAGAAACACATCTAAGCAACAAGGATAAAAACAAATTCAAAGTGAAAGGCTGGAAAACAATACTCCAAGCAAACAACACCCAAAAAAAAGCAGGTGTAGCAATACTCATATCTGATAATGCTGACTACAAGACAGAAAAAGTACTCAAAGACAAAAATGGTCACTTCATAATGATTAAGGGGACACTGAATCAAGAAGACATAACAATCCTTAATATATATGCACCAAACCAAGGAGCACCAAAATATATAAGACAGCTACTTATTGACCTTAAAACAAAAACTAACAAAAATACAATCATACTTGGAGACCTCAATACTCCGCTGACGGCTCTAGATCGGTCATCCAAACAGAGAATCAATAAAGATATAGTGGCCTTGAACGAAATACTAGAACACCTGGATATGATAGACATCTACAGGACACTTCATCCCAAAGCGACAGAGTATACATTTTTCTCTAGTGTACATGGAACATTCTCAAGAATTGACCATATGTTGGGCCACAAAGACAATATCAGCAAATTTAGAAAAATTGAAATTGTACCAAGCATATTTTCTGATCATAAAGCCTTGAAACTAGAATTCAACTGTAAAAAAGAGGGGGAAAAACCCACAAAAATGTGGAAACTAAACAACATACTTCTAAAAAATGAATGGGTCAAAGAAGAAATAAGCACAGAGATCAAAAGATACATACAGACAAATGAAAATGAAAATACGACATATCAGAATCTCTGGGATGCAGCAAAAGCAGTAATAAGAGGAAAGTTCATATCACTTCAGGCCTATATGAACAAACAAGAGAGAGCCGAAATAAACCACTTAACTTCACACCTTAAGGAACTAGAAAAAGAAGAACAAAGACAACCCAAAACCAGCCGAAGAAAGGAGATAATAAAAATCAGAGCAGAAATAAATGAAATAGAGAACAGAAAAATTATAGAAAAAATCAATAAAACAAGGAGCTGGTTCTTTGAAAAGATCAACAAAATTGACAAACCCTTAGCAAGACTCACCAAGGAAAAAAGGCACAGGACTCAAATAAATAAAATCCAAAATGAAAGAGGAGAGATCACCACAGACATCATAGATATACAAAGAATTATTGTAGAATACTATGAAAAATTATATGCCACCAAATACAACAATCTAGAAGAAATGGATAAATTCCTAGAACAATACAACCTTCCTAGACTGAGTCATGAAGAAGCAGAAAGCCTAAACAGACCAATCAGCAGGGAGGAAATAGAAAAAACTATTAAAAACCTCCCCAAAAATAAAAGTCCAGGCCCAGACGGTTATACTAGTGAATTCTATCAAACATTCAAAGAAGACTTGGTTCCTATTCTACTCAAAGTCTTCCAAAAAATTGAAGAAGAAGCAATACTTTCAAACACATTTTATGAGGCCAATATAACCCTCATACCAAAACCTGGCAAGGATGGCACAAAGAAAGAAAACTACAGACCAATATCTCTAATGAATACAGATGCTAAAATTCTAAACAAAATACTGGCAAACCGAATACAACAACATATTAAAAAAATAATACATCATGATCAAGTGGGATTCATCCCAGAATCTCAAGGATGGTTCAACATACGCAAAACGGTTAACGTAATACACCATATCAACAAAACAAAGAACAAAAACCACATGATCTTATCAATAGATGCAGAAAAGGCTTTTGATAAAATACAACACAATTTTATGTTTAAGACTCTCAACAAAATGGGTATAGAAGGAAAATATCTCAACATGATAAAGGCCATATATGATAAACCATCAGCCAACATCATTTTAAACGGCAAAAAACTGAGGACTTTCTACCTTAAATCAGGAACAAGACAGGGTTATCCACTCTCTCCACTCTTATTTAACGTGGTGCTAGAAGTTCTGGCCAGAGCAATCAGACAAGACAAAGAAATAAAAGGCATCCATATTGGAAAAGAAGAAGTAAAGGTATCACTTTTTGCTGATGATATGATCCTATACATCGAAAACCCAAAGGACTCCACAAAAAGATTATTAGAAACAATAAACCAATACAGTAAGGTCGCAGGATACAAAATTAACATACAGAAGTCCATAGCCTTTCTCTATGCCAACAATGAAATATTAGAAAACGAACTCAAAAAAATAATCCCCTTCACGATTGCAACAAAAAAAATAAAATACCTAGGAATAAACATAACAAAGAATGTAAAGGACCTATATAATGAAAATTACAAAGCATTGTTAAGGGAAATCGAAAAAGATACAATGAGATGGAAAAATATCCCTTGTTCTTGGATAGGAAGAATAAATATAATCAAAATGGCCATATTACCCAAAGCAATATACAAATTTAATGCAATTCCCATCAAAATCCCTATGAGATTTTTTAAAGAAATGGAACAAAAAATCATCAGATTTATATGGAACTATAAAAAACCCCGAATAGCCAAAACAATCCTAAGGAAAAAGAATGAAGCTGGGGGCATTACAATACCTGACTTTAAACTATATTATAGGGCCACAATAATCAAAACAGCATGGTATTGGCAGAAAAATAGACACTCAGACCAATGGAACAGAATAGAAAGCCCAGAAATAAAACCACATATATATGGTCAAATAATCTTTGATAAAGGGGCCAACAACACACAATGGAGAAAAGAAAGCCTCTTCAACAAATGGTGTTGGGAAAACTGGAAAGCCACATGCAAAAGAATGAAACTCGACTACAGCCTGTCCCCGTGTACTAAAATTAATTCAAAATGGATCAAAGACCTAAATATAAGACCTGAAACAATAAAGTACATAGAAGAAGACATAGGTACTAAACTCATGGACCTGGGTTTTAAAGAACATTTTATGAACTTGACTCCAATGGCAAGAGAAGTGAAGGCAAAGATAAATGAATGGGACTACATCAGAATAAAAAGTTTTTGCTCAGCAAGAGAAACTGATATAAAAATAAACAGACAGCCAACTAAATGGGAAATGATATTTTCAAACAACAGCTCAGATAAGGGCCTAATTTCCAAAATTTACAAAGAACTCATAAAACTCAACAACAAACAAACAAACAATCCAATAAAAAAATGGGAAGAAGACATGAATAGACACTTCTCCCAGGAAGAGATACAAATGGCCAACAGATATATGAAAAAATGCTCAGCTTCATTAGTTATTAGGGAAATGCAAATCAAAACTACAATGAGATACCACCTCACCCCTGTTAGATTAGCTATGATCAACAAGACGGGTAATAGCAAATGTTGGAGAGGCTGTGGAGAAAAAGGAACCCTCATTCACTGTTGGTGGGACTGTAAAGTAGTACAACCATTGTGGAGGAAAGTATGGTGGTTCCTCAAAAAACTGCAAATAGAACTACCTTATGACCCAGCAATCCCTCTACTGGGTATATACCCCAAAACCTCAGAAACATTGATACGTGAAGACACATGTAACCCCATGTTCATTGCAGCACTGTTCACAGTGGCCAAGACATGGAAACAACCAAAAAGCCCTTCAATAGAAGACTGGATAAAGAAGATGTGGCACATATACACTATGGAATACTACTCAGCCATAAGAAACGATGATATCAGATCATTTACAGCAAAATGGTGGGATCTTGATAACATTATAAGGAGTGAAATAAGTAAATCAGAAAAAAACAAGAACTACATGATTCCATACATTGGTGGAACATAAAAATGAGACTAAGAGACATGGACAAGAGTGTGGTGGTTACCAGGGGTGGGGGGAGGGAGGACAGGGGGAGAGTTAGGGGGAGGGGGAGGGGCACAGAGAACTAGATAGAGGGTGGCGAAGGACAATCTGACTTTGGGCGAGGGGTATGCAACATAATTTAATGACAAAATAACCTGGACATGTTTTCTTTGAATATATGTACCCTGATTTATTAATGTCATCCCATTACCATTAATAAAAATTTATTTAAAAAAAATATATATATATAAAATAAAATTTAAAATAGATACAATCCAGCAGTTCCACTTTCCACTTCTGGGTATTTAACTGAAAAACATGAAAACACTAATTCAAAGAAATATATGCACCCCTATATTTATTACAGCACTATTTACAATAGCAAAGATACAGAAGCAACTTAAGTATCCACTGATAGAAGAATGGATAAAGAAGTGATACATATATATGAATACATGAAATATTACTCAGCCATAAAAAAAGAATAAAATCTTGCCATTTGTGACAAGAGACAACATAGACAGACCTAGAGGGTAATACTCTAAGTTAAATAAGTCACAGAGAAAAAGACAAATATCATGTATATATGGAGTCTAAAAACAAAACAAACCAGGGTTACCAGAGAGGGGAATGGTTGGGAGGATAGTTGAAATAGGTAAAGGGGATTAAGAGGTACACAGTTATAAAATCAGAAAGTCATAAAAATGTAATGTATAGCCATAGGAATATAGTCAATATTATTATAACTTTGCATTGTGATAGATGGTTAACTAGATTTATTGTGGTCATCATTTCATAATGTATATATATATCAAATCACTATGATATACATTTGAAACTAATAGGATATTGTATGCCAATTATACTTCAATTTTAAGAAATGAACCCTTTAAGTATTTTCCCTTTGTCAGGTGCCATAATGTCAACCCATGTCTGAATAGGGCACTATAAAACTGCAAAAGGAAGGGGCTTTTCTTTCTGGTTCCTATGTGTTCCTCTTGACAGGATAAATAGAATATCAACAACTTCAGTATTTCTGATGCCCTATGCAGTGCTAGCCAACTTATTTAAAGACTTTTTTTAAAGATTTTATTTATTGATTTTAGAGAGAGAAGAAAGTGGGGGGAGACATCAATCTGTTCCTGTATGTATGCTAATCAGGAATCAAACCCATAACCTTAGCAAAAAAACAAACAAACAAAAAAAAACCCCGTAACCTTAGCATATCAGAATCATGCTTTAACCAACCCAACTATCCAGCCAGGGCTGGTAAATTTCAGTAAGAGAAAAGGCCATCTCAACAAAGAAAACAGTCGCTGCAAAGGCACAGCAATGGGAAGGAGCCTGTCAGGAAAGAGTTCAAAACAAGTCTGACTGTTAACAGAGGAGTCTGTCAGATACTAGTAAGGAAATAAAAACAGGGAGCTTGAAGACAGTTTAGATCAGCGGTTCTCAACCTGTGGGTCGCGACCCACAGGTTGAGAACCGCTGGTTTAAATTCACTCACCGGTTAAATAAGTACTCAAAAGCCCTTATGGTAAAGGATGCTGAGTGCTGCCCTCAAGCAGCTTGCAGAGGGAGATAAGAATATTTATACAAATGAAAATTTAATAACTGTATGATAATTTGAAAAAGTTATAATATAGAAGTAACAGCCCTGGCTGGTGGCACAGTGGATAGTGTTGACCCAGAGCACCAAGGCTGGAACAATCCTCAAGATTGTTCAAAGTCGCTGGACCTGTGGAGTTTCATTTAGGACTGTCCTGGAAAACATCTAAAATACTTGACTCCTAGGTTTTCAGCTTCTCATCATCCCCATCTCAATTCAAGGAAGAAAAATGAATTTCATAACAAAATGTAAGAACATAAAATTATCTTTTACTTTATACTCTTATAGAGTTTTACCCAATATTTTTTGTTCTTTTAAGAAATTAAGAAGTCACATCTTGCCGAAAGCTGGGTTGGTATGAAAGAAACTCTCCTAATATGTTTTAGAATGCTGATCCCCTGGCTCTAGCAAAGCAAGATCAGAAATAACCAACCTCACCCTTATTTCTATTTCTCTGAGTATAGGATAGAACATTCCATTCTTTTCACTCCTGGGAGCCCTACCTCCAAATATCCAAAGACAGAAGCTGTATCTTAAGTGAGGCCCAACAATTAAAATGGAAGAGACTTTTGCCAAAACTACTTGAAACACGATTCAGGGAGATGGAGGAGAATGGCAACATGGAAACACCATGGGGTCTGGAGCCAAGATGACTTGGGTTCCAACCTTAGCACACAGGACTTACAGGTTTCATGCCCTTTTTTTTTTTTTTTTTTTAAGTGAGAGAGAAACAGTCAGGGATAGACAGACAGGAAGAGAGAGAGATGAGAAGCATCAACTCATTGCGGCACCTTAGTTGTTCATTGATTGCTTTCTCATGTGCCTCGACCAGGAGGCTCCAGCTGAGCCAGTGACACCTTGCTCAAGCCAGCGACCATGGGACTATGTCGACGATCCCATGCCCAAGCTGGTGACCCTCTGTTCAAGTTGGTGAACCCACACTCAAGCTGGATGAGTCTGCCCTCAAGCAGGATGAGCGTGTAATCAAGCCGGCGGCCTCCGGATTTCGAACCTGGGTCCTCAGCGTCCCACGTTGATTCTCCAGCCTCTGCACAACTGCACAACTTGGTTAGGCAGGCTTTTGTTCTTAACAAGTAAGCAGTGGAAGCAGGACTTGACCCCAGTTCTAAATGACTCAAGTCCAGCCTGACCAGGCGGTGGCGCAGTGGATAAATGACTCAAGTCCAGTGTTCTTTCCCCTCTGCCATTCATTTCAGAATGTTACTGTTACTGGTAGGGAGAAAAGTAAAGATCAGGTAGTATGTAACAAAGGGCAGGACTTGGCACACACTGCATTCTTCAATGTCAGGTGCTTTTTGCTAGCTCAGTTCATTCATCATCATGATAATAGGAGCTATTTATTCACCACCTACTTACAGACAGGACACAGTTTATAAAATACTAAGTACAGGGTCTGTCACACAATAAGCACTCAATAATTGATGGCTACTTATACAGAAATCTTAACTTCTTAACAGAGTTTAGGAAAGTCTGGCTTCTTACAGGAAACCGAGTGGAACACAAGTTAACCAGGCAGAGAAAGGGGAAGAACATGCCAGAGTGGGCATTTCTCAGAGAAAGGCAACGTGGAAAAGGCATGTACATGAATAAGCACAGTGCATTCAGGGAAGTTCAAGTCATTCAGCAAGGTTAGAAAGGACAGAAATACATGAAAGGAGCAGAAAATGAGACTAAAAAGGCAGGCAGGTCTTGGTACACACAGAATGCTTCGATTTCATCTTATGGATGGGAGAATCCAACGAAAACTTTAAAACAGGGAAAAGGACACAGATCTAAGCTTCAGAATGATCAGCGGTAGAGCACTTGATTGCAAAGACAGTGTGAATGGAGGGCAGGAAGCAGAATTGCAAAGAAACTAAGGATGACACCCAAGTTTTTGACCTGGAAAAGTAAATGTTCTAAAGTAGGGAGTATATGGAGTGGGTTGAAAAAAGGAGCCTAGTTTTGGACGTACTAAGTTACAGCTATCTAGGGAAACCATGGGGAGGTCTGGAAAAGAGTCAGGGTTAGAGACACAGACTAGTGAGCCCCCTCACGGTCATGACAGCTGGAGTCCTGGGCATGAATGAGATGACTCAGCAAGTGTATGTGAAGTGAGAGGAGGGCTAATGACAGATATCGGGAATACCCACATCAGGAAGAAGAGAAAAAGCCCAAGAGACAGCATAAGAAGGAACTGTTAGGGAGACAGAAAAAACTGATGCTATAAATGCTAAAGAAGGAGAGCGTTTTAAAAAGACAGTGGTGCACAGTATCCAGTGCTATGTCCAGTGGGTACTTTTCAGTCTGAAAGCAGAAGTCATTGTGGCCTTGCAGACAGCTGTTTCAGAGGCTTGATGAGACAGAGCAATGAACTGAGTAATGAGCAAAGGAAAAAAGGTAAGATAAAGGAACTGTAGGCTACACGTCTAGGATCAACAAGAGGGAGAGTACCAGATCATGATAGCAAGCAGATTCCAGTACAGCTGCTGCCTTTAAAATGAGAGAAACTTTGGCGTTATTCACTACAGCCTAGTGTTAAGTGAGAGGCTAAACTTGAGAAAAGAGAAAGACAAAAGAATATAAATGAGTAGATCAGTCAATGAAGTAAACTCCCAAGATCCCAGAATAGAAGATGGGATTGAGAACACAATCAGTGGGCTAGAATGTGGAAGAGGAGGGGGATACTTCTTCCTCTGAGAAAGGAAGAAAGGGGATAAGGGTGGGAACTGATATAGATAAGTCTGTGAATGTTGAGGAGGCAAGCTGAGGGGGTTTGGCTTTCCTTCCAAGCTAGTGAGAATGAAAGATGATAGACTTGGTTCTTACCTTTGCTTCCCAGTCCTCTTTAAGAAACTGATGAAAGCTGTAGACTCTGTCCCCCAAAAAGGCACACAAGCACTCATACTCAACCTGTGTATCCAAAGATTCTGTCAGCTATGAGACTACGGAATTCCAAAGAAACGGCCTTTCACAAGCAATCTTGTTCACAGAAAAGCAACTAATTTATTGGAAGCACATAGATATTTAAAAATTCATTTAAACCTCTATGATATATTCAATCACCAAAAGAGATGAACTATTGGTACGCAAAAGCACTTATTAGACTTTCTAGGAATACAAATATAGGAGACCGTTTTGCCTTTAGAAAACATAGAATGTAGACAATAAGTGACAGAGCCTTGGACTTAGCCATAGCTTTAGATAAAATTAGTATTTTTTAAAAGATGAAACAAAATCTAGAAGTGAAGGGAGACAAGAATCAGACCCTTAAGTCTAAAGATAGCAGACTGGAAAAGGCTGGTGGTAACTGCAACTCAAAGGAAAAGAGGATGCAAGAGAACTTTTCAAGGAGGAACCAAAAGGATTTGCTCACTAAGCACAAATGAAGGACTAAGACAATGCTTTTCAACTGATATGCTGCAAGAATTTTTAAAACATGCAATACCTGACTATTTAGTCAGGGGCACTGACTCTTTTCCCTTAGATTGTCAAATAAAAAGATGACAACAGTCAATACCATAATAGTCGTCTGGTGCGAATTAATCAAAATTATAGGTTTTTTTGGTCAAATTGGCAAAAATATATATTTTTGGTGTGCTGCAGTATTTTAGTAAATTATATTTACTAAAATATAATTTCATCTATATTTTCATCTCATGTGTTCCATGAGATGAAAAAGTTGAAAATAGCTGGACTAAGAAAAGAGTTGAAAACTATTTGAAGGTTCTGAGCATCTACATGTGCCTTTTCATAGCTTGTGGATGATTGAGTCTCAGAAATCATGCTTAAATAATTTCAGAACCATTTGCCAGAACCTTCAGGTTCGGAAATATGCACATGCCAGATGTTTGTAAGAAACAAACCAGCTACTCTTCTCTGCTCTAGTCAACTACTTGCAGTGACCCAACATGTGCTGAACTAAGGGTAGAGGGTGTCAACAGGAGTAACTAAGGACAGAGTGAGGTCTTATTTTTTAAAAATATATATATGTCTATATATAGACTAGGTGGTGGAGCAGTGGTCACAATGTTGGCCTGGGATACTGAGGACCCAGGTTCAAAACACCGAGGTTGCCAGCTTGAGCGCGGGGTTGCTGGCTCGAGCATGGGATCATAATCATGACCTGATGGTCGCTGACTTGAGCCCAAAGGTCACTGGCTCAGCTTGAGCCCCGGTCAAGGCATGTACGAGAAACAATCAATGAGCAACTAAAGTGCCACAACTATGAGTCGATGCTTCTCGTCTCTCTCCCTTTTTGTCTGTCTGTTTCTCTCTCTCTCAAAAGAAAAAAATTATTTAAAAAAAACAAAAACATACACACACACACACACACACACCTGCTCACAAATATTAGGGGATATTTCAAAATGAATATAAAGCAATAAAAAAAAGCATTTGATTTTTATTTTATTTTATTTATTTATTTACAGAGACAAAGAGAGTCAGAGAAAGGGATAGATAGGAACAGACAGGCAGGAACGAAGAGAGATGAGAAGCATCAATCATCAGTTTTTCGTTGTGACACCTTAGTTGTTCATTGATTGCTTTCTCACATGTGCCTTGGCCACAGGCCTTCAGCAGACCGAGTAACCCCTTGCTCAAGCCAGCGACCTTGGGTCCAAGCTGGTGAGCTTTGCCCAAACCAGACGAGCCTCTGCTTAAGCTGGCGACCTCGAGGTCTCAAACCTGGGTCCTCCGCATCCCAGTTCAACACTCTATCCACTGCGCCACTGCCTGGTCAGGCTTGATTTTTTTTTATTAAACAAAAACATCAGAAAAGCAAACAAGTCAAAGAAAGTTGTTTGATCATGCAAATAAGATGCAAAACAAACTTTTATTTCATTGCTGAAAATGCACTATACAAAAGGTTGAAAGTACTGGAGTATCTGCATGTTCTCTGATCTTGAAGGTGCACATCCTGTAATTTCTCAGCCCTTGCAATGCCCCTGCAACATGATTTGCCAAATGCGAAGCCTGGAGAGCCATAGGACGTCTTGAAGCTGGTCAAACACAGACGACAGTGGCAACAGCACTTGGAATATCGCAAAGTGTGATTAGCAAACTGTGAAATCACTTTCAAGAGACTGGTACAGTACGAAGAAGAGGGCAGGGTCGCCCATCTGCCACAACAGCAAGAGATGACCATTACTTGACCCTACTGGCAAGAAGGATCAGGCGCAGCAACGCTACAGAGCTGCGGGGACAGTTTCTTGCTGCCACTAGATGACAGATATGCACCAAGACCATACAAAATCGGCTCCATCGTTTTGGACTGCATGCCCAGCAACCAATGGTATGCATTCTGTTATCTGCTGAACACCGTAGAACCAGCAGAAGTTGGCTGATGTGCATTGTCATTGGACCCGTGATGAGTGGTCAACTGTCCTCTGATGAATCATGGTTCAGTCTGCAACCTGACAATCATGTGTCCTGATCTGGCGTGAATAAAGAACACGGGAGAATCCACGTTTCATGTGAGAAAGAAACTTCTTCAGTGGTGGTGGAATCATGGTGTGGACTGGCATCAGCATCAGTGGTCATATTGACCTCCACGTCATCAGAAATGAATCGCTGACTGCTGTCAGATATTGAGATGAGGTCCTGCACCCTATAGTGGTATCCTATGCTGGAGCAGTTGGAAACAACTTTCTTTTCATGGGTGATAATGCAAGGCCCTCCATGCACATCTCATCAACAACATGCTTCAGGAGGCAAGAATCGAACGCATGCACTGGCCTTCACGTTCTCCAGACCTGAATCCCATTGAACATGCTTGGGATGCACTGGGAAAACATCTGACAAACCGTCCAATGCCTCCCACACACTTCTAGAGCTGGAAGTTGACCTGGAGCAAGAGTGGCAGAGGATCCCACAAGAACTGCTGGACAGTCTGATCCTGTCCGTGCCCCATCGCTGTCAGTGTGTTGGGGCAGTCTTGGGTGACCATGCACCCTACTGAACAGTCAATGAGTTGCACTCTCGTCCAGTTTGACATGCTTCTGTTCACCCCCACCAACAGGTCACTGCTACTCATTCACAATAATTGAGTTTGCATCTCATTTGCATAACCAAACAACTTTCTTTGACTTGTTTGCTTTTCTTATGTTCTAGTTTAATAAAAAAAATCAAATGCTTCTTTTTTAATCACATTATATTCATTTTGAAATATTCCCTAATTTTTGAACAATATATATATATGCAAATTGATTCCATTCATCACTTTATATATAACTATACTCTGCTAAGTAACATATGATGTCAAAAACAGCCAAGTCACTATGTGTCACTATTAGAAACAATAAAGATTACACATACCCAGCACTTAGGGCATGCCACACATTACACTCAGTGTTTCTCCTATTATCTCATTTTAAACCTTACAAATCTAATAAGGTTGTCATACCTTTTTTAAGTGTTGAAGACACTAAACCAAGGAGGTTAAGCAGCCTGTCCAAGGTCACAGAGCTAGTAAATGACAGGCCAGGACTTGAACCCAGGCTCACCAGATGGCAAAACCTGTGCCTCTCAAATGATTACACAACCCTGCCTTATGCCAAATCAAATCCCCAAGACAGACTGAGTCAATACAGCATGGTGGTTAAGAACACAGACATCAAAGACAGACAGACAAGACAGAGACTCTATGTTTCAATTTAAGACAAATTGAAATGAGCAAAAATTTATTGCACTCCTAAAACAATAAAGGCAGAAACAGTTGGCATCTATTTAAAGAAGGGAAGTATAAATGACCTCACTTCTATAAGAGCTTGCACTGAGGTAATTTAATAATTTATAATTTAAATTATTATAAAATATATGATGGACAAAAATGACATGAACTGTAAATGCTGTAAGGTTTGAAACAAGAGAGCTCTCAGTGGTCAGCATCAGGTTTATTAAAAAGGTAGTACTTCACGCCTGACCGGGCGGTGGCGCAGTGGATAGAGCGTCAGACTGGGATGCAGAAGGACCCGGGTTCGAGATCCCGGGGTTGCCAGCTTGAGGGCGGGCTCATCTGGCTTGAGCAAAGTTCACCAGCTTGGACCCAAGGTCACTGGCTCGAGCAAGGGGTTACTCAGTCTGCTGAAGGCCCGCAGTCAAGGCACATATAAGAGGGCAATCAATGAACAGCTAAGGTGTCGCAACGAAAAACAGATGATTGGTGCTTCTCATCTCTCTCCCTTCCTGTCTGTCTGTCCCTATTTATCCCTCTATCTGACTCTCTCTCTGTCCCTGTGAAAAAAATTAAATAAATAAATGAAAAGGTAGTACTTCAGCCTGACCAGGCAGTGGCGCAGTGGATAGAGCGTCGAACTGGGGTGTGGAGGACCCAGGTTTGAGACGCAGGCTCATCTGGTTTGAGCAAGGCTCACCATCCTGAGCCCAAGGTAGCTGGCTCGAGCAAGGGGTCACTGGGTCTGCTGTAGCCTCCCCCCTCAAGGCACATACGAGAAATCAATCAGTGAACAACTAAGGACCCGCAACGAAAAATTAATGTTTCTCATCTCTCTCCCTTCCTGTCTGTCTATCCCTATCTGTCCCTCTCTCTGTCTGCCACAAAAACCAAACAAACAAACAAAAAAAGGTAGTACTTCAGCTGAACTCAAAGAATTGTGAGAAATTTTACCCACAAGCAGGACAGAGCATTTCAAAGAACATTACTAAATTAATCATGAGAGGAAACTATGGTAAACTGTACAAATATAGTGTGATGGCCCTTTTTATAGCCAATCATCTGAACTAGCAACCCTGAGGTGGTAATCTCTACACAGGCCAGGAACGAAAGCAGCCACCGAGAACAGGGCTAGGATTCTCTCTTTCTTGTGTGTGTGTGTGTGTGTGTGTGTGTGTGTGTGTGTGTGTGTGTGTGTGAGAGAGAGAGAGAGAGAGAGAGAGAGAGAGGAAAGAAATGAGAAGCATCAACTCATGGCTGTTTGACTTTAGTTGTTCAATGATAGCTTCTCATACATGCCTTGACCTGGGGGCTCCAGCTGAGTTAGTGACCTCTTACTCAAGCCAGCCTTGGGCTTCAAGCCAGAGACCTCTGCACTCAAGCTAGCAACCTTAAGATATTAATGATCCCTTGTCCAAGCCAACATCCCTAAGCTCAAGCAGGCCATCCTTTGCTAACGTGGCCACCTTGCACTCAAGACGGCCAACCTATGCTCAAGCTATGAGCCTTCACTCAAACTGGAGACCTCAGGGTTTTGAACCCTAGTCCTCAGGATCCTGGGTCAGCGCTCTATCCACTGTACCACCACTGGTCAGACATGAAGGAATTCTCTTATTCAAAAATCCAGCTCAATGCTATGGGACTGTCAAAGAATAAGATTAATTTAAAAAAAAAATTGGGGGCCTGACCTGTGGTGGCGCAGTGGATAAAGCGTCGACCTGGAATGCTGAGGTTGCCGGTTCAAAACCCTAGGCTTGCCTGGTCAAGGCACATATGGGAGTTGATGCTTCCTGCTCCTCCCCACTTTCTCTCTCTCTCTCTCTCTCTCTCTCTCTCTCTCTCTCTCCCCTCTCTAAAATGAATAAATAAATTAAAAAAAAAATTGGAACTAGGGCATCCAAATAAGCACTCTCCTCCCCAGTAAGCTGAAGCATTCTTCTAACAGACAGAATTCATCTGCCACTTCTCTTTTGGAACTGCCTTCAAAACCAATTCACAATCATTCTAATTTTTTGACAGTCACGACTAAAATCAGTTTATAATAACTGTAATTTTTTCAATCACAAGTAGTTTGGACTCCAAAAGAATATTAACCAGCTTTCTTTACTTGACTCCAAGTAACCATAAAATGAAATTCCACCTTCAAAGAATTAAAATTTGCCACTATGAGCATTTGCAAAAGAATGTGCCACAGGCTCTGATAGCAATTTGTAAAGATGAGTTCCAATGAAAGAGGAGTATAGCCCACCAAAAATGAACACATGCAAGTTTTTGGAAAGTAAATCACTTAGATAACACTGGTTTGGGTTATTTAAAAATCCACACAACTGCTTTCCTTAATGCTCCAAGCATCAGGTATGCTTACATGTAATTTTCTGATAAAGGTACATCTTATGAATTGACTATGCTATAGATCTGGGGGGAAGTGGTCCACTTTCCCATTGTAGGAAAAGCAGGAGGGATTTGCCAGTTTCCTGGTAGCTCAATGCTAGTTGCCAGTTTCTGAAATTGTGAAATATGATTCCTATCCATTATCTTCCCCTTTTCCTCTTCAACTCCCCCACCTCTTCCCCACTCTTAAAGAACATTTACTTCAACTCCCAGGACTTGGCCCTTTCTCATCCCTCCACCTTTGAGGTGGACTCAGTACCTGTGCTTTAAGATAGGTGATGAAACAGATAAGAGAAAGGGAGGATGTGACTGTGTTTGTGCTCAGAGAAGTGTTCAAACAAGAAAAGGGAGGATCCCTTCCTGTAAGTGTTATTTTATCTCAAACACCTTTCCAGTTGTCATCTTTGGACTGTTCTTAGACACTGAAAGAACTCCACTGCGTCTCATGTGCTCACTGTTTTGTTGGTAATTTTTAAAAATTATTTTTAGAGAATCACATCAATTTGTTGTTACAATTATTCATGCATTTACTGGTTGATTCTTGTATGTACCCTGGCCAGCGATTGAACCTGCAACCTTGGCATATCAAGAAGCTCGAAGCAACCAAGCTACCCACCCAAGTCTTGTTGGTATTTTTGTGTGTGTGTGACAGAGACAGAGAGACAGAGAGAGGGATAGATAGGGACAGACAGACAGGAAGAGAAAGATGAGAAGCATCAATTCTTTGTTGCGACTCCTTAGTCTCCTTAGTTGTTCACTGACTGCTTTCTCATATGTGCCTTGACCAAGAGGAGGCTACAGCCGAGTGAGTGATCCTTGCACAACCCAGTGACCTTAGACTTCAAGCCAGCGACCATGAGGTCATGTCTATTATCCCACGCTTAAGCCAGCAACCCCACGTTCAGGCTGGTAAGCCCACACTCAAGCCAGATGAGCCCGCACTCAAGCCGGTGACTTCAAGGTTTTGAACCTGGGTCCTCCGCGTCCCAGTCCGACACTCTATCCACTGTGCCACTGCCTGTTCAGGCTTGTTGGTATTTTTAAATGATTTCCCTACCAGACTCAAAAGTTTTTATAAGTTAATATAGTACCTTGCTCACCTCTATATCCCTAGCAAGTAGCAGGCACAAAATAAGTGTCTAGATGAAATACATGAATGGTAGGTTTGAAAGAGAATCAGCCAGACTATTTGGAATTGTAGCATACAACTGGTTTATAGCCTTTCCTCAGAATAAAAATTAGAGTTAAAAGTTTGTGCAATCAGAAAGATTGCACAATCGGAAAGATATTAAATCACTCAATGGTAACAGATGGCAGAATTACATGGTAGCTTAGGATGATGGCACTTAACATGAGCAACTTTAGACAAAACACTTAACCTTTCTTGTGTCTGTTTTCCCCTCAAACCAAAAGAGGGGGGAATAGGAGAAGTGATAATATCTGTAATACTTAATAATCACAAAGTCATAGTGAAGCTCAAATGACATGATATATAAGATCATTACACAAATATAACACGTTATCAGACAGATTTAAAGAAATAATTCTCGTCCCTGGCTGGTGGCTCAGTGGGTAGAGTGTCCACCCAGCATATGAATATCCTGGGTTCAATTCCCAGTCAGGGCACAGAAGAGAAGCAACCATCTGCTTCTCTTCCCCTCCCACTCCCTCTTATCCCCTTTTCCCCCTCCAACAGCCAGTGGTTTGATTGGTTTGAGTGTGGCCCCGGACACTGAAGATAACTCTGTTGGTCCCAGCACATCAGCCTCAGGTGCTAAAAATAGCTCAGTACTCAAGCATTGGCCCCAGACTGGCTGGAGAACATGTGAGAGTCTGCCTCACTATCTCCCCTTCTCTAACCTAAAAAATAATAATAATTACTATCATCATTATTATTAGCATTAGTGTTATATTATGTGCATACACTTAACTAAAACATATGAATAAAGTTCAGACAAAAAAGCCTATTGTCAAACATATAATAAATATAATAATTTATATATATCACTGGCCGGTTGGCTCAGTGGTAGCGCATCAGCCCAGCATGTGGAAGTACCGGGTTCGATTTCCAGTCAGGGCCCACAGGAGAAGCGATCATCTGCTTCCCTCTACCCCCATCTCTCTCCCTCTCTCTTCTCTTGCAGCCATGGCTCAAATGGTTTGAGCAAAGTTAGTCCCAGGTGCTGAGGATGGCTCCATGGCCTCTGCCTCAAGCATTAAATTAGTTCAGTTGCTGAGCAACGTAGCAGTGGCCCAGACAGGTAGAGCATTGCCTGATAGGGGGCTTGCCAGGTGGATCCCAGCCAGGGAACATGCAGGAGTCTGTCTCTGCCTCCCTAATAAAAAGAAAATAATTAAAAAAAAATTTTTTTTCAATAAGATCCTTGTAGAAACTACTCATCTTTCAATTTGTCTATAGAAAAGCTTGTGACTAAGTATACGTTCAATTTTAAATGATTCTCCAGAGAGTGTCAGACTATTTTTCTTGGTGCAGAAGCAGGAAGCTTTCACAACCAAGTCCACGCTGACCTGAAGCACTGGCCACAGCACTGGGCTCTGCACCCAGCTCTGCGGCAAACAGCCTGAGGAGACACAAACCTGCATTTCAGCACAGAGTTGACTGATCTATGACTGATCTTTGCAGCTAAAAATACAGGTGAACACAAAAATAATTCTTTAACAGTATACCGCTCAGACTATCAGGCTACCATAATGGGAACCTAACAAATAAAAAAAGAATAAAATCAAGGAATGATTGCACCAAAGCTAGCAATACATGATAAACACACAATTAAAAGCACCTTCTCTTTTTAGAAGAAAAATGTACTTTTGTCAGAGCAGTAACTGTAGAGAAAATGTAAAACAAAAGCTGGTTACAAATATGCTACAGACATCACGGATAACACCATGCTATAGATTTAGGGCTATTGGGTTGTTTCAACTTTACTTGAATTCCTAAAAATATCTACCTACTTCTCCAGCAACCATTCTCTGTACTTTAAGCAAGAGCAAAGCAGATGGCCAAGATGCTGACACTGCAGGCCCAAGGTTTTTCAACTTTGTTTTTTCCAGTTTTCCACTGCTAAAAGGGATGAAAATACAGAACAGTGTAGTATAAATCTATAAGAAAACAACTGAAACTAAGTCATATGCCACCCAAACAATCCCACATTGGAGAGCAAACCATGCACTTGTCTCTAAAAATGTTTAAGCCTTGGCATTCAGTTTGTAGGAGTCTGACACCTTTCTGAGGGAAAGAGAGGTGAGCTAATCACCGTGAGTCCTAGAAATACTGTTCCTCAGAATCATCTCTAGAAACATCCAGAGAAGTAAGCAATAATCAGCTGGAAGCAGAAACTGTACCAAGAAGAAGAAGCTTCCAGGATTTCCCTCTAGGTGTAAAAACAATCAACTCCTATTTTTAATCTTGTTCTGACGTAAACATCCAGCCAAACCTCTCACTTTCTGGCTGATCAAAGATAGCTGAATTGTTACTAAAGCAACTGTTTCAAAAGTCAGAACTGAATGGAAGTCATCATAGATTTAAAGACACTTCTTTAGGCCCTGCCCAGGTAGCTCAGTTGGATAGAGCATTCTTCCAGTACACCAAGGTTGTGGGTTCAACCCCCAGTCAGGGCATATACAAGAATCAACCAATGAAAGTGTAAGTGGAATACCAAATTGATGTTTCTCTCTCTCTCTCCACCCCTCTTCCTCTCTCTCTAAAATTAATAAATAAATAAATTTTAAAAAATAAAAATAAAGACAATGCTTAATTGAATAAAAGAATAAAGTATGTTGAGAGGCAGAACAGATGGCAATGCCCTAAACATAAACTCATCTGCTACCACTGATTTTGAGGATGCCCATAGTGTAACTTCACAACTGATTAACTGAAAAATATACTGCTCGCAAAAATTAGAGGAATTTTGAAATGAATATGAGGCTATAAAATATCCCCTAATTTTTGTAAGCAGTATATGTTGGTAATTAAATGCAAATGAAAACAGCACCTCCCTGTACACTGAGAAAACCTAACAGAGTTATTAATAATTTCCTTCCAAATCAAACTGGATTTATAACTCAAATCTACTTCTGGTAACAATGGGGGAGGGAGGTAATGTCTCCAGAAGTAAACAAAAAGTTCAAACTCTCCTAGGAACTTGTCACATTCTTCTTTTCCTATCAACAATTTTTAGCCCACGTTAGAAATGCTAGTGAATAGGGCTTTTGGCAAGGAACTCAATAATAATATGCAACTGCGGGGCCACCACCACAATACTGACATCAAGCTTGGACAAAATGCTGCTTTTGTCTCAGAAGCAGCGTATGATGAAAACAGGAACTTTATGAGAACTGATCACAACTGCACAAGAAGCCTGATCACATGCCCACAACAGAGCAATGTTTCCCTCATTGTTATCCAAGGGACTTCTCTAATAACTGGGGCTTGATTTATTCCCTTCTTTTAATTCTCAAAATAATTCCCTCCTAATACCAATCCATTGTCCAAAGAAAGAGGGTGCCAGCCAGGAATTGCGTATAACCTCTCCTTCCTTCTTCAAAGACTCCAAAAGGTGATCGGATGCGGAAAATTCAGCCCGAATACAGGTAGGTACCAGGAAAAAAAATCCTTATGACAAAGGTGGTCTTAAAGCAGCACCGCGTGTGTCTCTCTGGGTTAAAGCCGCTGCTTCTAAACTCCCCAGGACCCTCACTGGTCCGCCCTGCTTCTATCTCACTCCTGTCACCGGGGAGGCACCTCGCTTTGTTAAAGGTGGAGAAAGAAGAAATGCTGCGGATTTCCCATGTGTCTTTCTCTTTTTTTGAAGGGAGGGGGGAGGGGCTGGAACAGGCAAGGGGCCCTCCCCTCAAAATGGGTAGAGGGCAGGAGAAAGCTGTCAGCCGCCCGGCTCACAGCCTCGCCCCCACCCCCGCCGCGCCCGGACCCAGCGGAGGGCACAGCTTTGTCTCGGGTTTTGGGGGGGCAGGGAACGCAGAAGCAGCCGGGCCGGGGAGGGGCCGCTCCCCCGCCTAACCCCCTCCCACAGAACACAATGAGCGACGTGGGACACCCACTTCACCGGTGGGAGAGGAGGGAGGACGACCCCTCGCAGCTCCGGCCAGATTTCCGGCATCCTCCTCCCCTCGCCAGCACGGCCACCAGGGCGCGCGGCGGGGACCGGCCTCCCTCCCGCACGCTCCGAGCGGCGCCCGGGCTCACACCCCGCCCGCTCCTACCCTCTGAGAGCTCCAGCTCCAGCTCCGCCAGCTGCGCCCGCACTTCGGGGGGCAGAGCTGCCACCGCGGCCGGCGTGGGGTCCAGGCCACGCTCCGCCATCCCGGCTCCGTCAGCCACACTCCGGAAGACAAGAGAGGGGGCCGAAGGAGGGACGGACTGACGCGGGCCCACACCCCGGCTACAGGATCCGGCTCCGGCCGCCGAGCGCCGTCAGCACCGTTGCTACCGCTGCCGCCATGAGCAAAGGTCACGTGAGCGCGCCGGCCCCGCCCCCTGGCTGAGGGCGCACCGCCTCCACAGCCTAGTCAAACTCAGAGCTCGCGGCCTTACGGCGCCCTCTCCTGGGAAACTTCTGAAAAGACGAGCCCAAGCCCGCCACCCGCAATTCTCCAGCACAAAACAGGCTAGGTGTTAATGACGGGAAAACGCAACGTTTAACCTTTTATGAACTCATGTGCACAAACTTTTCAGATGTGCCTTGCTATACTTTTCCAGATCTCTTAACTTAGCAATGTATACTTTTTTATCTTGCCCCTTCCTCCCTTTGACCCTTATTGCCACCTCCCCATTTATAGGGTTCTAAACCCAGGCACTTCTTGTATTGGGGTTTACAGGTCCCATTTGCCAGGAGCACTTTTGCTTCCATTTCAGTTCTATCATTTGTGACAATGAAGAGAATCAAGTTAATCCTGCCTACATTTCTACCTACTTAAGAGAGGGGAATGTAGTCTTCCTTATCTTTATATCTTTCTAAGTGTATAACAATATGTATTCCAAAAATATTTATATTTTAATTCAGTATTAGGAAGAGCCAAATATTTGTGTACTTTTGCCAGGAAGTACCGAGCAGTTGCTTAAATTGTCATTCATATTCTTTCTTTAATAATATTAAATCATTTTTTCAATGTCAAAATCCCCCTTGAAAATTTAGGGAATTCTGATGTTTTCACTTCCCTTCATGCTGATCCTTAAATTGTTCTTTAAAAGAACATGCCCCAACATTTACCCACTATGACTTTCTAGTAAGTACACCATTTATGGGCTGGGAGAAAAAAAATTTTTTTTAAGTTGAGAGAAGTATTTTAGGTAGATGAGGAGAGATAGGGCCCAGCTACCCTCATCACTCTAGGCAAAACCCAAACAATCACAAGGTATATGATTGCGACCATAGACTGCCCAGTGATCACAGATACACACATGGGAGAGCCCAGCCCAAATGACCAATACACATGAGCAAAAAATGGATACCATTTTAAGCAGTTAAGTTTTGACTATTTTTCACAGTAAAAACTGATAAAAACAGGGTTATATCTCCTCAGGAACAGTCTACTGCATATTTCTTTTTGAATGGGAGTATTATTAATTTTTATTTATTGATTTTAGAGAGGAAGAGAGAAAAACATCAATTTGCTGTTTCACTTATTTATGTATTCATTGGTTGTTGTTTTTTTTACCATGCATGTGCATGAGGGAGGGCTGGGGGGTATACACATTAGAAGTATCAACTCGTAGTTGCATCACTTTAGTTGTTTATTGATTGCTTCTCATTAGTACCTTGATGGGGCGAAGTGGAGATGCTCAAGCCTAGGCAGTGACCCCTTGATTAAGTCAGTGACCTTGGGCTCAAGACAGCGGCTTTGGGCTTCAAGACAGCGACCTTGGGATCATGTTGATGCTCTCAAGCTCAAGCTGGTAACCCCGCACTCAAGTTGGTGAGCCTGTGCTCAAGCCAGATAAGCCTGCACTCAGGCTGGCAACCTTAGGGTTTTGAACCTGGGACCTCAGTGTTCCAGGTCAACACTCTACACTGCACCACCACCAGTTAGGCATACCTTTTATATTCTTAGAACTTGTTTTTATCTGAAAACATCTCCAAGTACAGAGAATTATATCTGTGTATCCATCTCATCACATATTTCTACTTCAGACTTTAAAAACATAGATACATTTGAAGGCATCCCTAATGCAAATCACCTTTCTCCCTCCTCCCCTCATAGATAGTTATTTCGAGGTATCCACTATCTTGCAGCTGGTATAATTTCCAAACATATTAAGTACATTAAATATTTTTTAATTTTTTATTGATTTTAGAGAAAGAGAAAAGGAGGGAGAAAGAGAGAGAAACATCAATCTGTTTCTGTATGTGCCCTGACTGGGAATTGAACCTGCAACCACTGCATATCAGGATGATGCTCTTAACCAACCAAGCAATCTGGCCAGGGCCATATTAATATTTCTTCATACTTTTACTAGATGTAGCCATAAACAGTATATAGTAATTTTAAAATTATAAATAAAAGGTGTCTCACTTGTTCTTTCAACATTTCTTTTGACACATAGCTGTTGCAGTTCATAGTATTCCATTGAAGCTGTACTATATTTAGTTGATAGACATTGTTTTCAGCTTTTCACTGTTAAAAAAAAAAAAAGCTGCAACATTCTTGTAGTCTCCGTGAATAAAGTCCAGTAGTTTTTCCAGGGTATAGAACATAGAAGTGAAATCATATTACAAGGTATGCTCATTACTTTCTCTTCAATACAGCCAAATGGCTCTCCAAAACAGTTTTACCAATTTATACTCCCACAGTAGTAAATGAGAACTGTCGTTTCTTCCCATCTGGGTACTGATATTTAAATTTGCTTTGCCAACTTAGACATTTTTCAAGGTTCTGTACTTAGCCCTCCTCTCACTTTGTAACCTATTCCTAATCTAATGTATTTATGACTTGTCAGGTTACTTAGGAAATATGTCTCATGGGCATCCTAAAATCTTCCCCACATTCTCACATCCAACCAGATACAAATTTCTGTCCATTCTACTTTCTTATAATCCTGTATATCTGCTCTTTATTTCTCCATCTGATTAGTTTCCTGTTCCTGCTATAACAAATCACCACAAATTTAGTGGTTTACACATTTATTTTCTTACAGTTCTAGAGATCAGAAATATGAAATTAAATGAATCTTTTGGGGCTAAAATAAAGGGTGTTGCCTGTGCTAGTTCATTCTGGAGGATCCAGAAGAGAATCTCTTCCTTGCCTCTTCCACTTTTCAGAGGCTGCTGGCATTTCTTGGCCTATGGATGCATCACTGTAATCTTCCATCATCGCATCTCCTACTACTGACTGATCTCCTGCCTCCCTCTCATGATTACACTTGTGATTATATTAGGCCTACCTAGATAATCCAGGATAATCTCCCCATTTCAAGATCCTTAATCACATATGCAAAACCCCTTTGGCTATATAACTGTCACAGGTTCTGGGAATTAGGATGTGGACA
The DNA here is from genome assembly GCF_036850995.1 of Saccopteryx leptura. NCBI lineage: Eukaryota > Metazoa > Chordata > Mammalia > Chiroptera > Emballonuridae > Saccopteryx > Saccopteryx leptura. Next base: position 131,144,164 of record NC_089504.1, read on the forward strand.
TCTTTGTGGTAGAGAATTATTCATCCTATCACACCATCTTAAATGCTGCTTCCTTAATTCCAAAGAGTTCTCTCATCTTGAAAATTATTTTCCAAACTATTTACATAACCACCAGAATTGTGTCAATTTCAAATCTAACCATAATCCTCTGCTTAGACTTTCAGTGGTTCTCCATTCCCTACAGCATCAAGTGAAAACTCATTTTCTTAGCATACGATTCCGTGATTTTACAAATGAAATTAAACTTTTGTCACTCTATTGAAATCTAAGCTCCCCTTATTCCAAACCATTATGCTGAGTTTGCGATATTGTTATGCTTTTGCCTTTACTTGCACCTTTCTTTTTTCTTTCTTTTTTTTTTTTTACAGGGACAGAGAGAGAGTCAAAGAGAGGGATAGCTAGGGACAGACAGGAACCGAGAGAGATGAGAAGCATCAATCATCAGTTTTTTGTGGCGACACCTTAGTTGTTCATTGATTGCTTTCTCATATGTGCCATGACCGCGGGCCTTCAGCAGACCGAGTAACCCCTTGCTCGAGCCAGCGACCTTGGGTCCAAACTGGTGAGCTTTTTGCTCAAGCCAGATGAGCACGCGCTCAAGCTGGCGACCACGGGGTCTCAAACCTGGGTTCTTCCGCATCCCAGTCCAACGCTCTATCCACTGCGCCACTGCCTGGTCAGGCACTTGCACATTTCTTTACTCCTATGCCACCCATTCTTCCTTTGCCTACCTAGCCAACACATACTGATCAAGCTTCAACTTCAAAGTTAATGCCTTCCCCACAAAAAGGGCTCCCTACTACACTGCTCACGAAAGTTAGGGGATCAGAGAATGTGCAGATACTCCAGGACATTTCAGCCTTTTTTATTTTTTTATTTTTTTTATTTTTCTGAAGTTGGAAACAGGGAGGCAGTCAGATAGACTCCCGCATGCACCCGACCAGGATCCACCCGGCATGCCCACTAGGGGGCGATGCTCTGTTGCAACCAGAGCCATTCTAGCGCCTGAGGCAGAGGCCATAGAGCCATCCTTAGCACCCGGGCCAACTTTGCTCCAATGGAGCCCTGGCTGCGGGAGGGGAAGAGAGAGACAGAGAGGAAGGAGAGGGGGAGGGGTGGAGAAGCAGATGGGCGCCTCTCCTGTGTGCCCTGGCCAGGAATCGAACCCGATACTCCTGCACACCAGGCCGACGCTCTACCACTGAGCCAACCGGCCAGGGCCATTCAGTCTTTTTGTATAGTGCATTTTTACCAATGAAATAAAAGTTGGTTTTGCATCTCATTTGCATAATCAAACTTTCTTTGACTTGTCTGTTTTTCTGATGTTCTTGTTTAATAAAAAAAAATCAAATGCTGGCCTGACCTGTGGTGGCGCAGTGGATAAAGCGTCAACCTGGAAATGCTGAGGTTGCCGGTTCAAAACCCTGGGCTTGCCTGGTCAATGCACATATGGGAGTTGATGCTTCCTGCTCCTCCCCTTCTCTCTCTCTGTCTCCTCTCTCTCTCTCCTTTCTAAAATTAATAATAAAATAAAAATTAAAAAAAAAATCAAATGCTTTATCGCTTCATATTCATTTTGAAATATCCCCTAATTTTTGTTAGTATATTTCCTGTATATTCCTAGTACCAAAGCATTCAAAACACTTTACAGCGATATTTTGGTTTACAATGCTTGACCCCAAAATAATTAAGGGTAGGAATTTCATAATTTTTAAGAGATTTTATTTATTCATAATAAAGAGGACAGGGAGAGACAGAGAGAGAAGAGGAAGAGGGAGGAGCAGGAAGAAGCATCAACTCCGATATGTGCCTTGACCAAGCGAGCCCAGTTTCAAACTAGCGACCTCAGCGTTCCAGGTTGATGCTCTATCCACTGCACCACTGTAGGTCTGGCAGGAATTTCATAATTTTAGCATCCTGTGTACCTAGTATCTTGACTTAGAGCAGATATGTAAGATCTAAATGGAACAATTAAGGTCATGGAGAGTTAGCATGTGTTATTTTCTGAAGGTTTGAATACTGATGAAAATAGCATGCTACACAAATAGCCATATACCCACAATAAAGACTTGTAAGAGCCTGACCAGGCGGTGGCGCAGTGGATAGAGCGTCAAACTGGGACGCGGAAGGACCCAGGTTTGAGACCCCGAGGTCACCAGCTTCAGTGCGGGCTCATCTGGTTTGAGCAAGGCTCACCAGCTTGAGCCCAAGGTCGCTGGCTCGAGCAAGGGGTCACTCGGTCTGCTGTAGCCCCAGTGGTCAAGGCACATATGAGAAATCAATCAATGAACAACTAAGGAACCGCAACGACGAATTGATGTTTCTCATCTCTCTCTCCCTTCCTGTCTGTCTCTGTTTCGGCCAAAAAAAAAAATAATAATAAAGAGTTGTAAGATACAACAAAACTGTTCTAAAATTGTAATTTTGTTTACATCTGGAATTTCTGAAGAATGTGTGCAAGTGAGTAAACAAGCTGAGAGAATGACCTGCCTAAATACACCAAGATTAGTGGCAGAGTTGGCTATAGCTGTGGGAAGCCTAAAATTTAATTCAAGTAGGTATTTGTGTGGTGGGGGAAATTTGATAACACTTTCAAATTACTTTTTTTAAAGATTTTATTTATTGATTTTTTAGAGAGAAAGGGGAGTGGGAAGCATCAACTCACAGTTGCTTCCTGTATGTGCCTTGATTGCACAAGTCTGGGGTTTCTTTTTTTTTTTTAATTATTTATTTATTTATTCATTTTAGAGGGGAGAGAGAGAGAGAGAGAGAGGGAGGGAGGGAGAGGGAGAGGGGGAGAGAGATAGAAGTAGGGGAGGAGCAGAAAGCATCAACTGCCATATGTGCCTTAACCGGGCAAGCCCAGGGTTTCAAACCGGCGACCTCAGCAGTCCAGGTCGACACTTTATCCACTGCACCACCACAGGTCAGGCCAGTCTGGGGTTTCTAACTGACGATCTCAGCATTCCAGGTCGATGCCCTATACACTGTGCCACCACAGGTCAGGCACACATTCAAATTATATGACCTTCAAGCCATGCTTATGGGTGTAACATTACATCTAGTATACAATTGGTTTGCTGAGGCAGGCATGAATTGTCTTTCAGGGACCTACTGACTGAAAAATGGCAAGTTGATAACAGAACTGGAAACATTAAGTCATGAATAAAATTATGTTAGATGCTCAGCACAACAGTTGGTGGCCTGGAGAGTGTTTAGGTGAGAGAGGAGAGAGGATAATAATTGGAATTAAGGCAGTGGCACAGTGAATATAGCATTGGCCTGGGATGCTGAGGACCCAGGTTTGAAACCCCAAGGTCACCAGCTTAAGCGCAGGCTCATATGGCTTGAGCACATGCTCAGAGACATGACCCCATGGTCGCTGGCTTGAGCAAGGGGTCACTGGCTCAGCTGGAGCCCCCTGGTCAAGGCACATATGAGAAAGCAATCAATGAACAACTAAGATGAGGCAACTATGAGTTGATGCTTCTCATCTCTCTCTCTTCCTGTCTGTCCCTCTCGCTAAAACAAACAAATAACAAAACTGGAATTAAGGCAACAATTTAGAAAAATTGGGGCAGATATAAACCAAATAGTTTTTAGCACTGTAACTAACACTTTTTTACTAAAATTAAAAAAAATTATCGATTTTAGAGAGGAAGAGGGAAGAGAGGGGGAAAAGCACATTGATTTGTTTTTTCCACTAATTTATGCATTCATTGGTTGATTCTTTTTTTTTTTTTTTTTGTATTTTTCTGAAGTTGGAAACAGGGAGGCAGTAAGACAGACTCCTGCATGTGCCTGACCGGGATCCACCCGGCATGCACACCAGGGGGCGATACTCTGCCCATCTGGGGCGTTGCTCTGTTGCAACCAGGGCCATTCTAGCACCTGAGGCAGAGGCCATGGAGCCATCCTCAGCACCCAGGTCAACCTTGCTCCAATGGAGCCCTGGCTGCGGGAGGGGAAGAGACAGAGAGGAAGGAGAGGGGGAGGGGTGGAGAAGCAGATGTGCGCCTCTCCTGTGTGCCCTGGCCGGAAATCGAACCCGGGACTCCTGAACGCCAGGCCGTCGCACTACCACTGAGCCAACTGGCTAGGGCCATTGGTTGATTCTTATATGTGCCCTGACCAGGGATCAAACCCACAATCTTGGTATATGGGCACAACATTCTAACCAACATAGCTATCTGGCCAGGGCTCCTAATACTTTTAAAATTAGCTCAAAGAAAGGTAGTCTAGCCTCACCAGGTGATGGCACAGTGGATAGAGAGTCGGACTGGGATGTGGAAGGACCCAAGTTCGAGACCCCGAGGTCACCAGTTTGAGCGTGGGCTCATCTGGTTTGAGCAAAGCTCACCAGCTTGGACCCAAGGTCGCTGGCTTGAGAAAGGGCTTACTCGGTCTGCTGAAGGCCCATGGTCAAGGCACATATGAGAAATCAATCAATGAACAACTAAGGTGTCACAATGAAAAACTGATGATTGAGCTTCTCATCTCTCTCTGTTTCAGTCTGTGCCTGTCCCTATCTATCCCTCTCTTTGTCTCTGTGGAAAAAAAAAAAAAAAGAAATGCAGTCTAATGAAAACCACCCAATGCTAAAGGATGAAGCGTGTCTTTTGGACCTAAAAGGAATTTTAGTTTAGTATTTTTGCACATTTATCAATTGTTAGGATTATATTCTGCAAAGAACTTGCATGACCATCTCAAAACTATACTCATATCTCCCTCTCCACAAGATTGTCAGTGTATCCAATTATGATGAATGGCACAAACTTCCATCCAGTGCCAAAGTCACAAATTCATGAATGATGCTTTCCTTTCTCTTCCTCCATATCTAATCCATTCAAGTCCTGTTCCTAAATGTTTCTCAAATATTCCATTTTGCTCCGTTATTATCATCAGGTATAACCTGTTCTCTTTAATGCATAGATTTCAAATCCTAGGAGTCTGGCTCTTAATCTTGTTCTACAGCCTCAACTTGGAGGACGTAACAATGTTCCCTTTGCTCTATTTACAGGACCCTACAATTCCTCTAATGTATCACAAAGTGGTATGTACCAGTTCTTTCCTCATTTGGAACACCCTCCTCCTGCTCACCTAATTGACTACTACCCCTTCAAATATCTGTCCTGTTTCTCAGGGAAGCAATTCTATCTTTGAACCACCCCCAACTACAACCATATAGATTATAATTCCAGCTTGCATGTATACTACTAGTCTAATTTTACAATTACTTATGACTGTTTCATGCTAACACTGAAAGGGCAGGAATCTATCTTTGCTGCCTAACACACTGTCTGAAATATAGCATTCAATAAATACTGACTAAATGACTACTTCAGCCATCATGATAAGCTCCAATGCAAAGTCAATACCCTATTTTGACAAAGTCATCGTTCCTTGTATAGGCAGAATTTGAAATGCAAAAGAGGCAAAATTAGAACTTAGGTGCACCATTCAAAAGGATAGCAAAAAAATGTAAACACTTATATAGTCTTTTTTTGAGAATACATTTATTAAAGGTCTGGACAGTGATATCAGGATGAATTTAGGACAGAAGAAGCAACAGGAGAGAGCCTAGACACGGCTGCTTTGGCTCCCTGGGAAGTCAGAGAAAAGGCGACTTTGGAGACAGGTTCAGGGGGTTAGCCCAGGACAAGCTGCCACTGCCCATTGCTTCCCTAGTTCCAAATATTCCAGGGGCCCTTAGAATTTAGTAGATGCAGGCCTGTAGGGCAAGAGGAAGCAGGGAAAGAAGAGGAGGAAGGGAAAGATATGAGCATACTCCAGAGAGAGCGTGCCACAACCTATATGTTAGAGGAAGGCTGGAGTCCTATTATTCATTAAGTCCAATACAGTTAGCATTCAAAGGAAATAGAGAAGCACAGCAACTTCCAAGATCTGCATAACAGCCCTGGCTGGATAGCTCATTTTTGCATAACAGCCCTGGCCAGATAGCTCATTTGGTTAAGAGCTTTGACCTGAAGCACAAGGGTTGCAGGTTTGATACTGGGTCAGAGCACATACAGGAACAGATTGATGTTCCTGTCTCTCTCTCCCTGCCTCTCTCTCTTCCCACTCCCTGCCTCTCTCATTAAAATCAATAAATAAAATAAAATAAGATTAAAAAGATCTGCATAACAGCTACCAAAAACAAACTTTAAAAGATGACATTTAGATAGCTTCCTCCTTCCCACACCAGAAGAAAATTAACCCTTTGAGTAGTACAAACGTTCATGTACGTCCTCGAGCCTCCTGACCATCCAGAGTACGATCGTACATGTACGTCTTTAAACTCTGAGCTGGAGAATTGCATGATAACGAAAAATTTTATTTTAAAAATGTGTAAGGCAACATTTAAAAAAGGCAAATGTTCTTCTTGTTTCCATAAATTGGTTATCAAGCAAACATGATTTTAAGTTAGTAAAACTGTAACTGAAACTAATTTCATTTTTTGAAACAAAACTCACTCCCGGAGTCACCGAGCATGAAAAAAAACTCACTACTCAAAATATTCTAGTCCTTTAAACCCCCATACAAACTCAAGACACTCTTGATAGTTTTCTGGTGGGTTTTTTCTTTTCTTTTCTTTTTTAGCGAGCAAGACAGAGAAACACAAGAGACACGGAGAGAGATAAGAAGAATCAACTCATAGTTGTGGCACTCTAATTATTCATTAATTGCTCCTCTTATATGCCCTGGCTGGAGGGAGGGGGTCCCAGACAAGCCAGTGACCCCTTGCTCAAGCCAGTAACCTTGGGCTCAAGTCAGTGACCATGAGGTCTTATCAGTGATTCCACATTTAAGCCTGTGACCCCATGCTCAAACTGGTGAGCCTGCACTCAAGCTCACGACCTCAGGGTTTTGAAGCCGAGACCTCAGCATCCCAGGTTGATGCTCTATCCACTGTCCCATCTGGTCAGGACTACTCTTGATAGTTCTCATTGCAGAAGCTTTTAAGAAAATTCACAGTCCACCTGACCAGGCAGTGGCACAGTGAATTGAGAATTGGACTGGGATGTAGAGGCCGGTTCAAAACCCCAAAGTCACTGGCTTGAGTGCAGGGTCGCTGGCTAGAGCGTGGGATCATAGACATGACTCCATGGTTGCTAGATTGAGCCCAAAGGTCGCTGGCTTGAAAGCCCAAGGTCACTGGCTTGAACAAGGGGTCACTAGCTCTGCTGCAGCCCCCCAGTCAAGGCACATATGAGAAAGCAATCAATGAACAACTAAGGACACTAAGGAGCCACAATAATTGATGCTTCTCATCCCTCTCCCTTCCTGCCTGTCTGTCCCTCTGTCTCTGTCAAAAAAATAAATTCAGTCCTTCAGAGGTAATCTTAAACTTCTCATAAAAGCTTCCAAGCACATAAATTTAAAGACATACTAAGGTTCATTTTTTTTTTTTTTTACTAAATTTTTTTTAAACTCATCATATTGACACCTTTGATGAAAGACTACATTTTATTTATTTATTTATTTACAAGGACAGAGAGAGGGATAGATAGGGACAGACAGGAACGAAGAGATGAGAAGCATCAATCATCAGTTTTTTGTTGCGACACCTTACTTGTTCATTGATTGCTTTCTCATATGTGCCTTGACCGCGGGCCTTCAGCAGACTGAGTAACCCCTTTGCTTGAGACAGCGACCTTCGGCCCAAGCTGATGAACTTTTTGCTCAAGCCAGATGAGCCCGTGCTCAAGCTGGCGACCTCGGGGTCTCAAACCTGGGTCCTCCACATCCCAGTTCGACGACGCTTTATCCACTGCACCACTGCCTGGTAAGGCAAGGTTCATATTTTTATTTTTATTATTATTATTTGTATTTTTCTGAAGCTGGAAACGGGGAGAGAAGTCAGACAGACTCCTGCATGCGCCCGACGGGGATCCACCCGGCACGCCCACCAGGGGCGACGCTCTGCCCACCAGGGGGTGATGCTCTGCCCCTCCGGGGCATCGCTCTGCGGTGACCAGAGCCACTCTAGCGCCTGGGGCAGAGGCCAAGGAACCATCCCCAGCGCCCGGCCCTCTTTGCTCCAATGGAGCCTTGGCTGCGGGAGGGGAAGAGAGAGACAGAGAGGAAGGAGGGGACAGGGGTGGAAAAGCAAATGGGCGCTTCTCCTATGTGCCCTGGCCGGGAATCGAACCCGGGTGTCCCGCACACCAGGCCAACGCTCTACCGCTGAGCCAACCGGCCAGGGCCAAGGTTCATATTTTAAAAAAAAATATTTTATTTTTATTCATTTTAGAGAGGGGGAAAGAGAAAGAGAGAGAGAGAGAAAGGAGGAAGGATTAGGAAGCATCAACTCCCATATGTGTCTTGACAGGGCAAACGGGGGTTTTGAAATGGCAACCTCAGCATTCCAGGTTGACGCTTTATCCACTGTGCCACCACAAGTAAGGAAGGTTATTTTCTAATGAGGCATATTTAAGTTGTCTCAGTGATAAGACTCTTGACAAATCCATTCATTTTAAGTCCTGGCCGGGAAGCTCAGTTGGTTACAGCACTATCTTGACACTCCAGGGTTGCCGGTTCCATTCCTGGTCAGGGCACATACAAGAATCAACTGATGAATGCACAACCAAATAAAACAACAAATCAGGCCCTGGCCGGTTGGCTCAGTGGTAGAGCGTCGGCCTGGCGTGCAGAAGTCCCGGGTTCGATTCCCAGCCAGGGCACACAGGAGAAGCGCCCATCTGCTTCTCCACCCCTCCCCCTCTCCTTCCTCTCTGTCTCTCTCTTCCCCTCCCGCAGCGAGGCTCCCTTGGAGCAAAGATGGCCCGGGCGCTGGAGATGGCTCCTTGGCCTCTCTGCCCCAGGCGCTGGAGTGGCTCTGGTCGCAACAGAGCAACGCCCCCGGAGGGGCAGAGCATTGCCCCTTGGTGGGCGTGCCAGGTGGATCCCAGTCGGGCGCATGCGGGAGTCTGTCTGACTGTCTCTCCCCGTTTCCAGCTTCAGAAAAATAAAAAAAAATAAAAATAAAAAAAATTAAATTAAATTAAATTAAAAACAAAAAACAAATCAAAGTTTCTTTCTCTCTCTAAAATCAATCAATTTTTTTAAAAATCCATTTTATTTATTTATTTATTTATTTATTTTTATTTTATTTACGGAGACAGAGAGTCAGAGAGAGGGATAGATAGGGACAGACGGGAACGGAGAGAGATGAGAAGCATCAATCATCAGTTTTTTGTTGTGACATCTTAGTTGTTCATTGATTGCTTTCTCATATGTGCCTTGACCGCGGGCCTTCAGCAGACCGAGTAACCCCTTGCTCAAGCCAGCAACCTTGGGTCCAAGCTGGTAAGCTTTTGCTCAAACCAGATGAGCCCGCGCTCAAGCTGGTGACCTCGGGGTCTCAAACCTGGGTCTTCTGCATTCCAGTCCAATGCTCTATCCACTGCGCCACCGCCTGGTCAGGCCAAAATCCATTCATTTTAAATACAACTAAAAAGTCTACATCTTTTAAGTCTTCCAATTTGGTTATTAGTTCATTATAAATACAAGTTCCTAGTATGATAAAGAAATTTAAATTATGCATCAATGTCTCTTGGTCAAATAAACTACTAACGTATTGACATACAGCCCTAATGCTTTGTGAGCACGTAACCTTGTAAACCTGTTATTAATGGTACCATTTTGCTCACTGATATTATCTTCATTAAGATAAACAACCGTTCCCTGGCTGGATAGCTCAGTTGACTGGAGCATCGTCCTAAAGCACAAAGGTTGCCAGTTAGAGTCCATGCTCAGGGCACATATAGGAGCAGCTGTATGTTCCTGTCTCTCTCTCTACCCTGCCTATTTAAGAAAAAAGAAAAAAACAACAACAGATAAGCAACAGTTCATTAGCAAATTAAACGATTTAGCTGTTCAACCAGGCAATGCTACTAAGTAATTATCAAAGTGAATGTTCACATTAAATCTGTGACCTCATAGTCCTATTGCATAACTTGGATAGTAAAAACACTAAAAATATCACTGGTCCTGGCCAGTTGGGATAGTAAAAACACTAAAAATATCACTGGTCCTGGCCAGTTGCCTCAGTGGTAGTGTTGGCCTGGTATGTGGAAGTCCCGGGTTTGATTCCCAGCCAGGGCACACAGAAGCGCCCATCTGCTTCTCCATTCCTCCCCCTCTACTTCCTCTCTCTTTCCCTCCCACAGCCAAGGCTCCACTGGAGCAAAGTTGGCCCAGGCACTGAGGATGGCTCCATGGCCTCCACCTCAGGCACTAGAATGGCTCCAGTTGCATCAGAGCAATGCTCCAGATGGGCAGAGCATTGCCCCATAGTGGGCATTCTGGGTAGATCCCGGTCAGGCGCATGTGGGAGTCTGTCTGACTGCCTCCCTGCTTCTCACTTCAGAAAAATACAAATAAATACATAAATAAAAATATCACTGTACTCACCATTTTACTACAAAGAAGCACTTCATGGCTTCTCTTTGGTATAGTCAAACTGCCAGCATCACTACTTTTGTCCTGTGGGGCCTTATTTAATAAAATACGGGTTACTTGATAAAAAACAACACTGCAATACAGTGACTGCAGATCTGTTAACCAAATGACAAAGACTCTGTAGCATATACAGTGTGGATATACTGGACAAAGGGATGACCTACATCTCAGGCATGCCAGTCAGAGCAGCATGCAATTTAAAACTAATGAACTGTTTATTTCTGGCATTATCCATTTAAATGGCTGAGTTAGGTAACTGAAACCACGGAAAGAGAAAGGGTAAACTACTGTACTACATTCAATAATGTTAAGTTTGGGATCAGGGCTCCTTTAGATTCAAGGCCCCTTTAAAACTGAAATTCCCCTCACCCAACCTCCCACTAGGGCAGCTTCTTCATTAAGCATCTCTCTCACCCAACCTCGACCTCCCCCTCCCCTTAAGTAACACCCCTCATGCTGGGAAGGTTCTGGGAAGTATCCCTGGGACAAGGCCACTGGGAGGGACCTAAGGGTTGGGAAAGGGAGACAGTCTGTGACCAAGGCCACAAGCCAGGATATGCTAATCTGGGCATGTCCAGATACACCCAACCCTATGCCAGCAAATGCCTGCAGCAACATCTTTATCAGACACCCACTTCTTGCAGCTCTCTGCTGATGCCGCTAGGGTCTCAGCCCACCTGTTTTGCAGATACATAAATAATTTCTTATAAAACCCATCAGGTCGCCTGACCAGGCAAGTGACGCAGTGAATAGAGCATTGGAGTTGGATGCAAAGGACCCAGGTTCGAAACCCCAAGGTCGCCAGCTTGAGCCCAGGCCCATGAACTTGAGCGAGGGGTCTCTAGCTTGAGCGTGGGATCACAGACATGACCCCATGGTCGCTGACTTGAGCCAAGGGTCACTAATTCTGCTGTAGTTCCCTGGTCAAGGCACATATGAGAAAGCAATCGACGAACAACTAAGATGCCACAACAAAGAATTGATGTTTCTCATCTCTCTTCCTTCCTCTCTACCTGTCCCTATCTGTCCTCTCTCTCTGTCTCTGTCAAAAAAAAAACCCCAAAAACCCAAAACTCATCAGGTCTTGTGCATCCCTCCTTCAGCTGACCTAACAAGTAAAAGTTGAGCTGTCACAATAAAAAGCTAGAGATTCACTCAGCTTTTTTTTTTTTTTTTTACAGAGACAGAGAGAGAGTCAGAGACAGACAGACAGGAACGGAGAGATGAGAAGCATCAATCATTAGTTTTTCGTTGTGCATTGCGATACCTTAGTTGTTCATTGATTGCTTTCTCATATGTGCCTTGACCACGGGCCTTCAGCAGACCAAGTAACCCCTTGCTCGAGCCAGCGACCTTGGGCTCAAGCTGGTGAGCTTTTTGCTCAAACCAGATGAGCCTGTGCTCAAGCTGGCTACGTCGGGGTCTCGAACCTGGGTCCTCAGCATCACAGTCCGATGCTTTATCCACTGCGCCACCGCCTGGTCAGGCTCACTCAGCTTTTCCATTTTTGCCTTATAGTTTTAAAAAGCTTAAAAGACCTATTTAAATTTCCCAGTAACCTTTCCCTTTAAAAATCTACCAAAACCCTTTAGCTTTAGGGTTTGATACAATCAAATAAAAGATGTAATTGAAAAGGTAAAGGAAACCTTTTTAAAAGTCCAGAATTTCTATACTCAAATCAGGCCATAATCTGATCAATTAAAGCAAAATCCTTGAGCTGCACACTGCCCTATAATTTTTCCCCTTCAATAACTGCCTCTCACGCTAAAATTACATAAAAAAACCCCAGAATCATAAAGCTGAATCTTACAGCTCTCTGCTCTCACTTTACAGACGCAATATCACATATCTTGCCCCCCCAAAACAAAAAACTGCTGAGACCAGAAGAGTGATGGCACTAGAGAGTGGACAACATATAAATTATTGAAAAGTAAATATAAGTACTCATTAGATATAAACCACCAGGAGAAAGAAAACCAGTAGTCCTGCTTTTAAATAATTTTATTTTTTCTAATTTTTGTTAATTAATTTCCCATAGCACCTTGGCAACGTTGAAAACAAAAATACAAATACAGGATGTACTCATTTTAACATAAAAGGCATGAGCATGTGTCACACCATTTGGGGGAGGGGGACAGTTTTGACAATAGGAACAAACCTAAGCAATGGACAAAGTAGAAGCCAGATAACTGGTTCTGACCCCCAACCCAAACATTAGATGTCACTCAAGGAACACCTGAATCAGGAAAAAAAAAATCAGTGTGGATATTTCCTTATGCTTTATGCTAATTAATCAGTGTTTTGTGCTACAAAACTGAAAATAAAACCCTTTTATTTATAAGCTTGTTGGTATCTGAGTTATACTTTTAGGAATCGTCTACTCAGCAACTCATAAGAAGTCCTCAGCTTAAAAATAACTTTAAATTATTTAATAATCAGATGAATTTGAAAGAGAATTTACTCTCAACTTGAAAACAAATTTTCTTTCAACTTCTTAAAATGTTCTCATTCAGCTAACAAAAACTGAAATGTCTATGTATCTTCTTGGAAGCTCAGACAAGCTAAATTAGCATACACCAAAGAGCCTGAAGTTAAAACCGCCTTCGCATAATTAAGAATTAAAAAAAAATCTTTTAAAAGGAATATACTGTCCTTTCGTGTATTTTATCTATTCTGTAAAAACTAAAATGGAAACTTTAAAAATATGGTTAATATATATGGCCAACAGAAACATCAAAGACTTAACCCCAGTTTTGTTCAATGGTATCAAAGTAAAACTAGTGGACATTTAAGTCAAAAGACAAATATTAAGGCCATAATTAAGAAATCTAGAGGAAGTATTTAGTAACTTTTAAATACTATTTTCTGCTCCAGCAGATGCTAATATTCCATCGTAAGCCTTCTGCAAAGCCAGCACAGTTATTTAAAAAGAGAAAGGAATGTGAAACAATAGTCAAGCTACCTTCATTTTAGGAACCAAAACTAAATTTTAAAATCTGCATGTCATTTGACCACATGCAAATTGAAGACATAAGATGACAACAACAATAAATCCTATCACTAAAAAATTTTATCTTCTTTCAAAACCCAGTTGAAAATAATTTAGGCAAATCACTCTTTTGAATGCCAGTGTGTACACTTGCAAAAATGAAGTTACTCCAATGAGAGACAGGCCCCAGACATAATGAAAATCTTAGTTATCAGGCTAGAAAATGGGAAAAAGGTTTTGCAATATCTCTATATACTTTCTCTGTGAAGTCCAAGACAGTGAATTTGTGTTACTCTTTCTCTTCATGCAGTAAGAACTATGGCAGAAGATCACTGTATCGTACACTCAATATCATTTATGACTACTTTTAGCCTCCAATAGCCCAAGAAAGTGTTAAACCATAAGGGTGAATAAAAAAATTTAAATTCCTTTTTCTAAAGAAACAAATAAATAGCTGAACTATCATGAATGCCCAACTCTCATCTCAGAGTAATGCTAGGGAAAAACAGCCAACAGTATCACACAACTCATAGGCATCATTCAGATATAAACCTTAAATATGCTGTAATAAAATAAATGCTAAATACATACTGTGAATGTATATATATTTTATATATATACACACACATTTATTCTTCCCTCTACATCCCATCAAAATGGGAACTATTCGCTGTAATGAGGCAAATTAAATTAAAACAGTATATTTTATAAGAAAATTTAAAAGGTCATGTCTTTAAATTAAAATCTACTTTCAATAACATTTTGGGGAAAAAGCAAGAATATACTTGCTTTCTTCAAAAAGACTCTTTTCTTGTGTTTTAATTAGAACACTTTGTTTTTAAAAGTAGAAGTCACACAAGCCTGCATATAATACAAGTGCACTTCTGTGACACATTGTAAAAAGTAATGTTTCATTTCAAGTGCAATAATTAAGGTTGTAATCCTTGCCAAGTGATTTTTATAAAATGTTTATTCTCTGAAATCCAATGCATTCACAGAGCGTTAACACTTTAAATGTTTACCAACTACAGCATTATCTAAGTAAACCAAAATAAGCACTTTTATCATAGATATAGTCAATGATTATTAATACTATATATATATATATATATATATATATATATATATACCTAAACTTCCCTCAAATGTCAGCACAGGTAGTTTAATTGCATGTTTCAGCTAGTAAATGATTTAAAAAAATAGTGTAGAGAAATGATTCTCCTTACTTAAATATCATGTCATCAACCCAACAAATCAAAAGCAATTGCCAAGCTGATTAAGTTACAAAGAAATGATAATTCTGGCTTGCACAGAAATATGCAGTGTTTTCAAAGATCTGGACAAATCTACTCCAATACAAATCCAAAGCTTAACTTAGAGTTGGAAGATGAGTTTCACAGTAATGTAATTTTAACCTCCATTTACATTCATTTTAATATATTACTAAGATGTTTACTCTATGTCACAATGGTGCTTTCCAGTGTTCACAATTTACAGTTTCAATTTGTACATGTCATTCACTAAGATAAGGGACAGTTATTACTATTACAAACTATCCCTAAAAAGAAAACAAACTCCACCTTACAAGGAACTATGAAAATAATATGACTTAAAGCAGATTAACACAACATGGTTTTTAATATTGTAGCCATTTTCTAGACACCAGCATGTAAACTTGCCTATTTAATATGAGTTACAACTTTATTCACTGTGAAATTATGTATTAATTTTTTTCAACTATCTTTCTCAACTCAACTCAAAAATCTCCTGACTTATTGGCTCTGTTTTTGTGAATTCCAAACTGTATTTTTTCTTATTTTTTAAAGGAAAGGGAGGGAAGAGAAGCAATAAACACACTGTAAACAGAAAAAGTTGCCCCAAATTAATTAAGCCTTTTAAAAAAATTCTTTTTACTTCTATACTACTTAACACTTTAATAAGAGTCAATTATAATATTTCATTTTTAACACTAACACAAATAAATTACTGTAGAGGCAGTCTGCCCTACCATTCTGGGATCTAAAGTTCTAAATACATAAACAGAAGAGTAAAATACTTCCCTGTTCAACTCAGAAATTTAGAACAGGTATGTGATTTGACAAGAATGGTCAAGGAAGTTAAAAACATAAAATTATGCAGGTTTGTTATTTTGCTTTTAAGGGTATTAATCAAAGAACAGAGAGTAACAACTGATGCAACAAAAAATATTATTTCCTACTTTAGGGGGAGGAAAAAAAATCACAGGCCTATTTAAACCTTTAAAGTCCATCTGACCTTCCTACTCAAATCTAAGACAGATTTTCAATTATTTAAATAACCCCCATTCTCTCCTTAAGTATCATGCTGATTGGTAGTCACATTTCCAAGTAAAGTCATAGTTTAAAAGCTTCTTGAATGAAATATTACACTTGATCTTAGCCAAAAGGCTGAGAAGCAACTGAATGATATTAGTAAGATCAAAAAGAGACTACATATCAAACTGGAAAAATAATCTACTCAGGTATGTATTACATTCAGTTTTCAAATAATTTCCTAACAAGACAACAGATTTGGCAGCAGTCACTCTTGCGTACACCCACACCACAACAGGCACCCCAGCCACTGCTCTGCTTTGCAACACAAGGCCATATAGGCAGAAATGGCATTCTCCAAGCCAAAATTTAAATAGATTAAAAAAAGTAATTTCTAATTTTACAGAAATGCTTCTTCAAAAAATATTTTCTCTCACTCCCTCATCTCCTATACTGAAGGGCATGTAATATGTTCCCCCCCCCCAAGCTAAATCTGAACCCTCAAAGTTGATTCCAGGCAGATCTCTGCACATTAAAATCAAAAACAAAAATAGAAAAATTACATTTTTATATATGTATACACACACACATACATGTATGTGCGTCTGTGTGTATATATATATTATATATATATACACATACACATACACACACACACATATATATTTATACTGATTGAAATTCTCCAGCATTTTAAAATCATTTTAGAGATGAATTTTGGGATTCTACTGCTCACAACTCCAAAATCCAAAATGATTTAAGGATATACTTTCTCCTGTTTCCTTCCTGGTTACCCGCTCCCCTCCAAAGCAGGTCAACATAGCAACGGCTCAAGTTTAATGGGAAGAGAGAGAGGTGTTTGAATAGTTTTTTTGTTTTTTGTTTTTACTTTGGTGATCTGGGTGGCACATATTGCTCTTTGCCATTACGCCGAGTCACTCCCTGAGGTATAGCCCTATGGCCAAACTGGCGTCTCTGTTCCCTGATTTTTCCAGCTGCTCCCCTGGGAATGGTATTGCCTCGGAAGCCAGAGTAATCCTTACTAGCCCTTGCTTCTGGCTTCTCATGTGGTTTCTCAATGGACTTCTCAGGAGCTCCATTTTCTTCATTTTTGGTGGGAGACACTACATTGGAGCGAAGTTCTCGTAGTGGCTGTACAGGAACTGGAGATGGCTCTTTAGGGGGCTTCTGGCACACTTCAGCATAACTTAGCTTTCGAGGTTCCTTTGAAGTAAAGATAAACAAAAAAATTATGGTGCACATTCTCTACTAAAGTACAAAAAGGATAGTACTGCCCTGGTTGGGTAGCTCAGTTGGATAGAGCACTGTCCCAATACACCACGGTTAGGGGTTTGATCCCTGGTCAGGGCACATAGAACAATCAACCAATGAATGCATAAATAAGTGGAACAACAAATCTATGTTTCTCTCTTTCTCTAAAATCAATCAATTAAAAAAAATTTTTTTTTTCAAGTATAATACCCTGTCTGGATGGCTCTGTTAAAACATCATCCAAAAATGCAGAGGTCGGCCCTGGCCGGTTGGCTCAGTGGTAGAGCATTGGCCTGGCGTGCAGGAGTCCTGGGTTTGATTCCCGGCCAGGGCACATAGGAGAAGTGCCCATCTGCTTCGCCACCCCTCCCCCTCCCCTTCCTCTCTGTCTCTCTCTTCCCCTCCTGCAGCCAAGGCTCCAATGGAGCAAAGTTGGCCCAGGCGCTGAGGATGGCTCTGTGGCCTCTGCCTCAGGCGCTAGAATGGCTCTGGTTGCAACAGAGCAATGCCCCAGATGGGCAGAGCATCGCCCCTTGGTGGGCATGCTGGGTGGATCCCAGTCAGGCGCATGCGGGAGTCTGTCTGACTGCCTCCCCATTTCCAATTTCAGAAAAATACAAAAAAAAACACCCAAAAAACACAAAAATGCAGAGGTTGCCAGTTCGATCTCGGTCAGGGCACAAACTGGAACATATTGAAGTTCCTGCCCCTGTCTCTCTCCCCACACCGCCCCCCAATTAATAAACATTAAAGTGTATCAGTACAGGTTCTGGCTGGTGGCTGAGTGGATAAAGTGTCGACCGGTGAGCCAGAGGTCGCAGGCTCTACCTCCTAGTATAGGGCACATACGAGAAGCAATCAATGAGTGCACAACTAAACGGAACTACTAAGTAAAACAATGAGTTGATGCTTCTCTCTCTCCCCCTTCCTCTCTCTCTCTCAAATCAATGGAAAAAATAGCCTGACCAGGCGGTGGCACAGTGGATAGAGCATCAGACTGGGATGTGGAGGACCCAGGTTCAAGACCCCGAGGTCACCAGCTTGAGCACGGGCTCATCTGGCTTGAGCAAAGCTCACCAGCTTGGACCCAAGGTCACTGGCTTAAGCAAGGGGTTGCTCGGTCTGCTGAAGGCCCACAGTCAAGGCACATACGAGAAAGCAATGAACAACTAAGGTGTCGCAACAAAAAAACTGATGATTGATGCTTCTCATCTTTCTCTGTTCCTGTCTGTCTGTCCCCAACTGTCCCTCTCTCTGACTCTCTGTCTCTGTAAAAAAACAAACAAACAAAAAAACAAATAAAATCTGTTACTTAAAAAAAAAAAATCAATGGAAAAATAAAGTGTATTAACATGTAATCTTTTCTAAAAAGTACATTTGTTGTGCCTGATCTGTGGTGGCGCAATGGATAAAGCATCAACCTGAAATGATGAGGCTGCATGTTCAAAACCCTGGGCTTGCCCATTCAGGGCACATTTGATAAACAATCAATGAACTAAAGTGAGGCAAGTATGAGTTGATACTTCTTGCTCCCCACTTCCTCTCTGTGTAAAATCAATCAATAAAATCTATTTTTAAAAAGAATAAAAAGAATAAAAACTGTTTCAATTTACATATGAAACAATAATTTCCCTTGAGGAATTTATCTGAAGGATTTTCATGTCAGCATTGTTTATAGTGAAAAAACAAACAAACACAAAAATCTGGGAATTTAAATTTCTAAAAAGGAAAGACAGATCAAATTAATAATGGTCCATCAATCTGATGAAATACAATGGCTTCATTCTCTTTTCCCTGGCTACAAAGAACCCTGAGAAGGACTCGGTAAAAACTGCGGCAGAGCAGTTGAAAACCAATCAAATATTTATAGAAGACTAATTTAAAAGCCGTAATTACCTCAAAAAGAAAGACAACGAGAGTATTGTGAAAATGGGATAAAGCATGTAAAGTCTTTAGCAGTGGTCCTAGCACACACTAGGTATTAAATAATGGACAGTTCTTATTCTATTATTACTATCATAATTCAATCACAAGATAAAATGTTCTTTATCCTGAAAAAGAAAGAGTTGTACCAAAATGCTACTAGTTATATCAATAAATGAAAGTATTATAGATAAATTTTGTGGGTTTTTTCACCTGTTTTTCTGTATTTTCCTATTATAAAAATGATTCTGAAAATTGAATAAAAATGAGTGGTCCCTCATGGGTTGCACAGACTCGTTAAGCATTATACAAAAATTTTTTTCAAGAAGCTCAAAGCCTCTTCATACTAGCCTAAAAATGATACATACAACATAACCTGGATAAGAAAGTAGCTTTACTTAACCACTTAATGACCAGAAAAAAAGCAATCAAAAGAAATGATGAATAGTAACTTATTTACTTCCTCAACATGGCTTAAATTCCCCATTTCTTCATAGTGACTTTAAACTCCTTCAACTTTTTTAGGATGTAGGCAGTCCCAATTTGTGCTATTTCCAAATGATTCTGCTATAGCAAAGAGTTACAGGGAAAAAAGTTCTCGTTATTTAACCTACTATTTTTGGCTCACATTAACTAAATTCATCGTGTTACCTGTAGGGCCCCAGTTACAGATGCATTTATGTTACTATTACATAGTGAAGCAGTATTTGTCCTTGATGGCTTTGTAGTACTTGGGGAAGAAACTGATATATCTGTCTGGTTGAGGATATCCTTCTGAACAGTGTAATCCTCTATTAGATCCTTTTCTTGCTGAGTTGTACTAAGAAAAAAAAGAGTTTGACATTAAACTTAGTATAACACAAAGAAACAGGTGAGTACATGATCATAAGAAAAAGAAATCTTAATATGGAAGATCTTCTATATTGAAACCTGTACCTTAAAGCAGGAGGCTCAGATGTACACGAAGGACTGGTACTTATATTGAACTGCTGGGCAGAGGCGCAGTCTGTCTGTTCATCCTCTGCAGGCACTGGGCAACTAACTTGTCTAAACTCTTCATTATCCTTAAAGTAAAAACATATTTAAAAATTGTACTTATAGTGAAGTACAGCATAGGGACATATGGTGTCAGGTGGGTACTAGAATCACCAAGGGGTTACTTCACAACTTACATAAATATCTAACCACTATGCTGTATATAACTGTAATACTGAATGTCAACTGTAATTGAATTTAAAAAACTTTTAATGGGGCTTATAAAGACACTTTTCCAAGTAAGATATATAAATAGCCAACAAGCATATATAAAAAGATGTTCAGACTGACCAGGCAGTGGCACAGGGAATAGAGCATTAGACTGGAACGTGGAGTCCCCAGGTTCAAAGCCCTGAGGTCACCAGCTTGAGCACGGGCTCACCAGCTTAAGCATAGAGTCGCTGGCTTGAACATGGGATCATAGACATGGCCCCATGGTCACTAGCTTGAGCCCAAAAGTCGCTGGCTTGAGCAAGGGGTCACTTGCTCTGCTGTAGCTCTCCAGTCAAGTCACATATGAGAAAGCAATCAATGAACAACTAAGGTGCTGCAACAAAGAATTGAAGCCTCTCATCTCTCCCTTCCTGTCTGTCTGTCCCTATCCGTCCCTCTCTCTCTGTCTGTCAAAAAAAAAAAAGTTCAATATCATTAGTCATTAGGGAAATGCAATCAAAACCACAAGAAACCACTTTACACTCACTAGGATGGCTATCGTCAGTAAGATAGGCAACAATTCAGTGATGATATGGAGATATTGGAACCTTTATATCAGGGGTCCCCAAACTTTTTACACAGGGGGCCAGTTCACTGTCCCTCAGACCGTTGGAGGGCTGGACTATAAAAAAAACTATGAACAAATCCTTATGCACACTGCACATATCTTATTTTAAAGTAAAAAAACAAAACGGGAACAAATACAATATTTAAAATAAAGAACAAGTAAATTTAAATCAACAAACTGACCAGTATTTCAATGGGAACTATGCTCCTCTCACTGACCACCAATGAAAGAGGTGCCTGCCCCTTCCGGAAGTGCGGCGGGGGCCGGATAAATGGCCTCAGGGGGCCGCATGCGGCCCGCGGGCCATAGTTTGGGGACTCCTGCTTTATATATTGAGCATGGCAATGTAAAATGGTGTGGCCACTTTGGAAAGTAGTCTGGCAGTTCCTCAAAAAGTTAAACTTAAGAGTTATCATAATTCACCCTTGGGTACAAACCCAAGAGAAAATATGTATCTGCAAAAAACGTATACACAAATGTTCAGGGTAGCAAACAGTGAAAACAACCTAAATGTTCATCAACTGGCAAATGAATAAATAAAATGTGGAACAGTAGTCCCCCCTTATCCACAGGGGATACGTTCCAGAAACCTCAGTGAATGCCTGACACTGTAGATAGTACTGAACCCTATATATACTATGATTTATCCTACACATACATACCTATGATAGTTTAATTTGTAAATTATGCCCAGTAAGAGGTTAATAATAATAAAACAAAATAATTACAACAATATACTAAAATAAGTTATGTGAATGTTGTCTCTCAAAATATCTTACTGTCCTGTACTTACCATTTCACTTAAAGGAAGCACTCTGTGGCTTCTTTTGGCACACCCGAATTTCCTGCACCACTACTCTTGCACTTTGGGGCCATTATTAAGTAAAGTAAGGGTTACTTGAATTTAAGAACTACTATACAGTGATAACTAACCTGATAACCAAGACTAAAGGTTGAGTACTGTATACAATGTAGATACACTGGACAAAGGGATGATTCACATCCCCAGGCACACTACTCAGAATGGTAGGCAATTTAAAACTTATGACTTATTTCTGGAATTTCCTATTTAATATTTTTAGGTAAGGTTGCCATGGGTAACTGAAAGCACAGAAGGCAAAATTATGGATAGAGAAACTACTGTATTTTGATACATGAAATATTACTGCACAATAAAAGGAATCAAGTCTTGACACATGTCACAACAATGAATGAATCTGAGGACATCATGCTAAGTATAATAAGGTAGCCACAAAGACAAAATACTCTGATTCTACTTATGTGAGGTAGTACCTAGAATAGTCAAATTCAAATTCATAGAGACAATGGAGAACAGTAACTGCCTGGGGCTGAGGGAAGGGAGAATGGGATCTGCTATTTAATGGTAGTGTTTTAGTTTTGTAAGACGAAAAGAGTTCTGGAGATTAGTTTCACAGCAATGTGAATGTCTTTAACACTACTGAACTGTACACACTTAACAATGGTTAAGATGGTAAATTTATGTTATATGTAGTCTACCGCAATTAAAACAAGAAAAATGAGACAAGTACAAAGATCAAAATTAGGAAAGCCAAAAAAAGAAAACTGAGATCTAATATCAAATGAAGAATTTAAGAATGGAAAAGAGGTGAAGAATTTATCAAAGAGAAATATAGGAAATTTTTCTGGCATGGAAGGTCATGAATTTCCAGATTAAAGAAGTCTACCAGCGCCTGACCAGGTGGTGGCGCAGTGGATAGAGCACTGGACTGGGATGTGGAGGACCCTGGTTCAAGATTCTGAGGTCGCCAGCTTGAGCACGGGCTCATCTGGTTTGAGCAAAGTTCACCAGCTTGAGCCTAAGGTCACTGGCTCAAGCAAGGGGTCACTCGGTCTGCTGTAGCCCCATGGTCAAGGAACATATGAGAAATCAATCAATGAACAACTAAGGAACCGCAATGAAGAATTGATGTTTCTCATCTCTCTCCCTTCCTGTCTGTCTGTCCCTATCTGTCCCTCTCTCTGACTCTCACTGTCTCTCCCACAAGGGGAAAAAAAAAAGCAGAGTACTAAATCTTAGTTTCTAGAGTATAAAGTTAATAGACAACATCTAAAACGGAAAAAGTCAAGAAATAGCAGCATAACCATGTAAATTAAAAATATAACAATAAATGTTAGGAGAAAAAGCTAGAGTGGAAGGTGCTTGCAGAAGACAACTGTTTCCATTATAAGCCTAGATATACTGTGTACATATTCTATTAGAGGATAGAGTGTTGAACTGGGACACGAAGGACCCAGGTTTGAAGCCCCAAGGTCGCTGGGTTGAGCGCAGGCTCATCCGGCTTGAGCACCAGCTCACCAGCTTGAGTGCGGGGTCACTGGCTTGAGCGTGGGATCACAGACATGACACCAGGTCAATGGCTTGAGCCCAAAGGTTACATTGGCTTGAAGCCCAAGGTTGCTGGCTTGAGCACAGGGTCACTCACTCTGCTGTAGTCCCCCAGTCAAGGCACATATGAGAAAGCAATTAATGAACTACTAAGGAGCCACAACGAAGAACTGATGCTTCTCATCTCTCTTCCTTCCTGTCTGTCTGTCCCTACCTGTCCTTCTCTCTGTCACAAAAACAAACAAACCTGAATTAGAAAAAAAAAGCAGAAAATGAGAAAAATTTGTGGGACATGAAGATTTATTAAAGGAGAGCTCTACACTCAAAAATATTCTGACATCCATTTTCCATTATTATTTCTTTTATTTCCCTTTTCCAGTCATCTCATTGTATTAGCAGCAGGAAAACAGTGTTAACATCGGTTTAGCAACCTTGGTTCTTGAGATCTAAGAATTAAGAACCAAGATTCAAATTATAAGAGAAAGTTTATTTAGAAAGTCATAGAGGACCTGGGCAGTTGGCTCAGTGGATAGAGCACTGGCCCAGGGTATGGACGTCCTGGGTTTGATTCCCTCTCAGGGCACAGAGGAGAAGTAGCCATTTCCTTCCCTCGCTCTCTCTCTCCCTCTTCTCTCCCTCTTCCCCTCTCACAGCCAGTGGCTTGATTGGTTTGAACATTGCCCCCAGCACTGAGACTAGTTCAGTTTTGGTGCTAAAAATAGCTCAGGTGATTCAAGCATCAGCCCCAGACAGGGGTTGCTGAGTGGATCCTGGTCAGGTTACATGCAGAAGTCTGTCTCACTATCTCCCCTCCTCTCACTTAAAAAAAAAAAAAAAAAAGATTGCCCTGGCCGGTTGTCTCAGTGGTAGAGCGTCGGCCTGGCGTGCAGAAGTCCCGGGTTTGATTCCCGGCCAGGGCACACAGGAGAGGCGCCCATCTGCTTCTTCACCCCTCCCCCTCTCCTTCCTCTCTGTCTCTCTCTTCCCCTCCCGCAGCAGAGGCTCCATTGGAGCAAAGATGGCCCGGGCGCTAGGGATGGCTCCTTGGCCTCTGCCCCAGGCGCTAGAGTGGCTCTGGTCGCAACAGAGCAACGCCCCGGAGGGGCAGAGCATCGCCCCCTGGTGGGCAGAGCGTCGCCCCCTGGTGGGCGTGCCAGGTGGATCCCAGTCGGGCGCATGCGGGAGTCTGTCTGACTATCTCTCCTGTTTCTAGCTTCAGAAAAATACAAAAAAAAAAAAAAAAAAAGATAAAGTCACAGAGGTAGAAGTAAACCGTAAGAGAAATGGGCTCAGTAAACAAGTTACAGCAAAAGAAGGGCCCTTGGAGGTTGAGGAGGTAGGGTGAGAGGTGGAGAGAGGGGCAGAGAGAGAAAGGGAGAGGGAGATATTCACTGAGAAAAGAAAGAGGAAGGAGAGGTTCTGGCAGGTTGAGGAGGGCCGTGAGGTTGGGGAAGGGAGAGGGAGAAAGGGAATGGAGAGGGTGCCCTCTTCCTAACCCTGGGGAAAGAAAGGGGGTGGGGAGAGGTGGTGGCATGTTCCAAAGAGAGCACAGCCCACTCTACATTATTTGAAAGACTGAATTTACCAAACTAGCTTAGAATTCATTTACATCATTGGTTAATTATAGGCACTGAAATGGAAATGACATTTTCCATTAATCAGTTCTATCAAGCTGAGTGATAAAGATGTGCAAAAGTAAGAAAAACATTTTAATGACCTTGCGTAGTTTTATCTTAAATCTTTTTATAATACTCAAAGTATGTTGAAAAGCCATGAATAAAATCTGTTAGAAATACTTATTAAGTACAAATAAAAACTTAAATAATAACTCTGAAAACATAGGCTAATACAGTCCCCATAAGGTAGATTAGATGTTTCAATGTTTACCTTTTCTTTGTAGACACCTTTAACAACATCAGACATCCTACTCTCCAAAACAAGTTCACCTGGTGTTCTTGATGAACTTCCAGGTAAAGGAGGAAAATTTGAGGCCAATAAGTCAAACTTTGGTGTTGGAACCTTTGCTTCAGCTGTTGAAGGATGTGGTCTCTAAAAGACACAAATCATAAAATAGATCACATGCCTATCTCATTCTCTAATCCTGTACCACAGAAGCTGAAAGCTTCAAAAAACAAACTCTACCCTAAGGCACAGTAATGTTCCCTTATAAATTCTTGGCTTCTCATCTCAGTTGAGCTTCCATTAGTCTTTTTTTTTTTTAATATGGAACACTTCACCACAAATTTCTACGTCATTCCTGCACAGGGAACACGCTAATCTTCTCTGTATGACTCCAATTTTAGTGTATGTGCCGCCAAAAGGAGCATAAGCTCTCATTAGTCTTTAACAATCCTATTTATCTTTAGTCAGCTCTTTCCCACACTCCTAAACCTTCTAATCAGTGTCCAATATTCTGTTTTCTAAATTAGTTATACCCTGTCATAACAAAAATAGTAACAAAAAACCCTACCTCACATAAAGTTGCCATCATCTTTTCTCCTTCCATATACAAATATTGATCGACTTACAACCTATGCAACTTACGACCATTCGACTTTACGACCACAATCACTAGCCACAACTGCTCCGAGTCTGGCAGCGCAAGCGTTGCCAAGCTGGGCGAACGACAGTGAGGACCAGATTCCGGCAGCACTACCATCTCCGTGTGCACCATTTCAACTGTTATCCCAGACTTGATACAGTAATTTGTGTTTTGTGTCTTGGATATTTTTCATCAAACCCCTCCCAAGATGTCTACACCAAGAGGAAATTGTCTTTGCAAATATTAAACCAGTTGTACTGGTAATGCAGTGTTTTACTTAAACCTGACGAATGTAAAAATAAGAAACAAAATGGTGTAGAGATGATACAAATGGCATAAAATGAACAAAGAAAATTATGATATATCACAATAATGAAAGAAAATTATAATAAAATATGACTTAAAGATTTTTATATCATTTCACAGTACTGTACATATAGCCTACTCAACTTACGACCAAATCGTGTTACGACCTGTCGGAAACAATTGTGGTCATTAAGTCGAGCACTAGCTATAGTTGAAAGAACAATATCCTTCCTTGAAAATCTCATCTTTCCCTTTCACCTACCACCTTTGCTATCCTTTGACAAACCTCTCACTTGCTTTATCTCCTCCTTTACTTCCATACCTCTCTTCTCATTACACAACTAAGAACTCTTTAACAAGTCACCTATGCTTTCCACAATGCAAAAGCTGGAAGACTATTTTTCTTGATCTCAAGAGCATTTGGCATGGTAAACATTCTTTCCTTTGGGAGGTCATTTCTCCCTTAACTTCTGTGATAGCCCTTTCTCTTCTCAGATCTGACAATCGTGTACTCATCGCTCTCTACTTCTTTTGATGTCTTTTTGGTTTCTATACGGTTACATACTTCCTACTTTCCATACTCTCCCGGTGTGATATCCTTTATATATGACTTCAACTACTAGCTATATGCAAACAATCCCTAAAACAATCTCACTTTTTGGAGATTTTCTGGTTGCACAACTCTGAAAATTTACCAAAAATCATTGAACTCACTTTAAATATTTCAGCAGAGACCTTCACCTGAAAACCCAGACAACCATTTGCTTGCCTATCAGCAATCTCCACTCAGATTTTGATTGAATACATCAAACAACATAATGAATAATTTCACTTTTCAGACCAAACCTACTACATTCCCCAAAGTTTCATTCTTGGCCCCTTTTTAAAATCACTAATCCTAAAGAGTACTCTGCCACGATCTAATCATACTTTTTGTAACTTCAGTTACTATGACTAAGCTTACATCCTATATTTTATCTCTAGCAAAGATCACCTTCCTGCACAAGGGCACCCCACCCCTGCCCTTCCTTCTGGAAAATATGTATCTCCTTTTAATTCATCTCAACCTTCAGTCCTCAATCCTGACATTTTCAACATATTAAACAAGACCTCAAACCTAATCTCTCCTCTTCTCAACTGTTCAGGGCCATCCGAGGATGTGACTGCTACAACAGTATCCTCAAAAAGTTCTCGCCTAGCCCTGGCCGGTTGGCTCAGCGGTAGAGCGTCGGCCTAGCGTGCGGAGGACCCGGGTTTGATTCCGGCCAGGGCACACAGGAGAAGCACCCATTTGCTTCTCCACCCCTCCGCCGCGCTTTCCTCTCTGTCTCTCTCTTCCCCTCCCGCAGCCAAGGCTCCATTGGAGCAAAGATGGCCCGGGCGCTGGGGATGGCTCTGTGGCCTCTGCCCCAGGCGCTAGAGTGGCTCTGGTCGCAACATGGCGACGCCCAGGATGGGCAGAGCATCGCCCCCTGGTGGGCAGAGCATTGCCCCATGGTGGGCGTGCCGGGTGGATCCCGGTCGGGCGCATGCGGGAGTCTGTCTG
This sequence comes from Saccopteryx leptura, assembly GCF_036850995.1. NCBI lineage: Eukaryota > Metazoa > Chordata > Mammalia > Chiroptera > Emballonuridae > Saccopteryx > Saccopteryx leptura. The sequence continues at coordinate 131,171,681 of NC_089504.1, forward strand.
ACTGTCTCTCCCTGTTTCCAGCTTCAGAAAAAAAAACACAACAAAACAAAACAAAACAAAACAAAACAAAAAAGTTCTCGCCTAAAGTCACATGACTGCCCATGGTATAGAAAGCTATAAATGAAAAAACAACAACACTGTTTTAAAGGGTTCCAAGTTTGCTCTAAGGACTATTCTTTCTTATACTGCAATACATTTTCTTCTTTGAAAATGTGTTTTGGTACTTATGTGATAGATGCATACTTATAAGCATATGTATACCAAATATTAAACAATATATATAGTATACACGCACACAATTCACTACTTCTACATGTAAAATCAATATTATATTACATATTTATGATATATCTGCAAATTCTAGGCAGGGTTTTCTTGAGACCGCCAAATCTTACTGTATCATTTTTATTCCTCAACACCTTTAGGCCCCAGTTAAGAGATGGTAAACCGTCACTATGAACAAATCACAAAAAAAATTAAATATGAATAATTTGATTTAGGTAAGTTATGATTCAAAAAGAAAAAGGTCTAAAATTAAAATTTTTTTTCTTTAAGTGGTTTTGTAAGATCAGTGGATATAAGAAGTAATAGTAGGTAAAAAACTGCCCCCAAAACAACAATTAATAGTGCAGGGGTCTCAAACTCAACTCAGCATGTGGGCTGCAGAGCAAGATCACAGCCGTTCGGCGGGCCGCACTAGGTCTACAAAAGGCAACTGTTACGCAACACTTTTCAGTGTCACAAAACGACCAGAAACTGTAGTTCGCATCACAACTGCTGTTAACTAAGCTAATATCTAGCTAGGATGCTAGAGAAATGAAAAATACAAGTAGGCCCCTAGGCTTACTTAATTTTATCCAAAATATTTTGAACTTTGTGGATTAGTCTGCGGGCCGCACAAAATTGTTCGGCGGGCCGCGAGTTTGAGACCCCTGCAATAGTGTAACAGTTTCTAACACCATCCAACAGAACTATTATTTTTTATATTTTACTTATTGATTGATTCATTGTTTAGAGAGACCAGGGAGGGAAGGGAGGAAGGAGGGAGAGACTGAGGGAGGGAGGGAGAGATGGAGGGAATGAGGGAAGGAAAAGAGGGAAGGAAAGACAGAGAAAGAGAAGGAGGAGGAGAGAGAAGAAGAGAAAGAAGAGAGAGAGAGGGAGAGAGGGGGGAGAGAAAAAGAGAGAAACTTCAGTTTGTTGCTCCATTTATTTATGCATTCATTGGTTGACTCCTATGTGCCCTGATGAGGAAATCAAACTCACAACCTTGATGTATCTGGTTGTTTGTTTTTTTTTGGTTTTTTTTTTTGCATTTTTCTGAAGCTGGAAACGGGGAGAGACAGTCAGACAGACTCCCGCATGCGCCCGACCGATCCACCCGGCACGCCCACCAGGGGCGAGGCTCTGCCCACCAGGGGGCGATGCTCTGCCCCTCTGGGGGGTCTCTCTGCCGCGACCAGAGCCACTCCAGCGCCTGGGGCAGAGGCCAAGGAGCCATCCCCAGCACCCGGGCCATCCCTGCTCCAATGGAGCCTCGGCTGCGGGAGGGGAAGAGAGAGACAGAGAGGAAGGAGGGGGGGCGTGGAGAAGCAAATGGGCGCTTCTCCTATGTGCCCTGGCCGGGAATCGAACCCGGGTCCCCCGCACGCCAGGCCGACGCTCTACCGCTGAGCCAACCGGCCAGGGCCAACCTTGATGTATCTGAATGACACTCTACCAACTGAGCAACCCAGCCAGGGCCAACCTATGTTGGTGCAATGGATAGAGTGTTGATCTGGAATGCTGAGGTTGCCTGTTTAAAACCCCGGGCTTCCCTAGTCAAGGCACATACAAGAAGCAATTACTACAACTGATGCTTGCCATTCTTTTCTCTCTCTCCACTCTCTAAAAATCAATAATGAAAAAAGAAATAAAGAAAAAAAAGTATCATATGCCTTATCAGGCCGTCAAAAAAAAAAGCATATCCTCTGTAAGGCTATGGGATAAACAGAAACTGTATTGTTTGTTGGTGAAAATTGGCACAACCCCTACAGAAAGCTATTTAGCAAAAACTCATTAAATTATTGCTTTAAATTAACCATTTCATGCCTGACCAGATGGTGGTGCAGTGGATAGCAGTGGATAGAGCACTGGCCTGGGACACTGAGGACCCACGTTCAAAACGCAAGGTTGCCGGCTTGAGCGCAGGCTCATTCACCTTGAGCACGGACTCATCAGCTTGACCGTGGGGTTGCTGGCTTGAGCAAGGGGTCACTCACTCTGCTGTAGCCCCCCATCACCATCAATGCACATATTAGAAAGCAATCAATGAACTAAGGTGCCCCAACAAAGAATTGATACCTCTCATCTCTCTCTTCCTGTCTGTCCCTATTTGTCCCTCTCTCCGTCTCTCTCATTAAAAAAAAAAAAAAAAAAAAAAAAATTAACCATTCCGCAATGACAGAGTCTGCTGAGTATTCTGACCACTTGATGACCTAAAATGTGGCTTCACACTAAAAGAAATATAAGATCATATACATGAAAGGATAAATCAAGACAGACAGAAAATCTTTCCTCTAAATTGGTAGAAACTCTTAATAGGCCAAGCTAAAATTAATTTAAAACCAGAAACCCTATTTCTAGAGTCTTCTTCAAATATTACTGCACACAAAGAAAATGCTGGTTGTATGAAGTTACCATTGCACTGTTTTTAGTAGTGCTCTTTGTATAATCAAAAGGTTCAAACTGCTTAAATGTCCATTAGTAAAGTAAGAGTTAAACTTTTTATAGAATATTTTCATATTTTTTATTTATAAATCATGTGAAATTATTAGGTATTGAAGCAATATTTTTAGAAAGTGAGAAACACAGGTCAAATCCTTAACTATATGTGTACTTTAAGGGTGTGTGTGCATGTGACAATGGTGTATATTTCGGGGTCAAGCACAGGCTCTACTTACCTTCGCTGCACACTATAACGGATAAAACAAAAACCCAGAAAGCCAAGGTAGACCACAAGTCAATGCCATAGTAAATCACAAAAGAAAACAAAATGAACAGAAGTATTAAAAATAAAAAATACTTACTGGGATTCTGTCATCTTCTCGTCGTCTTCGACCTCTAAAAAGAGTTCTCCTTTTAACAATAACAAAAAAGAGGAGTGGCAGGAGGGAAAAATCGTAAGTTTCTTCAAATTTATACATTCTACTAAAAATGAGTGAATTTCTATTTTAAGTATCTATACTTTCTAAATCTCCATTATTACTAAAAGATAAAATATATATTCTTCTGAAGGAGCCCTGAGCTGATCTACCATAAACCTCAACTACTATCACCACCACCACAAAGTTGGGCACATTTTTACTAGGTTCAGTTTTGTTTTATTCAGGCAGGTGAGGTTAAAATATATAACCCCATTTCCATAGTGTAGAAATTGCAAGAAATTAAATTATAATGCAGATGGGATTTTATCTTTCTAAGCCATTCTTTTCTCTGTGAATAATACAGAACTTCAGAATTGTCATAAACCTCTGATTCTGCTACAATCTATATGAATAATAAATTTAATAACGATGAAAAATTACTAACCTATACTATGCAAAAATATATTTATTTAGCATACACCAATAATTAAGTCTAAGAAAACACTAATAATGGTTTTCAAATAGTCACATTTATGATCAAAGGAGTGTTTTGTTTTTTTTTTAATTTATTGATTTGACAAAGAGCGAGCAAGAGAAAAAACACAGATTTTTTGTTTCACATATTTATGCATTCATTGGTTGCTCCTTATGTGCCCTGACCAAGGATTGAATGCAACCTTGGCATGTCTGGACAATGCTCTAACCAACTGAGCTATGCATCCTGGGCTTCAAAGAAGTTTCACATGCCTTATTTCCATATTTATTACCATATTTCCTTACCTGCCCCTTCCACAGTCCCCATTCTGTTCAATCTGCAAAGTGGGAGCCTCTTTTGGAAGACAGCTTTGTTCCTGAAGCCCTGTTACTATAGGGTTATGCCGTTCAGTTGAAAAGTTCCTTGAACCAGATCTGTTTAATGGTCCATCCCCAAATGACACAGAGCCCTCTGCAGAGTGTTCTGTACCACTTAATGACCTAAAATGAGGCTTCACACTATAAGAAATATAAGATTATACATATGAAAGAATAAATCAAAACAAGACAAAATTTTTCCTCTCAATAATCGAAACTCTTACTAGGCCAAGTTAAAAACTGCTTTCTTCTTGTCTCTTGATTTTCCCTTAAGTAAATTAAACATAAAATTATTGTACAAAATATTGTCAGATGTATTATTTTTAAAAGGCAAAGATTTTTTTACATTAAAGACTTATTTGGACATATTTGGGAAAAGATCCAAAGTTCTTCACAATAAAGCTACTTCTATATCAATCCTTAGAATAAAGCTAGCATTTTAGACTGGCTTATGGTGGCGCAGTTAATAGAGCACTGGCTGGAACGCTGAGGTCGCTGGTTCGAAATCCTAGGCTTGCCTGGTCAAGGCACATACAACAAGCGACAAGCAAGAGTGAACAACTAAAGTGAAGCAACTATGAGTTGATACTTCTCACTCCAACCCCCTTCCTCTGTAAAATCAGTAAGTAAATCTTTAAAAAAACCAAAAAACTAGGATTTTAGCTACTTTATTTAATATAAGTTGCAAACTTCACACATCTAAATCAGCCAGGCTTTAACTTACTAATGAGGCTATGCCATGCATGCTTAATGGGGAAACATCTCCCTAAAGGGAATAAAAACTGGTTCTTTGAGGGGGAGGCAAGGTTAACCTTATTAATTTCTCATTAATTTTATATTTTAAGCACAGATATACATACATCACATAAATAGATTACATAATCTCTAGTATCAAATTTTAATGGGGGGGGGGGGGGGTCGGCAGGCCTGGCCAGTGGCTCAGTGGATAGAACATCATCCCAGAGTGCTGAGGTGGCAGGTTCAATCCCTGGTCAGGATACATTACAGCTTCTTACTAAGATTCCCTCATGAAATTTGTTGTTCAAAGGTTGATATATGGGACAATAAAACGAGGAAAATATATGCAACAAACAGTCTGCCATGAGTTCATGAATTATGGTATGAAATCTGGCAAACACAAAAATACTACTTCCAACAAAAGTAGCTTTTATCGCCCTAGCCAGTTTGCTCAGTGGTAGAGTGTTGGCTCGGCGTGTGGAAGTCCCGGGTTCGATTCCCATTCAGGGCACATAGGAGAAGCGATCATCTGCTTCTCCACCCTTCCCCCTCTCCTCCTCTCTGTCTCTCTCTTCCCCTCCTGCAGCCAAGGCTCCATTGGAGCAAAGCTGGCCCGGCCACTGAGGACAGCTCCATAGCCTCCACCTCAGGCGCTAGAATGGCTCCAGTCGCAGTGGAGCTGTACCCCAGATGGGCCAAGCATTGCCACCTGGTGGGCATGCTGGGTGGATCCCAGTCAGGTACATGAGGGAGTCTGACTGGCCTACCGCTTCTAACTTTGGAGAAAAAAAAAAGTTGCTTTTATCTTGGAATATGTGTAAGTACCCAACTCTAACAATCTGTAAGCAGAAGTGCAGGGAAGTAAAGGAGAAATTGCAGTTTAATCAATAGTTAAAACATCTAAAGTAAGTCCAAGCAACTTGAGGACCTTGGCTCTATGGTAGATAAAACAAAGAAGTATGAGACTTATATTAGGCCTGTTGCTTGCAGTTTTCTCCATTTTTATTCTATTTTGATAATTATAAATTCACAATGTTAATAACACATTTCCAATTCCTGGTTCTCTGAACAGGGATTTAAAACCTCATACTAATGATAAGCCCAACAATTAAACATTAATTCCAACAGCATCTCCAGTTATTCTTTACTTCTTAAAGAACATCAAATATTAGGGTACAGAGATGATGCTTTCGAAGATTAATTACTTTCTGTCACAAAATAGATTTTTTTATTTTTTATTTTTTTATTTATTCATTTGAGAGAGAGAGAAGGGGGAAAGGAGCAGGAAGCATCAACTCCCATATGTGCCCTGACCAGGCAAGCCCAGGGTTTCGAACCAGCGACCTCAGCATTCCAGGTCGACACTTTATCCACTGCGCCATCACAGGTCAGGCACAAAATAGATCTTTTTAAGCAAGAGAGACAGAGACACACAGACAGGAAGGAAGAGAGATGAGAAGCATCAATTCTTCACTGGGGAACCTTAGTTGTTCATTGATTGCTTTCTCATATGTGCCTTGACTGGGGGCTCCAGCTGAGCCAGTGACACCTTGCTCAAGCCAGTGACCTTGGGCTTCAAGCCACTGACTCCAAGCTCAAGCCGATGAGCCTGCACTCACGCCAACAATGCAGGGGTTTTAAACCTGGGTGCTCTGGGTCCCAGGCCAACACTCTATTCACGGTGCTACCACTTGGTCAGGGACAAAATAGATTTTCAATAACAATAAAAATTACAGTATGTTAACTAACACAAAGTAATTTTCAAAATATTTACATTATCTATCATATCTGAAAATGACATCATTAAGTAGCAATGCTATTTATGTTATCTGTTCAGAAACTTTCACCTAAATTTTCTCATTACATTTCAATACCCCTAGCAGACAAGTTAGGTTTAAACAGCCCTCAGATCTCATAATCTTACCCTTCATTGAGAGGGACTTATAATCTCAGTCTGAGCAAAAGAAAGAAATAAATGATAAAAGATAGAAAGGAAGAAGTCAAGTGACAGAAAGATAAAGTATGAAAGGTAGAAAAATACCCAGACTTCTGAAAGTTAGTCCTATTCTCTCTAAGAAGGTCTAGTGATCATCACTGGGCTATTATAAGGTTAAGTGCAAAAGGTGTCTCTAAAGCTACTTTCTCTTTGATAAATAAAATGAAAGGTCTGGCAGTGGTCACTTCTTAGAAATAAGAAAAAAACAAGCATTTAAGTTGGGGGTCAAAAGCTTTTTCTCTATAATACTTGCATGTTGTACTCTTTCTGTAAGTAAAAATTAACACCAACCTGTATTGGTCAAACATGGTAAAGAACTGTACACAAATGGTTCTGAGTAATAACCTGACCTTTATATTCAACAAAACCACAGGTATACCACCATAAAGGCCAGAATGACTTGACTGTCATTCTTAGCTTCCTTATTCTAATCTTACCCTCTTCACTAAGAAAGCACAGCAGACAAAGACAAGTGATAGATAATAAAGGAACACAATCTATTTTTAAGTCAAGCATTTGTAAACATCAGTACTTTTAGTTATTAGTTAAAAATTGCTTTTAAAGGGATGTGGACTGCAGCATGAAGAATAGTCAATAATGACAAAATAACCAGGGGACCAGGTACGTGGTTGGGACAGAAGGGGGACCACTCTAGAGCAGGGGTCTCAAACTCGCGGCCTGCCCAACAATTTTGTGCGGCCCACAGACTAATCCACGAAGTTCAAAATATTTTGGATAAAATTAAGTAAGCCTGGGGGCCTACTTGTATTTTTCATTTCTCTAGCATCCTAGCTAGATATTAGCTTAGTTAACAGCAGTTGTGATGCGAACGACAGTTTCTGGTCGTTTTGTGACACTGAAAAGTGTTGCGTAACAGTTGCCTTTTGTAGACCTAGTGCGGCCCACCTATCGGCTGTGATCTTGCTCTGCGGCCCACATGCTGAGTTGAGTTTGAGACCCCTGCTCTAGAGAGTGCACGGTTTTCTGGCCACTTGATGGTACTGAATATAAACTGTGATTGAAAAATAGTAAAAAGTTTTTTAAAATTTTAATTGCTTTTAGCCTATCTCATAAAAAAGATGTTTATTCTACTTAACCCTTTAAAGCAAAATTCACCACCCCTTTGAAAAAATGTGAAATCAAAAGATATTTGTAGCCAGACCAGGCGGTGGCGCAGTGGATAGAACATCGAACTGGGATGCAGAGGACCCAGGTTCGAGACCCTGAAGTCGCCAGCTTGAGCACAGGCTCATCTGGCTTGAGCAAAAAGCACACCAGTTTGGACCCAAAGTCCCTGGCTCGAGCAAGTGGTTACTAGGTCTGCTGAAGGTCCACGGTCAGGGCACATGTGAGAAAGCAATCAATGAGCAACTAAGGTGTCGCAACGAAAAACTGGTAATTGATGCTTCTCATCTCTCTCCGTTCCTGTCTGTCTGTCCCTATCTATCCCTCTCTCTCTGTCCTTGTAAAAAAAAAAAAAAATCATAATAAAAAAAGTTCTCTTGCCCTGGCCGGTTGGCTCAGTGGTAGAGCGTCGGCCTGGCATGCAGGAGTCCCGGGTTCAATTCCCGGCCAGGGCACACAGGAGAAGCGCCCATCTGCTTCTCCACCCTTCCCCCTCTCCTTCCTCTCTGTCTCTCTCTTCCCCTCCCGCAGCCGAGGCTCCATTGGAGCAAAGATGGCCCAGGCGCTGAGGACAGCTCTGTGGCCTCTGCTTCAGGTGCTAGGATGGCTCTGGATGCAACAGAGCGACGCCCCAGATGGGCAGAGCATCACCCCCTGGTGGGCATGCCGGGTGGATCCCGGTCGGGTGCATGTGGGAGTCTGTCTGACTGCCTCCCCGTTTCCAGCTTCGGAAAAATGCAAAAAAAAAACCACCCAGTTCTCTTAAAAAAAAAAGATATTTTTAGAAAGCTCCTATTTCTTTTTTATTTTTATTTTTTGTGTGACAGAGAGAGATACAAAGAGAGGGCAGATAGGGACAGGCAGACAGGAAGGGAGAGAGACGAGAAGCATCAATTCTTTGTTGCGGTACCTCCATTGTTCATTGATTTCTTTCTCACATGTGCTGTGACGAGGGGCGGGGGCTACATCAGAGCGAGTGACTCCTTGTTCAAGCCAGTGACCGTAGGGTCATGTCTATAATCCCACACTAAAGCCAGCGACTCCGTGCTCTAGCTGATGAGCCTAAGCTCAAGCTGAATGAGCCCTCAGTCAAGCTGGCGACCTTGGAGTTTTGTTTTGTTTTTTCTTTTTTTTCTTTCTTTCTTTTTTTTTTCATTTTTCCGAAGCTGGAAATGGGGAGGCAGTCAGACAGACTCCCGCATGCGCCCGACCAGGATCCACCCGGCATGCCCACCAGGGGGCGATGCTCCGCCCCTCTGGGGCGTAGCTCTGTTGCATCCAGAGCCATTCTAGCGCCTGAGGCAGAGGCCACAGAGCCATCCTCAGCGCCCGGGCCATCTTTGCTCCAATGGAGCCTCAGCTGCGGGAGGGGAAGAGAGAGACAGAGAGGAAGGAGAGGGGGAAGGGTGGAGAAGCAGATGGGCGCTTCTCCTGTGTGCCCTGGCCGGGAATCGAACCCGAGACTCCCGCACGCCAGGCCGACGCTCTACCGCTGAGCCAACCGGCCAGGGCCAACCTTGGAGTTTTGAACATGAGTCTTCTGCGTCCCAGTCTGACTCAATCCACTGTGCCACCACCTGGTCAGGCAAAAGCTACTATTTCTAATCATGAGAAATCGGTATACCTCTCACAAGGAAAACTGCAAAATGTCATTTATTCTAATCGAATTGTTTTTAAGAAAAAACTTTACCAGTAAATGAAAAGAAAATGTTTTAAATCTCAGGTATGCTGATAATAACTTAGCCATATTAACCTCTATTTGTCCCCTTCAACTTTCACTTTCTTCATCTGTAAAATGAATTTAAACATCATAATCTGGTCTTTTCAGATTTAAACAGCCTTGTCTCTAATGAAATAATCCTTTTTGAACAAAAGGATGGAACTTAGAGGGCAAGGTGTGTAATTAAGGCTCACTGCTCTTTTCTACTAATATGTCCTGGCAACACTTGAATTTTACAGTTGTCAGTGTATTACCAAACTAAGTCATCTATAAGAGCACAGATAACTTTTTGTTTATAAAGAATCTGTCATTCTTACAATATCTCATTTGAAACTTCATAAAGCAATAAGAATGTGTATTATGTAGTAAAATTTTCCTACCACCTGAAAATAATCAAATGCATTAACCAATTGTGTCAGTTAAAGTCAGTACTAAAATTGTGACTATTAGAGAATAGTGCAAATGTATGCTTCCAGATCAACTAAAAATATTTTTTTAATACTGTAAGACTTATTTCTCTAGTGAAGCATGTTACAGAAAAACCTTACAAAAAAGTATTAAGTTCCTGGACATTTTCTTGGAAAACCATACCCTATACCCTATGTGGTCTCCTTGCCAAAAAATAATCAACTGGGAGAATAAGACCTGGCAAGAGAAAAATCACTGAAAAAAAAAAATCAATTTATAAAAATCAAAAGCAATGCTTGACCAGGTGGTAATGCAGTGAGAGGATAGAGCACTAACCTGGGACACTCAGGACCCAGGTTCAGAACCCTAATGTCACTGGCTTGAGCACAGACTCATTTGGCTTGAGCATAGGGTCACCAGCTTGAGAGTGAGATCACAGACATGACCCCATGATTACTGGCTTGAGCCAAAGGTCACTTGCTTGTGCAAGGGATCATTGACTCAGCTGGAGCCCTCCAGTCAAGGCATATATGAGAAAGCAATCAATGAACAACTAAGGCTCCACAACTATGAGTTGATGCTTCTCATCTTTCTCCCTTCCTGTATGTGTGTCTGTCTGTCTCTCTCAAAAAAAAAGAAGAAAAAAAAAACTCAAGAGGCTCATAATATAAGCAAACAAAAAATAACAAATATGAAATTAAATAAATCTAAACCAGTATACAGGCCCCTTTTTTCTTTGGTTACTAATACTGTCAAAAGCCATAAAATCAATATATACCAAATTATTAAAATTATCAGTTGATGTTTATATAAAGAATAATACTTAGGAGCCATAACAATATTTTATATGACAGATGTCAGCAAGAGTTTGCAGAGTTCTCAATAATATATTCAGAACATAAGTGTAGGTTTTGGAGTCAAACTTCCTGGGCTCAAATCTTGACTCTGCTAGCTACTAGCTATGTGGTTGTACATAAGATATTTAACCTTAGATATTTCAGTTTCTTCATTTTGAAACAGATATAATAGCCCTGACTGGCTGGCTCAGTGGATAGAGTGTCAGACTGGCATATGGATGCTTCAATTCCTGGCCAGGGTACATAGGAGAAGTGACCATCTGCCTCTCTCCCCCTTCTATTACCCCTCCTGCAGCCAGTAGCTCGACTGGTTTGAGCATTGACCACAGGTGCTGAAGATAGTTCAGTTGTTTGGAGCACATTAGCTTCAGGTACTAAAAACAGCTCAGCCCCAGATGGGGGTTGCTAGGTGAATCCTGATCAGGGTGCATGTGGGTTCTATTTTTCATCCTCTCATTTAAATATAAAATAAAAATAAAACAAAATAGATATAATAACTACCTATCTTAGAGGGCTGTAAAAATTAACTGTGATAAGACATGTAAAGCCTGGCCCTGGCCACTTGGCTCAGTGGTAGAGTGTTGGCCCAGCGTTTACATGTCCTGCATTCAGTTCCTGGTCAGGGCACACAGGAGAAGTGCCCATCTGTTTCTCTATCCCTTCCTCCATAGCTTCTCTCTCTCTGTCTCCTACACTCCTACAGCCATGGCTCAAGTAGAGCAAGTTGGCCCAAGGCAATGAGGATGGCTCCATGGCCTCTGCGTTAAAAAATGGCTCCAGTTGCAGTGGAGCAAGGGCGCCAGATGGGCAGAGCACCACCCCCATAGTGGGCTTGCCAGATGTATCCAGTTGGGGCAAATGAAGGAGTCTCTCTGTCTCCTCTCCTCTCACTTAAAAAAAAAAAATGCAGAAAAACAAACTTTTACAAGAACAAAAACATTCAAAGCCCTTAAAATAGAGCGTTAGATATTAAATGCCCAATAAATGTTGTGGAAATTGTTTCAAAAAGCCAATTCTTAAAAATGCTAAGTAATTCATGCTCCCAGCATTTATTGCTCAATTCAGTTAACAACATTTCTATTCTTAAAAAATTCTCATTCTTGCTTGACCTGTGATGGGGCAGTGGATAAAGCATCAACCTAGAACAGGGGTCTCAAACTCGCGGCCCCCGGGCCGCATGCGGCCCGCCGAACAATTTTGTGCGGCCCGCAGACTAATCCACGAAGTTCAAAATATTTTGGATAAAATTAAGTAAGCCTAGGGGCCTACTTGTATTTTTCATTTCTCTAGCATCCTAGCTAGATATTAGCTTAGTTAACAGCAGTTGTGATGTGAACGACAGTTTCTGGTCGTTTTGTGACACTGAGTAAACTGCATGTACGATTGTGCTTGTTGTATTGATTTTTTTTTGTTTTCAACTGCAGTGAGAAAAGTGTTGCGTAACAGTTGCCTTTTGTAGACCTAGTGCGGCCCGAGAATGGCTGTGATCTTGCTCTGCGGCCCACATGCTGAGTTGAGTTTGAGACCCCTGACCTAGAACAATAAGTCACTGGTTCAAAACCCTGGGCTTGCTTGGTCAAGGCACATATGGGAGTTGATGCTTCTTGCTCCTCCCCCTCTACTCTCTCTCTCTCTCTCTCTCTCTCTCTCTCTCCTATCTAAAATTAATAAATAAAAAAATAAAAATCTAAAAAAACAATCCTCATTCTCTAAAATGTTACCTATTTAACACACTAAATGGCATATAGACACCAGATTTTATACTACTACCATAAAATATATTTTCTATGTTCTTTATTATTTTAAAAAAATCAATACGATTGTGTACACTTTTAGTCCCAGTCTTTTTTTATATCCATTACCAACTCTTAGGCAAAGTGTGTTTACAAATTGTAAATTAAATCATTCACATACTTCTTATAAAAAAAATCCTCTTTTTATTCAGTCTGCAAATAAGCATTGCTACGAACACAGTAACTCTATAAAAACTTTTGGGAACTGCTTACAATAAATTCAAGCCATGATTTTTATCTTACCGACTTTTTTGGAATGGTCGACCCATAGTCACAGCAGCAGCATTTGTTTTATAAGATCCTGGTGAATTAAAGCCATTCACAAAACTACCATTGGGAAAGGGAGCCTAAAAGAAAATTTTAATGTTTAAAAGTAATGAATGATAAAGGCTAAATCTGGTGTGAAGGTCATAAGAATTTTCTGATGACCTAACCTAGCATCAATTTCTTTTAGAAACTCAAAATAAATTAAAATATTTTACTTATTTACTTTTTTAATACTTTACAGAACAAGGAATCACTAGCTCATTACTTAATAAAGAACACTTTTCTTTGAAAAAGTTTCACAAAACAAAGTAATTTAAATCATTGGACTTATCCAGTCTCTAATTCACTCAGCAAAATCTAAAGAACTACAGAAACCAGTATTTCAACTCTCAATTATATGCATACATTTGCTATATTAGATATGTTTATCACTACTTAAAAACCAGAAAGTTAACCAATAAACACCACACAATAAAAAAAAAAATGAACTCCCACTCTAGCTGATTTCTTCAAATTTCAGCTTGAGTGAAAAATTTTATTATTCTGTAATGATCTCACTTACCAGTGGTGTTTCAAAGTAAGGTGCAGGATTTGGAGACCAAGAATGAGGCACAATGCTATAGACAGAGTACTGTTGGTGAGGACTATATAGAGGCTGCATAAAGACTGGCGAGGCATATTGTGCTTGAGTTTGAATGGGTTGACTATACATACTAGAATCCATTAATCGATAACCATTCTTAGCAAAAAACGTATTGATGGCTTTTATCCTTGCCTAGAAGCAAGAGGAAACACATTATGATAACAAAGGACTAAGTGTATATTTTTACAAATATATTTAAATGAAATTTCAACATATTTTACATGACTAAATTATTTCTGCCTATTGCAGAATCAGTTCAGCAAAGGAAAAGGAAATGAAAACTTTAATTAACTGAAACTCCTGCCTGGCAAATACCACAATAAACAAAGTAAAACAACAGAAGTCAAAATAGTGAAACTAACTGCAAGTTATCAAAGACAAGGTGAGTAATATTCTGAATATATAAATTCTAAAAAAAGATTAAAAAACCCAATAATCCTACATAAAAATAAGTTAGAGAAATGAATAGAGTTCACAGAAGAAAAAAAAAAACACAAATGGCTCTTTTAACACATGAAAAGATGCTACACCATGCTGATAAGGAAATGCAATTAAAATGAACATTTCTCATTTATACTCCTGCAAAGTCCAAAAATTTGACAACATATTCTGTTGATAAGGCTGTGGCAAAACAGGTAATCTGATACATTAATGATAGGCATGCAAAATAGCAAGACCCTTATAAAGAAAAATTCAGCAGTATCTTCAAAATACAAATGCATATAACATATTCTCATCAATCCTACTTCTAGAACTCTTTCCCAAATATATATATTGACCAAAATAGCTGAAAGGAAAAGAAAAAGATGCACACAGCCATTAACTGACACTAATTGTAATGGGGTTTGGGGGAAACTCTCCCCAACACCGGCACACACAAAACAATCCAACAGCCCACTGATGGTTGAATATACCATGATACACTAAAAAGAACTAAGAAATTGTTCTGAATACGATTATGAAGTTATTTCTAGAATATACAGAATTTTTTTAAAAAGGGCAAGGCATGGAGAAGAGTATATACTGTAAGTTATATTTTAATTAAGTCAGATGAAAATATGAGGACACACTTGCGTATACATATATGTATGAATATGTATTTAAAATATTTCACTTTTCGCCTGACCAGGCGGTGGCGCAGTGGATAGAGCGTCAGACTGGGATGCGAAAGACCCAGGTTCGAGACCCCGAGGTCGCCAGCTTGAGCATGGGCTCATCTGATTTGAGCAAAAATTCACCAGCTTGGACCCAAGGTCGCTGGCTCAAGCAAGGGGTTACTCGGTCTGCTGAAGGCCCATGATCAAGGCACATATGAGAAAGCAATCAATGAACAACTAAGGTGTCGCAATGCGCAACGAAAAACTAATGATTGATGCTTCTCATCTCTCCGTTCCTGTCTGTCTGTCCCAGTCTATCCCTCACTCTGACTCTCTGTCTCTGTAAAAAAAATAAAATAAATAAATAAATAAAATATTTCAGTTTTTGTTTTCTTTCTTTCTTTCTTTCTTTCTTTCTTTCTTTCTTTCTTTCTTTCTTTCTTTCTTTTTTTGTATTTTTCTGAAGCTGGAAATGGGGAGGCAGTCAGACAGACTCCCGCATGCGCCCGACCAGGATCCACCTGGCATACCCACCAGGGGGTGATGCTCTACCCATCTGGGGCGTCACTCTGCCTCAATCAGAGCCATTCTAGCACCTGAGGCAGAGGCCAAAGAACCATCCTCAGCGCCCAGGCAAACTGTGCTCCAATGGAGCCTTGGCTGTGGGAGGGGAAGAGAGAAACAGAGAGGAAGGAGAGGGGGAGTGGTGGAGAAGCAGATGGGCGCTTCTCCTGTGTGCCCTGGCTGGGAATCGAACCCGGGACTCCCACACGCCAGGCTGACGCTCTACCACTGAGCAAACCGGCCAGGGCCTTCACTTTTCTTTTTATATATTTCTTTAAAAAGACTTTATTTATTCATTTTAGACAGGAGCAAGAGAAGGGGGAGAGGAGCAGGAAGCATCAACTCCCATATGTGCCTTGACCAAGCAAGCCTGAAATTTCAAGTCAGCAACCTCAGTTTTCTAGGCCAATCAATGCTTTATCTACTGTGCCACCACAAGTTAGTCTTAAAATATTTTACCTTTAAACCATGCACATAATAGAAACAAAATTTTTAAAATTCAATGTGTAAAAGTTAAAAGCACATGAGCTTAAACGTGTACCTAATTAATAATACCTGTATAACAGAGAGAAATTCTAAGTGACTTTGAACCACAATAAAACTCAATTGTTAATTTAAATTGGAAGCAGCAGTATAAATTCATGATGTACTTTTTTTTAATTGATTTGGGACAGAGAGAGAGAGGAAGGAAAAAGGAGAGAAAGAAACATAGATTTGTTTCACTTGTTTATGCATTCATTGGTTATTGTATGTGCCCTGACCAGACATCGAACCCACTAGTTTGTGTATTGGGATAATGCTCTAACCCAGGGGTCCCCAAACTTTTTACACAGGGGGCCAGTTTACTGTCCCTCAGACCATTGGAGGGCCGGACTATAACAAAAACTATGAACAAATCCCTATGCACACTGCACATATCTTATTTTAAAGTAAAAAAAAAATGGGAACAAATACAATATTTAAAATAAAGAACAAGCCCTGGCCGGTTGGCTCAGCGGTAGAGCGTCAGCCTAGCGTGCGGAGGACCCGGGTTCGATTCCCGGCCAGGGCACACAGGAGAAGCACCCATTTGCTTCTCCATCCCTCTGCCGCGCTTTCCTCTCTGTCTCTCTCTTCCCCTCCTGCAGCCAAGGCTCCATTGGAGCAAAGATGGCCCGGGCGCTGGGGATGGCTCTGTGGCCTCTGCCTCAGGCGCTAGAGTGGCTCTGGTCGCAACATGGCGACGCCCAGGATGGGCAGAGCTTCGCCCCTGGTGGGCGTGCCGGGTGGATCCTGGTCGGGCACATGCGGAGTCTGTCTGACTGCCTCCCCGTTTCCAGCTTCAGAAAAATACAAAGAAATAGCACTACTTTGCAACTGCTAATGAATTAATAGATCTCACAGTAGCAGCTAACACAAGAGACACACAAACATATTTTATATGCTTCTGTTCTCTCTCTCTCTCTCTCTCTGTAGTTCCAAAATCAAATCCAATTCTATTGAAGCCTCTAAATCTAGCTACCAATTTACACAAAACACAAGGGATAAAGAATCATGTTAAATTACACTCAAGAAATTTAGCCAATTCAAAGATGGGCAAAAGATTTGAACAGACGCTTCTCCAAAGAGAATACCTGAATGGCCAAAAAGCACAAGAAAAAATGCTCAACATCACCAAACATTAGTGACATGCAAATCAAACTACAGTAAGATTTCATTTAATGTATTCTTCATTTCAGTGACTGTATTCTTCATTTCTGACTGGTACTTTTTTTTAACCTTGTTAAGTGGTGCCTGACTCTATTTGCACATATAAACAAAAATTAAACACTGGGAAAATGGCAAACTAACTTTCACTGAATCAATATTTGAGCAGGAAAGAGTGTTTACTCCTGACAACTAGTGGAGTGCTTACAATGGGAGAGAATGCTGATGTTTCCTTGTGAGAAAAAAAATGTAGCTACTGCTCTCACTTCTCAGTGGCCTGTGTTCAGGAAGTAGCAGCCTGATGCCAAGGCCAGCTGTGAAGACTCTGCCCTCCAAAAATGTAGGGTGTGTTGTGGTTGGTCTGGTGGATACCTGAGGGATTGATGTTGATGCTTGTCTCAATTCTGGCCCTATTCTCAGCGGATTACCCGGTGACATATACCTTACAACTTTAATCAGCCGTTAAAAAGGAAATCTTGCCCTTTGTGACAGCGTGGATGGACCTGGATGATATTAAGCTAAATGAAATAAGCACTACTACAGTAAGAAAAAGAAAAGTACCATATGATTTCACTTGTATGTGGAATCTAATGAACAAAATAAACTAACAAACAAAATAGAAACAGACTCTTAAGAGAACAGATTGACCGCTGTCAGAGGGGAGAAGGTTTGGGGAGCTGGATGAAAAAGGTGAAGGGATTAAGCAAAAACAACCAACCAAATCAAAAAAATCTTCATAGATATGGACAACAGTATGATAATGACCAGAGGGAAAGGGGGTGGGAGGAGGTAGAAGGTAATGGGGAGATAAATGGAGAGGAAAGGAGACTCTTGACTTGGGGTGGTGAACACGCAATACAATACACAAATCTATTTGCACAAATCTTTCTGTAGTTTTGATGATGTATTACAGAACCACACATCTGAAATCTATATAAATTTATTAACCAATGTAATCCCAATAAATTTAATTAAAAAGAAAAACAACGACTCTGAGACAGAAACTCACCACCACCACTACCCTATTTGGAGCCAGACATTTATGGAAATCTTTGTTAGGTTTAGGGCTGAAGGTAGAGATAATGAAACAGAAATTTCAGTAACCACAAACAACAAGAAATACACACTTCGCAAAAACAGTTTGGAGAAGTCACAGACAGCTACAGCTTTTAACAAGCAAAACATGAGTAATACCTGATAAGTGGAAGAATATGTAATACTCAGAATATCCACTTCTCAACAAGAAATTATAAAACGTACAAGGAAACTGAAAACTATGGTCATTCACAGGAAAAAAGAATTGATAAAAACTATCCTGAGAAAACCCAGACATTGGAATTACTGGTCAAAGATGTTAAATCTTAAATGTGCTCAATAACTAATGGAAACAATGAACAAATCTAAAAGTAATTAGGAAAAAGATGTATGAATAAAATGCTAAAAAGAAATCAATAAGCCTACCCTACAAGACACGCTAACAAGTGTTTTTCAGGGTGAAATAAAAAGAAGCCAAGTATTAACTCAAAGCCCAAAGAAGAAATAAGGAACATTACTAAGGATAATCACTTAGGTAAATACAAATGACAGTTATTGTATTTTTTGGTATGTAAGTCCTCTTTTTTCCTTATATGATTTAAAGTGGAAACAAATTAAAACAATATAAATTAATGGCAATGGGCACAAATATATAAAGATGTAAACTGTGAAAATAAGAAT
Source organism: Saccopteryx leptura (assembly GCF_036850995.1). Classification (NCBI taxonomy): domain Eukaryota; kingdom Metazoa; phylum Chordata; class Mammalia; order Chiroptera; family Emballonuridae; genus Saccopteryx; species Saccopteryx leptura. Next base: position 131,190,268 of record NC_089504.1, read on the forward strand.
ATAAAGGTCGAGGGACCAAAAAGTATATGAGCAGAGTATTTATGTACTACTCAAGTGAAGTTGCTATAAATTTAAGATGCTAACTAACCTCCAAGAGAACCACTAAAAAATAAAATATATATACATAGAATAGAAAATGAGGAAAACAAAATTGATACATTATAAAAATTTGATTAAACATAAAAATAGGCACAGACAGAGGAATTGAGGGGGGAAAGAGCTTATAAGACAAATAGAAAACTAAGACAGCAAACAAACTTTTTTGTGTGTGTGACAGAGGCAGAGAGAGGGACAGATAGGGATAGAAAGAAAAGAAGAGAGATGAGAAGCATCAACTCTTCATTGTGGCACCTTAGTTGTTCATTGATTGCTTTCTCATATGTGCTTTGACTGGAGGGCTAGAGCAGAACGAGTGACCCCTTGCTCAAGCCAGTGACCTTTGGGCTCAAGCCAGTGACCCCGTGCTCAAGCTGGTGAGCCCACACAAAAGCCGGATGAGCCTGCACTCAAGCCAGCAACCTTGAGGTTAAGAACCTGGGTCCTCTACATCCCAGTCTGATGCTTTATCCACTGTGCCACTGTCTGGTCAGGTGAAAACAAATACTTTGATAGCAGAAGTATCTTTTCTTAATAATAATTACCTTAAACGTAAATGGCTTAAGCTCTATTAAAAGGCAGAGACTGGCAGACTGAATTTTAAAAATCCATCTATATGATATTTAGAAATGATTCATTTTAGTCAAAGACACTGAAAGTAACAAATTGCAAGCCAACAGTAACCAAAATAAAGCTAAAATGGCTTCATTATTATCAAGCAAATATACTGAGCCAAAAAAGGATACAAGGAACAAAAGACATTACATATTGATAAAAGGTTCAATTAAGCAAAAGGAAAAAAAAATTTTAAACATATATTCATTTACCAACAGAACCCCAACATACACAAAACACTGACAGAGCTAAAGAATACAGTTCTACAGTAACTTCAGTAACTTTTCAATCATAAATAATCAGCAGAAGAGCAAAAAAAAAAAAAGAGAGAGAGAGAGAGGGAGAGAGAGAATTTGTACAACACTATAATCAATTTGACCTAAAAGACACTACTTCAGCCTGACCTCTGGTGGCAGAGTAGATGGAGCACTGTCCTGGAATGCTGAGGTCGCTGGTTCAAAACCCCAGGCTTTTCTAGTCAAGGCACATATGAGAAGCAACTAGTACCGTGATGGCGAACCTTTTTATAAAAACCGCCCACTTTGCAGTGCTGGTCAACCTGGTCCCTCCCGCCCAATAGTGAGCGGTCCAGCTTTCATGGTGGGCCAATTGCGACGCTGTCTGGTTGCTCCTCTACCATGAAACATGGAACACCCACTAGTGGGTGGGAGGGACCAGGTTGACCATCACTGCAAAAGTGGGCGGTTTTCATATATAAAAAGGTTCACCATCACGGAACTAGGATGAGTTGATGCCTCCCATTCCTCCGACCATCTCTCTCTTCTAAAATCAATATATAAAATCTTTAAAAACAGACACTACTTCAAACACTAAAACACACATTTTTCTCTCAAGTATACACAGAATATTATCAAAATCAAATTTTAGCCTGACCTATGGTGGCATAGTGGATAAAATATCAACCTGAAACGCTGGGGTTGCTGGTTTGAGGCCCCAGTGTTGCCCCAGTCAAAGCATGTATAAGAAGCAACTATAAGTCAATGCGTCCTGCTTCCCACCCTTTCTCTATCTCTCTCTAAAAATCAATAAATAAAATCCCTTTAAAAAGTCACGTTTTAATAAATTTAGAAAGACTTAATCATACAAAGTATCTTCTCTGACCATAAGGGGGTGAGTGAAAACTGTGATTTTAGAATGTGTCCGAAGCCCTGGCTGGTTGGGTCAGTGGTAGAGCGTCAGCCCAGTGTGTGGAGGTCCTGGATTTGATTCCCAGTCAGGGCACACAGGAAAAGCGACCATCTGCTTCTCAATCCCCCCCCCCCTTCCCCTCCCACAGCCATGGCTCAATGGTTAAAGCAAAATTGGCCCTAAGCACTGAGGATTGCTCCATGCTTTGGCCTCAGGTGCTAAAATAGCTCAGTTGCCAAGCAATGGAGCAGCAGCCCAGACAGGAAGAGCATCACCTGGTAGGAAGCTTGCCAGGTTGGATCCCAGTCAGAGGCATACAGGAGTCAGTCTCTACCTCCCTGCCTCTCACTTAAAAAAAAAAAAAAAAGAAAAAGAAAAAGAAATGTGTTTGAAATTAGTGACCACAGACTTCAGCTATAAACATAGCTTGACATATATAAAGCATATAATAATCACAAACCAAAAATTTGTAAGAGATACACAAAAAATAAAGAGAAAGAAATCTAAACACAAGAGGTCATCAAATGTAATAAAAGAGAACAAGAGAATGAAGAAACAGAGAACTACAAAAACAATTGAGAACTATAAAATAACTACATACCTATCAATATTTCTTTAATTTATTAATTTGAGAGATAGACAGAAAAAAAGAGAAAGAGAGAGTAGAGCATTTGTTTGTTCCCCTTAAAACTGGTCACTTCCCATATATACCCTGACCAGGTAGGTAACCGGCAACCTTGTTGTCTCGGGATGATGCTCTCTCTAATCAACTGAGCTAACTGGCCAGGGCCACCTATTGATTATTTTTTAAATTGTAAATTGACAAAATGTTCCAATCAAAGAAACAGGGTGACAGAATGGATTAAAAGGAAAAATAAAAAAGTACACATTTCATATGGAAAGACACACACAGACTGAAAGGGATGAAAATGATATTTTATACAAGTGGACAAAACAAACAAAAAATCTGAGGGAGCAGTACCTGTATAAAACAAAACAAAGGCTGCAACAATAGACAACGGGCATTTCATAATATTAAAGAGATCAATACAACAAAAGGATATACCTCTTATAAGCATCTGCACACACAACATTAAAGGACCTAAACATATAAAATAGATAAAGGGAAAGATGGATAGTAATATCATAATAGCAAGGGACTCTAATATCCCATTGATATCAATGGCTAGATCATCCAGACAGAAAATCAACAAGGAAACAGCAGCCGTATATGACACATTATAGCAGATGGACTTAACTGATATTACTAGGACACTTCACCACCAAATCAGGAGAATATGCATTCTTTTCAAGTACAAATGGAATATTTTCGAGGACTGACCATTTTAGGCCACAAAACAAGCCTCAATAAATTTAGGAAGATTGAAATCATGCCAAGTATCTTCTCCAATAATTGTATAAAAATCAATTACGAGAAAACTAAAAAACACACAATTATATGAAGACTAAATAAAATAATACCAAACAATGAACAGGCTAACAAAATCAAGGAGGAACTCAAAAGATACCTTGTGACAAGAGAAAACACAATAACCCCCCCTCCAAAAACCAATGGTAAAATGCCAAAGCAGTTCTGAGAGAGAAATTCATAGCAAAACACACATCTCAAGAAACAAGAAAAATCTCAATTTAACCTTATCCCTAAAGGAACTAAAAAAAAAAAAAAAAGAACAAAGCCCAAAGTAAAGAGAAAGAAGAAAGTAACAAGGATCAGAGCAAAACTGAATGAAACAAAGACTTAAAAAAATAAAAAACATCAATGAAACTAAGAGCTGCTTCTTTGAAAAGATAAAATCAATAAATCTTTAAAAAAAACATTTTTTAAATTTATTGATGTTAGAGAGAAAAGGGTTGGAAGAGAGGGAGGTAGAAAAAGAGAGAAACACTGATTTGTTGCTCTACTTATTTATGCATTCATTAGTGGATTTTTATATATGCCCTGATTGGGGATTAAACCCACAACTCTGGCAAATCAGAACAATGCTCCAACCAACTGAGCTATCCATTCAGGGCCAAAATTGATAAATCTTTAGCCAGGCTCATCAAGAAAATAAAAGTAAGGGTCTAAATAAATAAAATCAGAAATGAAAGAGAAGTGACAACTCACACCACAAAAATACAAAAGATTTTAAGAAATACTATGAACAACATATGCCAAAAAACTAGAGAGCCTAGAAGAAATGCATTATTTTCCTAGAAATATACAATATTCCAAGTCTGAATCAGGAAGAAATAGAAAATCTGAACAAACCAGTAACAACTAATGAAATTGATTCAGTATATATATATAAAAAAAGTCCTGGAACAGATGGTGCCACAGGCGAATTTTATCAAACATGCAAAAAAATAATAATAGCTATCCTTCTCTAACTATTCCAAAACATTGAAGAAGAAAGAAGGCTCTCTAACATATTTTGAGCCATAACATATTTTGAGCCAGTATTATCCTAATACCAAAACCAAAGACACTATCAAAAAAAGTCATAGGCCAACATCCCTGATAAACATAGATGTAAAAATGCTCAACAAAATCTTAGCAAACTGAATTCAGTAATACCTAAACAAGATCATACAACATCACCAAGTGGGATTCATTCCTGGGATACATTGTTGGTTCAACATCTGCCCATTAATTAACATGACAAACCACATAAACAAAATGAAGGATAAAAATCTTTTAATCCTATCCACAGATGCAGAAAAAGCATTTGAAAAAATCCAACGTGCATTTATAAAAAAACTCGCAGCAAAGTGTGGAAAGAGGAAAACTCTTCAACCTAATAAAGACCACATATGACAAACCCACACCAAATATCATAGTCAATGTTTCTTTAAGATTAGGAACAGGACAATATGTCCACTGTCAACATTTTTATTCAAAATAGCATTTGAAGTCCTAGCCACAGCAAACAGACAAGCAAAAGAAATAAAAAGGCATCCAAATTGGAAAAAAAAAAAGTACAGCTGTTATATCTGTGGATGACATGATACTGTATATACACAGGACACTAAAAGTCCCACCAAAAAACTATTCGAACCAGTAAATAATTCAGCAAAGCAGAATACATCATAAATATTCAGAAATCAATTGCCTTTTTATACACCAATAGTGAACTATCAGACAGAAAAATTAAAACAATCACACTTACAACTGCATCGAAAAAGAAAAAAAAGAAAGAAAGCAAACAAGGTAAAATGTAACCAACAGATAACTTGTACTTGGAAAATTATAAGACACTGAAGAAAGAAAATGAAGAAGATACAAATTAATGGAAAGATTATGTGCTCATAGATAGGAAGAATTAACATTGTTAAAATGTACAAACTACCTAAAGCAATCTACAGATTCAATGCAATTTCTATCTTTCAAAAAAATATGAATGGTATTTTCCCCAGAACTAGAACAAATAACGCTAAAATTCATATGGAACCATAAAAGTTCTTAGAAAATCACAGAAATCTTGAGAAAGAACAAAGTTGGAGGTATCACACAGCCTGATATCAAATGATAATACATAGCTATAGTAATAAAAACAGCATGGTACTGGCATAAAATCAAGACGCAGTACAACAGAAAAGCCAGAAATAAACCCACAGAGATACGGTCAATGCAATGGGGGTAAAGACAGTGTCTTCAATAATGGTGTTGGGAAACTGTACAGATACATACAAGAAATGAAACTAGATCACTTCCGTATACCATCTAACAAAATAAAGTAAAAATGGATCGATGACTTAAATGTAAAGTCTGAAACCATAAAACTCCTGAGAAAGCAGGCAGTAAATTCTTTGACACCTCTTTTAGCAAAATCTTTTTGTATAAGTCTCTTCAGACAAGGGAAACAAAAGAAAAAATAAATGATACTACATCAAACTAAAAAGCTTTTGCACGGCAAAGAAAATCAACAAACCTGACCAGGCGGTGGCGCAGTGGATAGAGCATCAGAATGGGATGCAGAGGACCCAAGTTCAAAACCCCAAGGTCAATGCTGAAAAGCCATATTCCTCCCTTAATCTATAGACAGACAGCAAATATTTACTTATGGTGTCCACTATTAAGACTGCTGTCTTAGGGACAAATGCTGATGAACTATTTCAGCAGTTCCTCCTTCTTCAAAGACTTATATGTCAACATAGAGCTCCATGTTTCATAGGACATACTCAAGCTCACTTCATGCTCCCTGGAGCTTTTAGCACAAGGGAATGCCCTTCTTTTTTTTCTTTTCTTTTTTTTCTCTTTTCTTTTTTTTTTGTGTGTGTGTGGTATTTTTTCTTTTATTTATTTATTTATTGTATTTTTCTGAAAATGGAAATGGGGAGGCAGTCAGACAGACTCCTGCATGTGCCTGACTGGGATCCGCCTGGCATGCCTAGGGGGGGGGGGGGGGGGAGAGAATGCTCTGCCCATCTGGGGTGTTGCTCTGTTGCAACCAGAGCCATTCTAGCGCCTGAGGCAGAGGCCATGGGGCCATCCTTAGTGCCTGGGGTGGCTTTGCTCTGGTGGAGCCTTGGCTGCGGGAGGGGAAGAGAGAGACAGAGAGGAAGGAGAGGGGGAGGGGTGGAGAAGTAGATAGGCGCTTCTTCTGTGTGCTCTGACTGGGAATCGAACCTGGGGATCCTGCACACCAGGCCAATGCTCTACCACTGAGCCAACAGGCCAGGGCCTAGGAATGCCCTTGCTGATCAAGCAACCCAAAAGAAAATTATATGGAGCAACCATGACAGACCGAGCAAGTCAGTCTCATACTATTCATCACCAGAACGCTGCAGCCCGGTGTAAACAGTTCCAACTTTCTCGGGAAGCAGCACGGCAGATCAGGAAATCCTGTCCAAGGGGTCCTATATTGCCCCTTCATTTGGAGTTAACCCTCAAGGATCCCTACCAGGACAACTTCGGCAGATGGATGTTACTCATATACCTTCATTTGGCAAACAGTCGTATGTCCACATTACAGTGGATACATATTCCGGATCTATAGTAACCTCTGTCAGAACAGGAGAGGCTGCTAAGCATGTTATAGCTCACTGTCTGTATGCATGGTTCTATTATTGGATTTCCTAAATTGGCTAAACTGAAAATGCTCCTGCATATGGAGCAAAAGCATTTACTGTATTTTGTCATGCTTACAATCTTTAAAGTTAAGGTATTATTAAAGTGTACTCAGCAAACATTTTAAGGTCAATTTAAAAAAAAAATTTTAAAGGGGGTAGTCATATCCTGGAACTCCTACGGGTCTACCATATCATGCTTCTTACTTAAAAAAAAAAAATTTTACATTTCTTTTGAATGCTGATGAACAGGAGACACCAAATCTTTTTTGTCTGCACACTACTACCTTCTTTATTAGATCCAGCTAATAACACTGTTTTGTCTTTTTCCAAATAGCTCCAGATATATGGAAAAGATTTATATAGGCGGATGGGGATCCTCAAACCCCTCAGCGAGATCTTCTGAGCATGGCTTTTAAGATACACCCTTAAAGGCTCCAATGCCCCAAAGGGGTCTCATAGGATGCCATCTGGGTCCTGCTTCAATAGTGGAAAGGAAGGTCATTGAGCTAAAGCCTGCCAGGCTTACATGCCTCTGCTGTGAGGAAACAGGGACACTGGAAGGTAGGCTTCCCCCTTGCTTCTCTAAGGGAGGGTTCAGTCTCTTCCAGCCCTGCTCCAGCCACCTACGACCTAACCTTGCCCAGAATGCTGGGGTTTGCCACTGAAGGCTGAAGGTGCCCAGGGCCGTCGGCCCCATCTACGACACTGTGGACGAGCCTAGGGTATTTCTTCCAAGAAGCAGGTAAACTGATCTCATTTGCACAAGGACCACTTAACTATGTTTTGCCTGAATAGTCAGGTTTTTTATTCTTCCCTCAAAGATCTCTGTTGTGGGTGTTGATAGTCCTATTTTCTGCTGCTTTGCTTAATATATAGTGTTTCCTTTATCCCTCCTACCTCAATGCCCCACTCATATTTCAAGCTGGGACCTACTAATTTAGAGCTCTCTTTCCCCCTTTTGCCAACTTCTATTATGAATCTACCTTTTCCACCCAGCTTAGTGTATCCCAAGGTTCTCTTTACCATGCCACAGTCGCAGAGCTCCAGGGAAAAGCAACCTGGTCTCATCTCTCCAGGCAGAGGAGAACAGAAGCTCCATATCCATGCATGCTGCAAATGGCTTTTCCAGTCTACCTGAATCATTACCAGCTAGAAGCAGCGGTCATTGGGACTTGGACATGAGCTGCAAAGTATAGAATGGTGACAACAATTCCAGTGCCATGAGGACTTTTCCTGGACTCCTGCTCCCTGTGACAGCTCCTAACAGACTGAACTGTGGTTGGGTTGCATTTTTCAGGAATTTGGCATGGTGATGGGGCCAACTTGGACTTGGTGAACATGTTAAGGACACTACTCTTTTATGGATTCTTCCTGTATTGGCCAAGAGTTTGCTTAAAGGTTTTTTTTTGTTTTGTTTTTTTGTTTTTTTTTTTTTTTTTTAGATTTTACTTATTCATTATAGAGAGGAGAGAAAGAGAGAGAGAGAGAAGGGGGGAGGAGCAGGAAGCATCAACTCCCATATGCGCCTTGACCAGGCAAGCCCAGGGTTTCAAACCGGCAACCTCAGTGTTTCCAGGTTGACTGCTTAAAGGTTTTTAATCACTGTAAAAAAAAATAGAGGACTGGATAAAGAAGATGGGGCACATATACACCATGGTATACTATTCAGCTAGAAGAAATGATGACATCAGATCACTTACAGCAGAATGGTGGAATCTTGATAACATTATGCGGAGTGAAATAAGTGAATCAGAAAAAAACAAGAACTGCAGGATTCCATACATTGGTGGGGCATAAAAACGAGACTAAGAGACATGGACAGGAGTGGGGTGGTTACGGGGGGTGGGGGAAGGGGAGGAGGGAGAGGGGGAGGGGGAGGGGTACAAAGAAAACTGGATAGAGGGTGACAGAGGACGATCTTCTTTGGGTGATGGGAATGCAACAGAACTATATAAATGACAAGATAACCTGGAAATGTTTTCTTTGAATATATGTACCCTGATTTATTGATGTCATCCCATTAAAATAAAAATTTATTTATAAAAAAACAAACAAACAAAAAACCCCAAGGTCACCAGCTTGAGCACGGGCTAATCTAGTTTGAGCAAGATTCACCAGCTTGAGCCCAAGGTCCCTGGCTTAAGCAAGGGGTCACTTGGTCTGCTGTAGCCTCCCCCCGCCCAAGGCACGTATGAGAGAGCAATCAATGAGAAATTAAGGTGCCACAACGAAGAACTGATGCTTCTCATCTCCCTCCCTTCCTGTCTGTCTATCCCTATCTGTCCCTCTCTCTGTCTCTCTCTGTCCCTGTCACACACAAAAGAAGAAGAAAGAAAATCAACAAAATGAAAACAACCAACTGAATGGATAAAGATACCTGCCCAATCTGAATAAAAAATAGAGGCCTGACTAGGTAGTGGATAGAGCCATCGGCCTGGGACACAGAGGATCCAGGTTTGAAACCCTGAGGTCACTGGCTTAAGCAGGGCTCATCTGGCTTGAGCACTAGGTTGCTAGCTTGAGCAAGGGATCCTAGACTTGACCCCATGGTTGCCGGCTTGAGCAAGGGGTCACTGGCTCGGCCAGAGCCCCCACCCAGCCCAATCAAGGCACATATGAGAAAGCAATCAATAAACAACTAAGGTGTTGCAACTATGAGTTGGTGCTTCTCATCTCCCTCCCTTTCTATCTGTCTGTACCTGTCTGTCTGTCTCTCTCTCACTAAATAGGACCTATATGGACATTTCTCTAAAGAGAATATACAGATGATCAAGAGATACATGAAAAGACAGTCAATATCACTAATCAGGCCCTGGCTAGTTGGCTCAGTGGAAAGAACATTGGCCCGGTGTGCGGATATCCCAGGTCCAATTCCCAGTCAGGACACACAGGAGAAGCAACCATGCACTTCTCCACCCCCACATTCTTTCTCTCTCTTCCCCTCCTGCAGCCATGGTTCAATTGGTTTGAGCTCATCAGCCCCAGGCTGTAGGAATATACTATAAAAGACATGCAGAGTTTGGCTGACAATTAGAGACAGCAAGGTGCCCAAGGGCAAAAGCCCTGAGCATACAACAAGAGTCCAGGGGCCTCTCTGACACCATACTTGAAACAGTACGTGCTGGAAACAGTAAAACAACAGGATAAGATTCAGTAACAGAAAATGTTTAGGCTCTCAGAACAGAGACTAGAAGTCAGAAAATTCCTTGTTCTTTACTTCACCCTCTGAAAACTTCTGTTTGTTTCCTTGAGTTATTTATACTACTAGCTAATTAATATCTGAGTAAGGCTGTGGATGGGGCTTCAGTCCTCCTTCAGTCTGCTAACCAAGGCTTTTGACTCCCCTAGGCCCCTTGGAGCATTTCATCTAGTTTCCGAGTAGTTCGAGTAGTTCGCTGTCACCACCACAACATCAGGCACAGAGGATGGCTCCCTGGAGCCTCCACCTCAGGTGCTAAAAATAGCTCAGTTGCCAGCAGAGTCCCAGATGGACAGAGCATTGGCTCCAGACGGGGGTTGCCAGGTAGGTCCCAATCAGGGTGCATGCAGGAGTCTGTCTATCTCCCTCCTCTCACTTGGAAAAGAAGAAAAAAAAACCACTCATCAGGAAAATCCAAATTAAGACCACAATGAGACATTACCTCACACTATCAGAATGACTATCATCAATAAATCAACAAAAAAGTGTTGGTGAGGACATAGATAAAAGGGAACCTTCCTGTATTGCTGGTGGGACTGTAAATTGGTAGAGCCACTAGGAAAAACAGTATAGAAATTCCTCAAAAAATTACAAATAGAACTACCTTATGACCTAGCAATTCTATTTTTGGTTAGGATCTGAAGAAATCCAATACACTATTATGAAAATAAATATGCACCCCTATGTTCAATAGCCAAGATATGGAAGTAACTTCTATGTCCATTGGCAGATAAAGATGAAGTACATACATATATATAATAGAATATTACTCATCATTTAAAAAAAAGAATAAAATCTTGCCATTTGTGACAACATGGATGTACCTGGATGGTATTATGCTAAGTGAAATAAAATATGTCAGACAGAGAAACACAAATACCATATGATTTCACTTGTAGGTGGAGTCTAAAAAAAAATCATAAGTGAACAAACAAAACAAACCAGAAGCAGACTCATAATACTGATGGTTGCCAAATGGGAGGAGATCTGGGGGGAGTGGGTGGAAAAAAATGTGAGGGGATTAAGAAGTACAAATTGCCAGTTATAAAAACAGGCATGGGGTAAAAAGTATAGCATAGGGAGTATAGTCTGCAATACTGTAATAAGTATGAATAGTGTCTGATGGGTATACACTTATAGGGGTAATCACTTTATAAGTTATATGAACGTCTAATCACTACATTGTACACCTGAAATTAACAGTGTATACCAACTGTAATTGAAAATACTTTTTAAATTATTTTTATAAGGACCAGGACAAGATGACTTCACAGGTACATTCTACCAAACATTCAAAACCTTCTGAAAAACTTAAGAGGAATACTTCCGAACTCATTCTCTGAAGCAAATTTTACTCTGATACCAAAACAAACATATTACAAGAAAACAAAACTATAGGCCAACATGCTTAATGAATGTGGATACAAGAAAAATCTATAACAAAATACTAGCAAATCCAGCTTGTCAGGAATTAAAATTATATACTCTGCAAAGTGAGATTTAACCCAGGAATGATTTTCTTATCAACATAAGAAAATCAATGTAATGTAGTACATTAATAGAAGTAAAAAAAAACAAAAAACCCACACATAATCATCTCAATTGATACAGAAAAAATATTTCACAAAAACCAAAATTCTTTCATAATAAAGACACTCATTAAAGTAGGAACTGAAGAGAACTTACTCAACAAGACATACGCCATATGTGAAAAGTACACAGCTAACATCTCAGTGGTGAAAGACAAAGCTTTTCCCCTAAGGTCAGGAACAAGATAAGGAGACCCACTTTACCACATCTATTAAACACAGTATTAGATGTTCTAGCCAGAGAAATCAGGCAAAAAAATTAATAGAAGACATCCAAACTATGCAGGAGAAGTAAAATTATGTTTGTAGATGACATCATCTTATTGGTAGAAAATCCTAAAGCCTGACTTGTGGTGGTGCAGTGGATAAAGTGTTGACCTGGAATGCTGAGGTTGCTGGTTGGAAATTCTGGGTTTGCCTGGTCAAAGAATATACGAGAAGCAACTACTACAAGTTGAGCTTCCTGCTCCTCCCACCCCTCTGTCGTTCTCTCTCTTTCCTCTAAAATCAATAAAAATTTTTTTTTTTTTTTTTTCATTTTTCTGAAGCTGGAAACAGGGAGAGACAGTCAGACAGACTCCCGCATGCGCCCGACCGGGATCCACCCGGCACGCCCACCAGGGGCGGTGCTCTGCCCCCCAGGGGGCGATGCTCTGCCCATCCTGGGCGTCGCCATATTGTGACCAGAGCCACTCTAGTGCCTGAGGCAGAGGCCACAGAGCCATGCCCAGCACCCGGGCCATCTTTGCTCCAATGGAGCCTTGGCTGCGGGAGGGGAAGAGAGAGACAGAGAGGAAAGCGCGGCGGAGGGGTGGAGAAGCAAATGGGCGCTTCTCCTATGTGCCCTGGCCAGGAATCGAACCCGGGTCCTCCACACGCTAGGCCGACAAAAAAAAAATTTTTTAATTTAAAAATTAAAAAAAAAGAATATCCCAAAGAATCAACACATACACACAAAAAAATCCCACCTCATTAGATCTCATCAATACATACAGAAAAGATTAAGGATACAAAATCAATACTCAAAAATGGTAATATTACAATATTACTGAAAATGAACAATCTGAAAAGGAAATTTTAAAAATTCCATTTATAAAAGCATTAGAAAGGATAAAATACTTAGGAATACATTTAACCAAGGAGGTGAAAGACCTATGTACCCTGAACACTACAATGAATTGCTGAAAGAAATTGAAGAACTAGCTTAACCAGGTGGTGGCAGAGTGGACAGAGTGTTGACCTGATATGCTGAGGACCCAAACTCCAAGGTCACTGGCTTGAACGTGGGCTCATTCAGCTTAAGTAGGCTCACCAGCTTGAGCATGGGGTCACTGGCTTGAGTCCAGAGGTCGCTGGGACACCTGGAGCACCCCTCCCAAGGCACATATGACTCTCCCCCTCTCTCAAAAACAAAAAAATTTTTAAAATCTAAATTAATAAAATGACAAGCCATGTTCTTCATAGACTGAAGATTTCATATGGTTAGGGTAATACTAATATCCAAATGATACACAGATTCAATGTATTCTCTTATGAGAATCCCAATGGCATCTGTTTGGAAAAAGAGAAAACCCCAACCTAAAATTCAACATGAAATTTGAAGTGGCCTTGAATCCTTTGATATTGAAAAATAATAATAAAATGAAAGAGATCATACTTCTCATTTTCAAATCTTACTATGAAGTACAGAAATACAGTGTAGTAGTAACATAAAGACAGACATATAGACTAATGGAATAGAGAGTCCCAAAATAACATTTTGCATGTATGGTCAACTGATTTTTGACAAGGTAATAAGACCTTTCAATGGGGAATGTCTTTGCAACATACAGTATTGGGGAACCTGGATATCCACATGTAAAAGAATGAAACTGTACCCTTATTTTATACCATCAAAAAACATTACTCAAAGTGGATCAAAGACCTGAGTTTAAAAGCTAATACTATAAAACTTCTAAAAGAAAACATAGGGGTAAAGTTTCATGACTTTGGATTTGGCAATGATTTATGAAGTACAACATCAAAAGCACAGACCACAACAAAATATTAAATAAATTAAGACTCAAAAACAACTAAAAGCTTTTTTGCCTGACCAGGCGGTGGTGGCACAGTGGACAGAGTATAGGCCTGGGACACTGAGGACCCAAGTTCGAATCCCGAAGTCTCTGGCTTAAGCTCAAGCTCATCAGCTTGAGAGCTGAGTCACCGGCTTGAGCATGGGATCCTAGACATGACTCCATGGTTGCTGGCTTGATCAAGGTGTCAGTAGTGCAGCTAGAGTCCCCCGCCCCCATCGATGCACATAGGATAAAGCAATCAATGAATAACTAAGGTACCACAACTATGATTGTCATCACTCTCCCTTCCTGTCTCTCACCAAAATAAATAAATAAATAAATAAATAAATAAATAAATAAATAAATAATGAAAGCTTTTTATGCCTCAACAGACACCAAGAGTGAAAGGGTAACCCACAAAAGGAAGAAAATTTGCAAACATGTATCTGACAAGGGACTAAAATCTGGAATATATAAAGAACTCCTACAACTCAAAAACACAAATAACCCAATTTTTAAAAATGGGCAAAAGAGTTAAATAGACATTTTTTCAAAAAGGATGGCCCTGGCCAAATAGCTCAGTTGGTTAGAGCATCATCCTGATATACCAAGGTTGCAGGTTCAATCCCTGGTTAGAGCATATACAGGAATCAACCAATGAATGCATAAATAAGTGAAACAAAAAAACCAATGTCTCTCTCTCTCTCTCTCTCTCTCTCTCTAAAAACAATAAAAAATTTTTTAAAGATATAAAAATAGCAAACACATAGAAAGATAGTCAACATCATTAGTCATTAGGAAATGAAACCCCAAACCATAATGAGATGCTACTTTCTCCCATTAGGATGACTTTTATCAAAAAAGCAGATGAAGCTACTGTGGAAATGTTTCATGCACAACAAAAGTAAAGCAACTAGGGAGTTGATACTTCTTACTCTCTCAAAAAAGAGAAAAAAAGAAAAGAAAATAATAAACCAAGAACTTAAATGTAACTTGACACTCCCAAGATCAAAGAGCATAAAAGCTGAAATCAGCATCAAGGACTGTAATACAGCCTTTCTAGCTCCTGCACCTGTCTTTGTGGGTGCTAGGTCATTTGGTTTTAATAAATGATTATAAAAATTAATGTGGCCCTGGCCAGTTGGCTCAGCGGTAGAGCGTCGGCCTAGCATGCAGAGGACCCGGGTTCGATTCCCGGCCAGGGCACACAGGAGAAGCGCCCATTTGCTTCTCCACCCCTCCGCCGCGCTTTCCTCTCTGTCTTTCTCTTCCCCTCCCACAGCCAAGGCTCCATTGGAGCAAAGATGGCCCGGGCGCTGGGGATGGCTCTGTGGCCTCTGCCTCAGGCGCTAGAGTGGCTCTGGTCACAACATGGCAACGCCCAGGATGGGCAGAGCATCGCCCCCTGGTGGGCAGAGCGTTGCCCCTGGTGGGCGTGCCGGGTGGATCCCGGTCGGGCGCATGCGGGAGTCTGACTGTTTCCAGCTTCAGAAAAATGAATGGAAAAAAAAAAAAAATTAATGTGAATCTGTTAATCTCCTAGCCCTGGTTGGCAAACTGTGACTCACGAGCCACTTGCGGCTCTTTGGTCCCTTGAGCGTGGCTCTTCCACAAAATACCACGTGCGGTCGCTACCTCGATAAGGAATGTACCTACCTATATAGTTTTAACATTGCTATGTGATGACTAATCAAAAGAAGTATAAATAAAAACCAAAAAGGCAGAGAAAGAAGAAAAATACTTATAATGAAATATGTGTCTAGTTTACTACTACACCTGAAATCTTAGCAAAAGCAATAAGCTATAAGAAATGAGAGGTATAAAGAACAGTCAAAATAGCAATTATTTGTAGCTAGCATAATCTCTCAGGCAGATAATCCAAAGACCCAACAAACCATTAGATATAATAATGGTGTTAGGCAAGGCTGCTACATATAACATTTTTTAAAAAATCACTGAGATACCAAGGAGGGGGAAGAAGCAATAAAAATTAAGAAAGTAATTTTAAAACACAATAGACCTGCATTAATAGAGAAATATATCATTAAAAAAAATCACAATGTTAAATAATGTAGAGTAAAACTGCCAATTGTCCCCAATGTGAGCAATAAATTAAATGCATCTTATATATTCCAATATGGTTTGTTCGATTGTTTGTTGGTATTAGACAAATGTTCTAATATTCATAAGGAAAAGTTAATAGTCTAAAAATAACCAAGACAATCCTAAAAAATAACAATAAGGAGATAAGGATGTTATAAAACTATGGTAATTAAAAGAAGATGATTCAGTAAAGATTGGCAAACTCAAGACCTGAAACAGATCTGACAGATGCAAGATTATACGCAATTTGTAGCACAGACCACTCAACAAGGAACTGTTGAGGCAACCACCTTCCATATAAGAAAAAAAAAAGAAATTACGCCCCTATCTTATATTACTTAGCAAATTCATTCCAGATGTTTCAAAGTCCTAAATCCAACATATAAAACTTTAAAGCTATTAGAAGACCTAGATACAGGGGTCCCCAAACTTTTTACACAGGAGCCAGTTCACTGTCCCTCAGACCGTTGGAGGGCCACCACATACAGTGCTCCTCTCACTGACCACCAATGAAAGAGGTGCCCCTTCTGGAAGTGTGACGGGGGACCGGATAAATGGCTTCAGGGGGCCGCATGCGGCCCACGGGCCATAGTTTGGGGACACCTGACCTAGAAGAATATTTTTATAGCCTCAAAGAAAGGAGATAATAGGGAGAAGAGCATTATAGGCAGAGGAATTAAAATGACAACTGACAGCTTCATTTGTAATATAAAAGTAATAATACTACCTACCACACAGCAATAATGAGATTTAATATGTCAAGTTCTTAGAACAGTGTCTGACATATAACCTCTTAATAAATGTAAGTTCCGTTCATACTGGTTCCTCTACTTACTAGTTGTGTGACACTGGGTAGGTGACTCTCATGTCTCACTTTCCTTACCAGTAAAATAGAGAAAACACAAGTATCTACCTTATTAGGTTCTCATAAGAATTAAATGGCTCTCTCTACATAATGTGTTTAGAATAGAAACTGTTACACAGTAACAGTTCAGTAACAGTAAGAATAATGTATTGCACTTACAAATAATAATTATACAAATTGGGGCAAAATTAGTCTTACAGTTATGAATGCATGAAAGTTTATTCTTCCATACAAACAACTGTAAACCTACTTTTGTTCCACTCTGTATTACACAGCGAAAGAGGAGTATGTTGAAGTAAGTGCATGCTTAGGATTCTACAATGTGTCCGTAAAGTCATGTTACACTTTTGACTGGTCACAGGAAAGCAACAAAAGACAATAGAAATGTGAAATCTGCACCAAATAAAAGGAAAACCCTCCCAGTTTCTGTAGGATGATGTGGCAGCATGTGCGCATGCGCAGATGATGACGTAACACCATGTATACAATAGAGCAGCCTACGGCCATGCCAGTCGAGATGTGGATGGTACAGAGGAAAGTTCAGTGTGTTCTGTGGCTTGCTAATTTCGAATCTGTGACCAAAGTGCAACGTGAATATTGAAGCGTTTATAACGAAGCACCACCACATAGGAATAACATTACTCGGTGGGATAAGCAGTTAAGGAAACCGGCAGTTTGGTGGAGAAACCCCGTTCTGGTAGGCCATCAGTCAGTGACGAGTCTGTAGAGGCTATACGGGATAGCTACCTAAGGAACCCTAAAAAATCTGTGCGTGAGCCCACATCGAACTGCACTGAATAAGTATGAAACTGCGAGAGTTTTCCTTTTATTTGGTGCAGATTTATTTCACATTTCTATCGTCTTTTGTTGCTTTACGGACACACTGTATTTTAGATGGTAACTCTCGTAGTAATGTGGAGAATGAACTGTACCAGGGAAACACTGAAGGTCTAAGAGTTAAAAAGTTATTCCCCCCCCCAAAAAAAAGTTATTCCAATTATTCAAGTCTAAACAATGGCAATAAGAAGATTTGAAGGCAGATTTCATGAAATCTGAGGACAGATCAGAAATGTAAATAAAGTAAGTGTCATCAATGATAATTCCCAGGTTTCCCAAATGGCTGAATGCTAATGTGATGATGTAATGAATTGAGATAATGTACCAAGAATGTTTTCCACTTTGTTAGTAAAAAATTATTTCTATTCTTCATTTTGAGATCTGTGATTATTTTATATGTTGTTTACTCAGCATCTAACTAAAACTTAATGTTTTCTGAAGATATGCTTTTGGAAGGAATATCTGTATAGAAAATATTTTATTTTGATGCCCATCAAACTAATTTTCTGAGGGAACCCTCCTGCACTGCTGGTGGGAATGCAGACTGGTGCAGCCTCTGTGGAAAACAGTATGGAGATTCCTCAAAAAACTGAAAATCGAACTGCCTTTTGACCTAGCTATCCCACTTTTAGGAATATACCCCAAGGACACCATAGAACGGCTCCAAAAGGAGAAATGCACCCCCATGTTTGTGGCAGCATTGCTCACAATAGCGAAGATCTGGAAACAACCCAAGTGTCCGTCAGAGGACGAGTGGATTAAAAAGCTTTGGTACATATATACTATGGAGTACTACTCAGCCATAAGAAATGATGATATCGGATCATTTACAATAACATGGATGGACCTTGATAACATTATACGGAGTGAAATAAGTAAATCAGAAAAAAAACTAAGAACTATATGAATCCATACATAGAAGGGACATAAAAATGAGACTCAGAGACATGAACAAGAATGTGATGGCAATAGGGGTGGGGGGTGGGGGGAGGGGGGATGGGGTGAAGAAGGAGAGAGGGGTTGGGGGAGGGGAGGGGCACAAAGAAAACCAGATAGAAGGTGACAGAAGACAATTTAACTTTGGGGGAGGGGTATACAGCACAATCAAATGTCAAAATAATCTAGAGATGTTTTCTCTTAACATATGTACCCTGATTTATCAATGTCACTCACTGCATTAAATTTAATAAAAAAATAAATTAATTAATTAAAAAAAAACACTAATTTTCTGAAGTAGCACATCATATGAGACAGAAATGTTTTTAAAGATTTTGTTGACTGATTTGGAGGGGCGGGGAGTGTGAAGCATCAACTCATAGTAGCTGCTTCCCATAAGTGCCCCGACCAGGCAAACCCAAGGTTTTGAACCAGAGACCTCAGCATTCCAGGTTGACATTTTATCCACTGTGTCACCACAGGTCAGGTAAAGAGTTAGAAATTTCTTTGAAATCATTACGAGTTTTATAAAATATTATCCATTTGTGTTTTTTAAATTCTCTAACAGACAAACAATAAAGACTTTCTTGTTATATGCTGGCCTTACTTACAAATGTTTCTTACCATGATTGGCTTGCCCTGAAATGTTTTAACTTCTTCTCTCAAGTATTTAAAAGCCTGTTAACAAAGCAGAAAAGAACTTTAATTAGGATTCAAACATTTTATGAAAGCCATCCTTACTCTATCAAGAGAGTATGGCATTAGCAACTACTGTATCTCTAAACTAAATAAAAAAGGATAATGGTGATTATATTATACAGGTGATAGAAAAGGAAAAAGAAAAAATTTAAGAGAAAACCTCAGCTACAGTGCACATTTATTATAGATTAGCTACTATGGATAACTGCAGATAAAATGCACAGAATTCAAAACAGATCCAAAATGTCACTACACATCATTTTAAAATGGTTGAATCGGACAGCTTTCCAAGGTAAAGAATTATAAGAAAAAGTGAGCAGTTTAAAAGTGCTGTAAACCTCTTTCAAAACAGTATTATGGTACTATCTTTAAGTAGAACATAATAATTAAGAGTAAAATAAATATACCAAAATTCTAAGAATCAGAAAGAAAGTGATATATTTACTGCAGGTCTACTACATACTAAAAATACTAACACTGAATATATGATTCCCAATCCCCATGTTAATTTAAAAACTGTGTTAATATCTTATTAATAGAAATAAACTGTTAAGTTGAAAATGAAAAAGCTGTAGGAAGATAATCAAAAAGGAAACTGATTAACAAGCAAAACCAAAAGGTTGAACAAGGTGCTCCATTAACAGTTTTTAGTACACCTTTTCTCGATTAAAATATACCACTACGACTGAAATCAGAAAAGTTTTCTTCTCACCTGTTGTGCATCTGTGTCTGACTGGAAAGTAATATACCAGTTGCTATTGTGTGCAAACTCACAGCTTATCACCTTGGGGCAGTTTTCATTTTTGAACAAAGCTTTTACTTCCTAGAAAAGAAAAACTTCACTTTATTCTAAAAATCATTAATAATAAGTATTTTTTTTCTCTTCATGTCTTTGGGTCCTTTTATTTCTTACTTGTTAACTGTTTTTTTTTGTTGTTGTTGTTAATTCTTTGAACTGAAATTGTATTTTAATTTATACAACAGTTTCTATACATTTTGGAAAATAATACGTTTTAGTGCAAGACTTATTCTTTCAGTCTTTAGAAAAAACTATGTGTATGCAGAGCTTTGTAGGCCTTTTTTTTTTAAAATAATTTTATTTTTTTAATGGGGCGACATCAATAAATCAGGATACATATATTCAAAGATAACATGTCCAGGTTATCTTGTCGTTCAATTATGCTGCATACCCACCACCCAAAGTCAGATTGTCCTGTCACCTTCTATCTAGTTTTCTTTGTGACCCTCCCCCTCCCCCTCCCCCCCCCCAACCACCACAGTCTTATCAATGTCTCTTAGTCTCACTTTTATGTCCCACCTACGTATGGAATAATGTAGTTCTTGTTTTTTTCTGATTTACTTATTTCACTTCGTATAATGTTATCAAGATCCCACCATTTTGCTGTAAATGATCCGATGTCATCATTTCTTATGGCTGAGTAGTATTCCATAGTGTATATGTGCCACATCTTCTTTATCCAGTCATCTATTGACGGGGTTTTTCGTTGTTTCCATGTCCTGGCCACTGTGAACAATGCTGCAATAAACATGGGGCTGCATGTGTCTTTACATATCAATGTTTCTGAGTTTTGGGGGTATATACCCAGTAGAGGGATTGCTGGGTCATAAGGTAGTTCTATTTTCAGTTTTTTGAGGAACCACCATACTTTCTTCCATAATGGTTGTACTATTTTACATTCCCACCAACAGTGAATGAGGGTTCCTTTTTCTCCACAGCCTCTCCAACATTTGCTATTACCTGTCTTGTTAATAATAGCTAATCTAACAGGTGTGAGGTAGTATCTCATTGCAGTTTTGATTTGCATTTCTCTAATAACTAAAGAAGATGAGCATCTTTTCATATCTGTTGGCTATTTGTATTTCTTCCTGGGAGAAGTGTCTGTTCATGTCCTCTTCCCATTTTTTTACTGAATTGTTTGTTTGTTGTTGAGTTTTATGAGTTCTTTGTATATTTTGGATATTAGGCCCTTATCTGAGCTGTTGTTTGGAAATATCATTTCCCATTTAGTTGGCTGTCTGTATATTTTGTTATCAGTTTCTCTTGCTGAGCAAAAACTTCTTAGTCTGATGTAGTCCCATTCATTAATTTTGCCTTCACTTCTCTTGCCATTGGAGTCAAATTCATAAAATGCTCTTTAAAACCCAGGTCCAGGAGTTTAGTACCTATGTCTTCTTCTATGTACTTTATTGTTTCAGGTCTTATGTTTAGATCTTTGATCCATTTTGAGTTAATTTTAGTACAGGGGGACAAACTGTAGTCCAGTTTCATTCTTTTGCATGTGGCTTTCCAGTTTTCCCAGCACCATTTATTGAAGAGGCTTTCTTTTCTCCATTGTGTGTTGTTGGCCCCTTTATCAAAAATTGACTATATATATGTGGTTTTATTTCTGGGTTTTCTATTCTGTTCCATTGGTCTGAGTGTCTATTTTTCTGCCAATACCATGCTGTTTTGATTGTCGTGGCCCTATAATACAGTTTGAAGTCAGGTATTGTAAAGCCCCCAGCTTCATTCTTTTTCTTTAGGATTGCTTTGGCTATTCAGGGTTTTTTATAGTTCCATATAAACCTGATGATTTTTTGCTCCATTTCTTTAAAAAATGTCATTGAAATTTTGATGGGAATTGCATTAAATTGTATATTGCTTTGGGTAATATGGTCATCTTGATTATATTTATTCTTCCTAACCAAGAACAAGGTATATTCTTCCATCTCATTATATCTTTTTTGATTTCCCTTAACAATGGTTTATAGTTTTCATTATATAAGTCCTTTACATTCTTTGTTATGTTTATTCCTATGTATTTTATTTTTTTTGTTGCAATAGTGAAGGGGATTATTCTTTTGAGTTCGTTCTCAAATGTTTCATTGTTGGTATATAGAAAGGCTATTGACTTCTGTATGTTAATTTTGTAACCTGCGACCTTACTGTATTGGCTTATTGTTTCTAGTAGACTTTTTGTGGATTCTTTGGGGTTTTCGATGTATAGGATCATATCATCTGCAAAAAGTGATACCTTTACTTCTTCTTTTCCGATATAGATGCCTTTTATTTCTTTCTCTTGTCTGATTGCTCTGGCTAGAACCTCTAGTACCACATTAAATAAGAGTGGAGAGAGTGGACAACCCTGTCTTGTTCCTGATTTAAGGGGGAAAGCCTTCAGTTTAGTGCCATTTAATATGATGTTAGCTGATGGTTTATCATATATGGCCTTTATCATGTTGAGATATTTTCCTTCTATACCCATTTTGTTGAGAGTCTTAAACATAAAATTGTGTTGTATTTTATCGAAAGCTTTTTCTGCATCTATTAATAAGATCATGTGGTTTTTGTTCTTTGTTCTGTTGATATGGTGTATTACGTTAACCGTTTTACATATATTGAACCATCCTTGAGATTCTGAGATGAATCCCACTTGATCATGATGTATTATTTTTTTTAATATGTTGTTGTATTCGATTTGCTAGTATTTTGTTTAGTATTTTAGCATCTGTATTCATTAGAGATATTGGTCTGTAGTTTTCTTTTTTTGTGCCATCCTTGCCTGGTTTTGGTATGAGGGTTATGTTGGCCTCATAAAATGTGTTTGGAAGTATTGCTTCTTCTTCAACTTTTTGGAAGACTTTCAGTAGAATAGGAACGAAGTCTTCTTTGAATGTTTGATAAAATTCGCTGGTATAGCCGTCTGGGCCTGGACTTTTATTTTGGGGGAGGTTTTTAATGGTTTTCTATTTCTTCTCTTCTAATAGGTCTGTTTAGGCTTTCTGCTTCTTCTTGACTCAGTCTAGGAAGGTTGTATTGCTCTAGGAACTTATCCATTTCTTCTAGGTTGTTGAATTTAGTGGTATAAAGTTTTTCATAGTATTCTACAATAATTCTTTGTATATCTATGGTGTCCGTGGTGATTTCTCCTCTTTCATTTTGGATTTTGTTTATATGAGTTCTTTCTCTTTTTTTCTTGGTAAGTCTTGCACTTGTTAACTGTTTATGGCTTCTACTATTTTTCTACTGAGAGCAGATTACAGTCTAAAATAAAAACATGTATAGTAATAGCATAAATTTTGTATATGATACAGAGATAGAACCCTATTTTATGATCACCAAAACTGATATATGTCACTCCTACTGGAAAGCTAAATTTTCCTTACACTAAAATCCAGTCCTATCATTATCAAAAAGAAAGGGTATATCCTACCTTAACATTTTATTTTTATTTTTATTTTTATTTTTGTGTGTGATAGAGACAGAGAGAGAGAGACAGAGAGGAACAAACAGGCAGGAAGGGAGAGAGAGGAGAAGCATCCATTCTTTGTTGCAGCACCTTAGTGGTTCACTGGTTGCTTTCTCATATGTGTCTTGATGGGGGGGGGGGGGCTACAGCAGAGCAAGTGACCCCTTGCTCAAGCCAGCTGACCTTTGGGCTCAAGCCAGCAACCATGGGGTCATGTCTACGATCCCACATTCAAGCCAGCGACCCTGCACTCAACCTGGTGAGCCTGCACTCAAGTCGGCAACCCTGGGGTTTTGAAACCAGGTCCTCTGCATCCCAGTCCAACACTCTATCCACTCTGCCACTGCCTGGTCAGGCACCCTCCCTTAACATTTTCTGCACGCTGAGTATAGGGGGTCCTCGGATTACGACACTTTCAACATACGATGTTTTGAATTCACAATGCTCACTCCCATAAACACTTTAAAAAATTGAGACATGAATGTTTCGGCTTACTCATTTTTTGTCATTTTTTTCTGTTACTACAGTACAGTATATTTATGTCCTTTTCCTTTTTCTGTGGCTTAATTCTGTTTTTCTTTTCTAGATTATGATTTTACAACTGTGTTACAATAGGTAAGTGACTTAGTCTAGGGTGTGTTTCGACTTAAACCAAAATTCATATTATGTCACTGTCATAGGAACAAAACTGTGTTGTAACCCGAGGAACCCCTGTATTTATCTTTTCTGAGAGAGAGACAGAAAGGGAGAGAGAGGGAGGAAACAGATGAGAAGCATCAACTTGTAGTTGCTTCACATTTAGCTGTTCATTGATTGCTTCTCATATGCGCCTTGGGCAGGGGCGGTTCAGGCCAGCGACTTTAGGCTTCAAGACAGTGACCTTTGGGATCAAATTGATGATCCCATGCTCAAGCCGGCAACCTGCTGCTCAAGCTAGTGACCTTGGTGTTTTGAACTGGGGACCTCAGAATTATGGGTCAATACTCTATCCACTGTGCCACCAATGGTGAAGCTAGATGCTGAGTACTCTCATGTTTTCCCATTGATCCAGATGCTTTGTCTATATCTGAGTCATTCACAGGTGCGAACTCTGCAAAGATTGCAAAGATATCTTCTCTTTTCCATAATTAACTAAGAATCAAATAAAACTCCAACAAGTATATGGGTTTAGAAAAAGATGATTACCCAAATTCAGAAATGCGTAACAGTTTACAGCTTGAAAGAAGTTTATAAAAAGAAAAACCAGGAGTGAACATTAAGTATCCCTAAAAGCTTATAAAAGGAAACAATTATTGGCACTGGCCAGTTGGCTCAGCGGTAAAGTGTCAGCCTGACATGTGGAAGTCCTGGGTTCGATTCCCAGCCAGGGCACACAGGAGAAGTGCCCACCTGCTTCTCCACCCTTCCCCCTCTCCTTTCTCTCTCTCTCTCTCTCTCTCTCTCTCTCTCTCTCTCTCTCTCTCTCTCTCTTCCTCTCCTGCAGCCAAGGCTCCACTGGAGCAAAGTTGGCCCAGGCGCTGAGGATGGCTCCATGGCCTCCACCTCAGGCACTAGAATGGCTCCGGTTGCAATGGAGCATCACCCCTTAGTGGGCATGCCGGGTGGATCCCGGTCGGGTGTATGCAGGACTCTGTCTCTCTGCCTCCCTGCTTCTTTCTTTAGAAAAATACAAAAAAAAAAAAAAAAAGAAAAGAAAAGAAAAAAAGAAAAGGAAACAATTATCTGCTGAAATATCATCCACAACAAGACACTGTTTTAAAGATTTTATCATCTCTGCCTGACCTATGGATAGAGCGTAGACCTGGAACACTAAGGTCACTGGTTCGAAAACTTAGGGGCTTGCCTGGTGAAGGCACATATGGGAGTTGATGCTTCCTGCTCTACCCCTTCCTTCCCTCCCCCTGCCTAAAATGAATAATAATAAAAAAAAGATCATCTCCATTCTACAGTTGAGGAAATAGTGGTTCACAATGTTTAACCTACTCACACTACCACAAAGTGCAACTCAACCCCAGATTTGTATACCTCCAAATTCCATTTCGTTTATACCTATTTGAGTGCAAGGAGAAATTTAGTAGTAACTAGTAATTCCAAAATACCAAAAGAATTTGATTTGGTTAGACTGTCCCACCAAGTATCACTAGGTATCAATTTTTATAAAGACAATTACCAACCTGACTTGACAATCAACATTACAATATTGAAGTCTAATTTGTATTCTAACTTGCTCAAATGTTAAA
Organism: Saccopteryx leptura; assembly: GCF_036850995.1. Lineage (NCBI taxonomy): Eukaryota > Metazoa > Chordata > Mammalia > Chiroptera > Emballonuridae > Saccopteryx > Saccopteryx leptura. The sequence continues at coordinate 131,215,976 of NC_089504.1, forward strand.
TGCATTGAATTTAAAAAACAAAAAAAAGATGGGTCTCAACTGGAAATAAGTCATTAACCAGCTGAGTTTTGTGACATTTGTGAAAGTGGTGAAATATCACCAAGTTCAGTTAATAAAATTCCTATCCAGTCCAGAATTATATTTTTGAAGAACTATCCGTGCAACTGTTAGACTGCCTGCCACCTGCTAATCTGTGCCTTAAAAAGCCAATAGGGGGGGGAGGGGGGAAAGGGAGAGGGAAAGGGGGAGGGGGAGGGGCACAAAGAAAACTAGATAGAAGGTGACAGAGGACAATCTGACTTTGGGTGATGGGTATGCAACACAATTGAACGACAAGATAACCTGGACTTGTTATCTTTGAATATATGTATCCTGATTTATTGATGTCACCCCATTAAAAAAATAAAATTATTAAAAAAACAACAACAAAAAAAAACGGTTTGATATCATCCCTACCATTACAATACTCAACATTTTGTAAAATGAAAAAAAAAAAAAAGCCAATAGATATTCTCCAAATATTAATTTCTTTAAAATGTATAATAAATTGATTAAATCATTGAAATCTTAATAAAAATCCCTATTTTCAGCCTTTACCATTCTTTAGGTTCATGGATCCCAAATAAAAGAGAAGTCTGGATCTAAAGTTATCAAAAATTTATTTGAAGGTCCCAACCCAAATCTTCTCATTTTAATCTGATTTTTCCATTATTAAGGCCTAAATCAACTTTCTCAGACTATTTTAGTAATTTACACTTACTTATTCTTTACGAATAGTATGTTGCTGCCTTGTTCCTCTTACTTCTTTACACATACGTATATGAGCTCTTTATGTATTAAGACTATGAATTACAACAACTATAAAAATGACAATAATGGCTAACCTCAGAGTGGTTTTATATACATGCTACTATTCTAAGCTCTTTATATACTAATTCAGTTCTCATAACAATTTTATGAATTGCTTGTTACTATTATCCCATTTAATAGATGAGAAAACTGAGGCAAAAAGAGGTTAAGTAACTTATTCAAGATCATTGAACTAGCAATTAAAAAGGTTAGAATTCAAACTGAGGCAGTTTGGTTCAAGTTCAGGTTCATGTATACTCCACACTGTTTCTTAATACAGTATTGCAAATATTCTTCCCATTCTGCAATCTTCCTTTCAATTTGTTATTTTTGACATATAATTCATAATTTTAAATCAAAGATCTAGTGAGAGTTGCTTTTCTAATATCTCTTATCTCGTTCTGGAGATAGAAGATTTAACTAGTGCGTCAAATCTGTTAGATAGCAAGTTTTTCTTTTTAAAATGGTTAATCAATTCACTGATTAATTCTCCCTATCTCTAATTTATTATGCCTAACATGACAACTTAGTGTGAAACTCTGTGGCTTAGTGATTATGAAGAAATATGGGTTTTGAAAGCAGAGTGATCAAGTTCAAATCCAGATTGTCATTCAAACAGCTCATAGGTCCTTAGACAAATTATTTATCCATCTTAAGGCTAAGTTAACTTTGCCTATAAAACAGGTAATAAACCTTACGGTTAAATAACTAAAGAACATTGCCCAATACTTGGTAGAACTTAATTAACAAGTAAATATTATTATACACATATTATTGTATAAAAGAGCCTATTTCTGGATTATATTTTTTTAGTAAATTATTTTATTTTTGTACCTGTACCATATCATCTTTATAACTGCAGCTTTACTTCATATTTTGCTAAGCAGAAGGGTTAGTCCTGATCCATTAGTCCTAATTTATATTTGTCTTCATTTATTTAGGTAGCTCCTCCAATTTAAAAAGTAAAGAATACTTAGCTTTAACAATGTTTAATTTACCTCTACTGGTGTTGTTTCAGGAATCTCTCGAAGAATCACGATACAACGCTTATGACTTGGTCTCACTTTCTCACCTTTCTCATCAACTTGTACCATGGGAGAAGCTGAAATTTTAAAAAGTTTCATTAAAAGGTGACAAGTAAAGATAGTAATGCCATTTAAAAAAAACTATTCAGTTCTTTTCCCAACTGAATTAGCAGAGGTTAAGAGTCTAAAAAAATTAAGTTGTAGTATCAATAATTAGTTACATAAAATATTTTGAAATTAACATGTAAAGAACATTGTCAAAATATGTTATTGTTTGAACATAATATTCAGAGTACCTACTTTGTGACTTGTGATTGTGCTGGGGTTGAAAAAAGCCTTCAGGGAGTATACAACACATATCTAATAAGGCAATTTCCCTGTATACAATGACCAGATTCTTTATTTCAAGAGAGAACAAAAATCAATGTACTTATATTAGCCAAACACTACTCTGAGGAATGTAATCAACTCTAATATGTGAAGAAACTCTTCTTAAAATTACAGTCTAGTTCCAGCCAAGTAGCTCAGTTATTTAGAACATCGTCCTGATTTTCCAAGGTCACAGGTTCAATCCCCCATCAGGTCACATACAATTATCAACCAGTGAATGCATAAATTAGTAAAACAATAAATCAATGTCTCTCTCTCAACTCAATAAAAATATCTTAATTACAGTCTAAGAAGCACTTAAACCAAGAATTATACACAAATGATATTAATTTTTTCCTTGATTTTAACAATTATTTAAATATTATTACAGAAACCCAGAAACCATCTTTTTTTTTTAAGATTTTGTTTATTGATTTTAGAGAGAGGAGAGAGAGAGAAAGGCAGGTAGGGGGGGAGTGGGAATATCAACTCATACGTAGTTGCTTCTCGCATGTGCCTTGACCAGGCAAGCCTAGGATTTCAAAAGGACAGCGTCAGCATTTCAGATTGATGCTTTATCCAATGAGCCACCACAGACCAGGCCCAGAAGCCATCTTTTTTTTTTTTTTAAAGATTTTATTTATCCATTTTTATTGGAGAGAGAGAAAGAAAGAGAGAGGAAAGAGATAGAGAGAATAGGGGGAGGAACAGGAAGCATCAACTCCCATATGTGCCTTGACCAGGCAAGCCCAGGGTTTTGAACCGGCAACCTCAGCATTCCAGGTCAACGCTTTATCCACTGTGCCACCACAGGTCAGGCCAGAAGCCATCTTTATAGTACCACATAGCCAAAACTTTATTCTAGTCCCTGCAGAAAGATATTATGCCACATCTTTTTTTTTTTTTAATATTTTTTATTTATTCATTTTAGAGAGGAGAGAGAGAGAGGAAGGGGGAGGAGCAGGAAGCATCAACTCCCATATGTGCCTTGACCAGGCAAGCCCAGGGATTCGAACTGGCGACCTCAGTGTTTCCAGGTCGATGCTTTATCCACTGAGCCACCACAGGTCAGGCTATGCCACATCTTTATAGAACCACATAGACAAAACTTTTATTCTAGTCCTTGCAGAAAGATATTATGCCACATCTCCCTTAACAAGGTAGATAGAGAATAAAAGTAGTAGGTAAGAAAAACGGGGTGACGGAGGACGATCTCTCTTTGGGTGATGGGTATGCAATAGAACTAAATGACAAGATAACCTGGAAATGTTTTCTTTGAATATATGTACTCTGATTTATTGATGTCACCCCATTAAAATAAAAATTTATTTATAAAAAAAAAAGAAAAAAAAGAAAAAGAAAAATGGCTTGGGTATTAGAGCTAGGTTCCAGCCCTAAGAGATAGGGAATTCTGCGTATCTCTTGGCTAATTTCTTTGACTAGACTTTTCCACTAATTTGAGAGAGAAGGTAAAAAGGAGAGAGGGACAAAGGGAAAGAGGGAGAGAAAGAGAGAAAGAAGAAGGGAGGGAGGGAAAAGGTAAGGAGGGAAGAGCATCAATTTGTTGCTCCACTTAGTCATTCCATTTAATTGTATATTCTCTGGTTGCTTCTCGTATGTGCCCTAACTGTGATTGAACTCTCGACCATGGCACATTGGGATGACACTGTATCCCCTGAACCACATGGCCAAGACTGGGTCATTTTAAGAAATGATGTCTCACAAACCAGAGATTATTTAATAAATGTTTTCAGCATCTGAAAAGGAAAATCCTCTACTCCCATTTAATAAATCCATCATTGGACTTGTTATATTAAACTTTAAACATTTCCAACAACGTATTTCATATAAAGATGAAAAGCCACCTTTATTCAGTCAAGTAATTAACAAGAACCACGTAAGAGAAGTTACCAAGAAATACTAATATTCATGATACAAACATCACTAAAAATTCTTAGAACCTCAACCTAAAAATATAAATTCTATATCAAATTTTTGAGCAGTATTTGTCAAACTGGAGGTTGCAACTCTTTAATAGGTTGTGAAATCAATTTAGAATAAAAGAAATGAGTTGGTTGTAAGCATTTAGTATTAATTTAAGTAGCATTTGAGTTGTATGTGGGAATGTCATATATGTGATGTAAAATGTTCTACTTGAGTTCAAAAGTTTGAAATAGATTGCTTTAGACTTAGAGGGTGTGAAAATGACACATAAAACTTTCTAACAGCCCAAAAAACAGACTTAATTGCTTATATGTGTAACTGAGTATCAACAGGAACAACAATAGTGTATAATCAACACAGAAGCTATATACCAGTCAGTAAAGATAAATTATTGGAAGAGAACAGCAAAAAATAGGGAGTGAAAACAATTCCCTAGTATGAACAGAAATTAAAAGAACATTTATAATTTGTTGACTTAAAAAAATAAGCTAAAAAGTATGATTTACATACATCTCAATACTTCAAGAATTAGATCAGGGTCTGTGGTTAGCTTTTTTATTTCTTCCATGTTGGCAACTGTCCAAATTGGGATGAATTGATCACTGTCCATTTGAGATATCAGGTAAAGATCCTTTGACAAATTTTCTCTGGAAAAAAATAAAATAAGCGGAATTAACAGTCCTAAAGAGGTGCCTTATTCACTTTTGTAACTACGTCTAAGAAAACAAAATTATGCTATCAGAAATAACACAACTATGAAAGTACATAATATATAAAAGATATGCTCTAATAACTTTCAGAAAAATTCTGCATCCCTAAATATGATATGATCCATTGGATACAATAGTTTTTTTTAACTTTTTAACTGAATTTATTGGGGTGACACTAGTTAATAAAATTATAATGTTTCAGGTATACAACTCTAGAATACACCATCTGTAATACTGTATTATGAGTTCAACACCCCATGTTAATTCTCCTTCCATCACCATTTATCCCCCCTACACCCTCTTCTCCCTCCTTCCACCAGTCTTTCCCCTGATAATCACCATACTGTTGTCTGCATCTATGAGATTTTGTTTTTGCTTAATCCCTTCAACCTTTTGGGTCCAATAATTTTAAACAAGAAGTTTTATGTAATTATATTGATACAGAAAAAGTTAAATATTAAATTTAAAGTATCTAAAAAAATATTATACTATATATAGTTTAGTTCCATCTTATAAACAGTTTATTACTGATGTTATTACTGATGTTAGTCTATGCAGTTTAAACCATGAATTGGATTGTGGAGGTTTTTCAGTTTCTGAATGTTTGTAGTATTTTCAATAAATGTTTTACTTTTAATTTACATTTAAATAATAAATTTAAAGCATTTTAAAATTAAGATTAAAATTTAAGATACATTTTTAAAAAAGAAGATACAACTCTTCGATCTTACACATAAAATCCTGTTTAACAAACTGAAGTGAAATCAAATCAGATCTTATTCACATCAAATCTTGCAGCTGTCTGATTATAAACAGCTAGAAGTCTATGTTTAAAAGCCATCTTAATGACCACCCTATTTAAAACTGAAACTACCCGAGTACTCCTGATGTCCCTTCCCCTGCTTACATTGCTCGATTTTATTTTTTTTTTCCATACTGATGATCACCTAACACTTCTAAATAGCTTTTTTGTAATACATTTATTGTTTTGTCCCCCCCTCCCCACCCTGCCCAGAATACAGGTTCCATGAAGGATCTTTTTTGTTCAGAAATGTGTTTCAAAGCTGTAGTGCTTGGCAAAGAGTAAGATTAAAGCCCTTTAGCTCAGTTGGTTACTAGAGTATCATCCAGAAGCACAGAGGTTGCCATTTCAATCCCTGGTCAGGGCACACACAGGAACAGATCGATGTTCCGTCTCCCCCTCTTCCTCTCTCCCTTTCTCCCTCTCTCTCCCTTTCTCTCCCTCCCTCTCTCCTCCTCCCTCTCTCCCTCTCTCTCCCCCCTCCCTTTCTATCTAAAATCAATAAAATAAACATTTAAAAATATTAAAAATAAAGGGAGAAATAAATAAAGGCCTTTACATTCATATTATATTAGAGTATAGTAGTAAATACATTCTTAAGGTTACAACTGTCAGTAGGTGGTGGTTATTCGTTTTGGGAAGGAAAATGAGAATAGAGAGGAAACCAGTAAAGGTTAAAACTAAGTTCAGCATCAAAGGAAGAATATACCAGTGTCACCCTAATAAAAAGTTCTTTAAGAACTTAAAAATAAGACAACCATAAACAATATTTGTATAACTAAAAAGTTGTAGCTGAATCAACTTAGATCTAGTCTTATAAAACAGAGTCAAACCCTTAAAGAAACTATACCTTACAAAGGTACATCAACTTAATGTAAATAACACATAGGATTTGAATTTTTATGACTATATCTGACATGTACTAATGACAATTTTGCTGTGCTACAAATGTCAATTGCCCAGCTGGTTTGAACTATATATAACACAATGTTAAACAGAATGTGGTAGATTATGACAAGCAAGAGCTTCCTCTGTAACAACTGAAAAGGCTTGAAACAATTACAAAAATTATGTTTTCAGAGATAAAGAGCTGTGGAAGCTATGAGAACAAAATAAAATTCCAGAAAGATGATCTTTCTTTCTGGATCTGAGGGGGTTTGTAGATCCTGGACCAGAGGACAACCAGCAGACCTTGCAGCAGTAGCACAGGACTGACATTATGAATTAGAAGCTAAACTAGCTCCCTCAACACACAACTGTGTTAATTGAGTTCTTAGGAGGATGACAGATTGGGAGCTAAGTTGAAAAGATAGGAGTAAAACCTCAGTGGTTTTGTGGACGTTCCAGTGGAAGAAGAAACCTTGCGTCAAACACAAAACAGGTCTCCTCCACAAGACATTTGCCAGAATTTGAAGCTATGTGGGGTAAAACACAGAGCTAAATCTCCCCTTGGTGTTTCAAGAATGAAGTAATATAATACTGCTAACTTCTATATCAAAAGTCTGAGAGGGTCATGCCTTAAGGAACAAATATAAATTAGAGGTGAACCAAGTCTAATTACAATGGCTGCTCAGCCCTTGGACCCAGCCTAAGCCCTGACTGGACTGAAGCAATCAATTTGCTTCTGCCTACCAGAAGAAAGCTCAAATCTTTTCTAGAGGGAAAAATTACATTACTTGCAGATTCTAGCTTCTTTTATATGTCCAGCATATAATCAAAATTTGTAAGACATTCAAAAAGGCAGGAAAATTATGACAGAGAATCAAGACAAAGAACTCAGAATATTAGCACACATAGAAATGATCCAATTAGCAAGCAAAAATTTAAGAAACCTTTAAAGTATGTTATAGAAAATTAATTGTATCATAGGCACAACTGACTATAGAAAAGAAAGCCAGAAAGCTTTTGCTTTTATCTTAGGGCCTGTACTAGACTATGAAGACAAAGAAAAAAAAAAGATGGGGAAGAACCCTGGCCAGTTAGCTCAATCCTTCAGAGCATCATCCAGATACACCAGGGTTGCCAGTTCAATCCCTGGTCAGGGCAATACAAGAATCAACCAATGAATGCATAACTAGGTGGAACAACAAATCAACGTTTCTCTCTCTCTCTTGTTCTCCTCCCCTACCCTGCTGGAAAAAAGGGACAGAAAGAAAACAAAGATATTTAGGATAAGGAACCAATTAAACCTGAGTTGAGAGTGTACTGTGATAAAAGAACCTCTTTCCAAAAGCGGTCTGAGGAGACCTCTGAACATGGCTCGCTATTCATATGACCCAGAACCCCCCCCCCCCAAATTATGCAAATCGAGGGATTCCAATGCTCATGTTCACTTTCAGAACACTCATGAAACTGGCCAGGCCAAAGGTAAGCATATACAGAAAGCCCTAAGTATCTGAAGAGCGTCACTTTACAGAACAATGTGTGCCATTCCATCGTTATAAGGATGGATTTGGTAGGTGTGCCCAGGCCAAACAGTGGGCTGGACACAGTCAGTGGCCCAAAAAGAGTGCCACATTTTTGTTGTACTTGCTTAAAAATGTAGAGAGCAATGCTAAATTAAAGGTTTTGATGTAGATAAACCTCTGGACATGAGCATATCTAGGTGAACAAAGCTCCCAAGATGTGGTGCAGGACTTACAGAGCTTATGGGTAATTATCCCATACATGAGCTCTTCCTGCCATACTGAGATGATCCTAACTGAAAAAGAGCAGATTGTTCCTCAACAAGAAGAGGTTGTAAGAAAAAGGAGGAGGAGGCCCTGGCCGGTTGGCTCAGCGGTAGAGCGTTGGCCTGGAGTGCGGGGGACCAGGGTTTCAATTCCCGACCAGGGCACATAGGAGAAGCGCCCATTTGCTTCTCCACCCCCCTCCCCCTCCTTCCTCTCTGTCTCTCTCTTCCCCTCCCGCAGCCAAGGCTCCATTGGAGCAAAGATGGCCCGGGCGCTAGAGTGGCTCTGGTTGCGGCAGCGCAACGCCGGGGAGGGGCAGAGCATCGCCCCCTGGTGGGCAGAGCTTCGTCCCTGGTGGGCGTGCCGGGTGGATCCCGGTCGGGCGCATGCGGGAGTCTGTCTGACTGTCTCTCCCCGTTTCCAGCTTCAGAAAAATACAAAAAAAAAAAAGAAAAAGGAGAAGGAGGAGGAGGAGAAGGAAAAGGAGGAGGGGGAAGAGAGGAGGGGGAGAGGGAAGAGGAGGGAGGAAGAGAAAGGAGGAGGAGGGAAGAGGAAGGAGGGAAGAGGGAGAAGGAGGTAAGAGGAAGGAGGGAAGAGGGAGAAGGAGGGAAGAGGAAGGAGGGAAGAAGAGAGAAGAGGGAGGAAGAGGGCAGAGGAAGGAGGGCAGAGGGAAGAGGGTAGAGGGCAGAGGGTGGAGGGAAAAGGGAAGAGGAGGGAGAGGGAGGGGGAGGAGGGGGAGAGGAGGGGGGAGGAGGGGGAGAGGAGGGGGGAGGAGGGGGAGAGGAGGGAGGAAGGAGGAAAGAGGAGGGAGGAAGATATTCCAGAAGAAACTGAAAGAAAAAACAAACAAAACTTGCATGGGAGTAAATTCAGCATTAAAAAAATGCTAATACAAGTTTTTTTTAAAGGCCCTAGCTGGTTTGCTCAAGGGATAGAGCATCAGCCCGGTGTGCAGACCTCCTACGTTTGATCCCCAGACAGGACACACATGAAGAGTAACCATCTGCTTCTCTCTCCCTCCCTCCCCTTTTCTCTCTTCCCTTCTTGAAGCCAGTGGCTCAATTGGTTTGAGGGGTACTTAGTGTAGCTCAGATGATTCAAGCATTGGCCCCAGACAGGGGTTGCCAGGTGGATCCCAGTTGGGGTGCATACGGGGAATCTATCTCCCCTCTTTTCACTTTAAAAAAAAGTTTAAAAAAAAAAACAATGATGAAATCCAGGTTTCTAGCTTGAAAAACAGGTTCAACTGGTCCTACTTCTCACCATATATAGGGAAAATAGAAGGTATTACATTTTCAAGCATATCCATATTTTGGAAGGGGCAGTTCTGCGTACTGAAGTATTATGATACCTAACCTGTAAATATACCTACCTACATAATTCTTATCTGTAAATAAGAAATCTTGAAACATTTGCCTGAAAGAACTCCTTATTTAATAAAAGACACTGGTAATATAAATTCTATGCCCATTCATCTACCTTGTTAAAAATAACTGATCAAAGAGCCAATTACTAAACATATAAATTAAGAAATAATCACTTTTTTTGAGAACCATAAAGTTGAGTATATTCATAAGAAAAGTATCCAAAAAAATTTTCATTATCTTTCTACTTAGAATATCCTTTTCATATCCATTTGAAGATTACATCTTTAAATCTAGTTAAGAAATATAAAAGAATGAAACCAAAGTACATCAATGATGAAAATCAAAACCACAATTCTTCCACTCTATCTCATAGGTATTTTACATCTACTAACCAAACAATTCAAAAACATTGAGAAATATTTAAAAAGAAACATAGTGTACCGTGAGAAACAGAATTCTAATTGTTTCTTCAGACATTCTTTTAGATCTTCTGTAGAAATTGAATTGCTTTCTCCTGATGGTAGAAAACAAGAGGAAAAAGCTTAATACCAAATTACCATAGGTGGTAACCTTTACATATTGTTATACTCAGAATAAGACATAAAAAGTATACATAAATTAAACTCATCAAATCAAACTTTTATTATTTTTTTAGAATGAATATAGTTCAAAGTTCAACTAATTTCTTTCAGCCTATCTATTCTTCATTCTTTAGACAGATTTCACATCACTTTAAAAACTTTTATTGGCTGGGGCCGGTTGCCTTAGTGGATAGAGCATTGGCCCAGTGTATGGACATCCCAGGTTCAATTCCTGGTCAGGGCACACAAGAGAACTGACCATCTGCTTCTCTCCCCCTCCTTTCCCCCATCTCTCTGTATTCCCCTTCCAGTCAGCAGCTCAACTAGTTCAAGCATCAGCAAGAACAATGAGGATAGCCCAGTTGGTCCAAGCATTGGCCTCAGGCACTGAGGACAGCTTGACTGATTCAAGCATAGACGCCAGATAGGGGTTGCCAGGTGGATCCTGGTTGGGGTGCATGCGAAAGTCTGTCTCTCTAGCTCCCCTCCTCTCACTTAAAAAAAAACCCCAAAAACTTTTATCAAGTAATTAACAAAGCACCATTAATACTGAATGTACCTAGCTACCATATTGTAAATTACTACTCTAAATACTTTAAAATGTAATGAGTACTTATTCCTTTAATAAAACTCAAAGAAAAAAAAAACTCAAAGAACAAGAGTAGTGTTCATCTAAATTTAAAGACAGTAACTAGCTAAGCAAAGTGGGATGAATACACACAAACACCCACCCATAGTATTGGTAGTAAATCTGAGGTTAATTACACTCCTTAAACTTCTATGTCTTAACACTTTTTTCATTTTTTAATTTTAGAGCACCATACCTCCCCAGGAATTCTTTTTTAGACAGAGACAGAGAGAGGGACAGATAGTCACAGACAGACAGGAAGAGATGAGAAGCATCAATTCTTCATTGCGGCATTTTAGTTGTTTGTTGATTGCTTGTTCATTGACTGCTTTCTCATATGTGCCTTCACCAGGGGGCTACAGCAGAGCGAGTGATCCCTTGCTCAAGCCAGTGTGACCTTGGGCTTCAAGCCAGCAACCTTGGGGTCATGTCTATCCTGCGTTCACGCAGGATGAGCCAGTGCTCAAGTCAGGACCTCAAGGTTTCGAACCTGGGTCCTCCGCATCCCAGTCTGACACTCTATCCACTGCGCCACCACCTGATCAGGTACCTTCCAAGGAATATTAAAGCACTCAAATGTTCAAAGGACCAGATGAACTTTACAACAGTCCTTTTCTTTTGGGCGGGGGACAGAGAGAGAGATAGAGAGAGGGACAGAGAGGAAGAGAGAGAGATGAGAAGCATCAATTCTTTGTAGCGGCTCCTTAGTTGTTCATTGATTCCTTTCTCCTATGTGCCTTGACTGGGGGTTGGGGGGACTCCATTCAAGCCAGTGACCCCTTGCTCAAGCCAGCAATGTTTAGGCTCAAGCCAGTGACCATGGGGTCATGTCTACAATCCCACACACAAACCAGCAACCCCATGCTCAAACTGGTGAGCCCCGGGCTCAAGCCAGATGAGCCCACGCTCAAGCCGGCGACCTCAGGGTTTCAAACCTGGGTCCTCTGCATCCCAGTCTGATGCTCTATCCACTGCACAACCACCTGGTCAGACTACAACACTTCTTAATGCTTTGTATTATTTAAATCCAGAACATTTTTTCAAGACTCAAGCCTGGAAAATCAGTCCTCTCTTACACAAAACATTACAGACTTAAAGCTTATCATCTGTCTTCTTCATAAAAAGCATTAATAATTAATTTCATTTAAATACACAGACAACAGAATGTATGTAAAGTTAAATTCTTTGCATGATTTTATCACTACCTTGTCTTACTATTCACAATTCTAAGTGATGCCCTGGCCAGGTAGCTCAGTTGGTTCGAGCGCTGTCCCAATACACCAAGGTTGTGGGTTCAATCCCAAGTCAGGGCACATACAAGAGTCAACCAATGAATGCATAGGTAAGTGGAACAACAAATTGATCTCTCTCTCTCCCCCTTCCTCTCTAAAATCAAGTTAATATTTTTAAAAGATTCAAAGTGATATTAGATATTAAATTAACTTTATTAAAATGAATAGAAGCATTCTATTTTTATTTATATACAATCCTTCTGATACAAAATATATCTACTCAACTGTTAACAATTGCTTCATTTAACCTTTCAATGTCATTATAGCAAACTTATTAAAATATCAACTGGTTGCCACATCACTTAAACCAACTCTACATTCAAAGTAGCCGGTAGTTAGGTATATTACAAGCACAAGTAGAAAGTAGAATCTACCACCTTAAATGGAAGTAACACACCATTCCACTTCTGAAATCAACTTAAAAGCCAAAAGACCTTAAAAATCTAGTCCAACTATTTATAATAAAAAACTTGAACAGCGGTAGAGCGTCGGCCTAGCGTGCGGAGGACCCGGGTTCAATTCCCGGCCAGGGCACACAGGAGAAGCACCCATTTGCTTCTCCACCCCTCCACCGCGCTTTCCTCTCTGTCTCTCTCTTCCCCTCCCACAGCCAAGGCTCCATTGGAGCAAAGATGGCCCGGGCGCTGGGGATGGCTCTGTGGCCTCTGCCTCAGGCGCTAGAGTGGCTCTGGTCGCAACATGGCGACGCCCAGGATGGGCAGAGCATCGCCCCCTGGTGGGCAGAGCCTTGCCCCTGGTGGGCGTGCCGGGTGGATCCCGGTCGGGCGCATGCGGGAGTCTGTCTGACTGTCTCTCCCTGTTTCCAGCTTCAGAAAAATGAAAAAAAACCAAAAAACAACTTGAAGACAAAGGTTTATATACCTTGACGGAAGGCAAAGATAGAAATGCCTACCCTCTCCCATTACACTTATTTTCCAAGGGGACCCTTGAGAAATTAGAAAAATAAAGTTAGGTCATCAGGGTCTACGGTCCATTTTTAGTGTCCTTTAATTTTCATCCACTTTAAATCCAACCAGCTACGAATCCATAACAATTACATGAATGTGAAAAAAACATGTTTCACAAGTTAAACTGTAGTAGAACCATGTTTCCTTTTTCTCTTTTTTCCAAGTAAGAGGAGGGGAGATAGACTCCCATATGCGCCCTGACCAGGATCAACCTGGCAATCCCTTTCTGGGGCCAATGCTCTGCCGATCTGGGGCTATGCTCACAATCAAGCTATTTTTAACACCTGAGGCAAAAGCTCCACTGAGCCATCCTCAGTACCCAGAGCCAATGGCTTGAACCAATTAAGCCACAGCTGTGGGAGGCGAAGAGAGAGAGGAGGAGAAGGGGGAGGGGGAGGAGTGGAGAAGCAGATGGTTGCTTCTCCTGTGTGCCCTGACCAGGAATCAAACCCAGTGCATCCACACAACAGGGTGACAATCTACCACTGAGCGAACTGGCCAGGGCCGAACTATATTTTTAATACAGCCTTTTCCTTAAAATTAATCTCCACAATTTCACATTTATAAATTCATTTCACACTGACAAAAGTGATGGAAAAATTGACAGAACTCGCACTGATCCCAACTGATAGACCAAGAAACTTGGATCCACCTGGCCCTGTCATGTCATGGTGGCTAGAGCATTGACCTAGAATAGAACACTGAGGTCGCCAGATTAAAGCCCTGGGCTTGCCCAGTAAAGGCACATACAACAAGAAAGTAACGAACAACTAAAGTGAAGCAACTATGAGTTGATACTTTTCACTCCCCTACCCCTCCTCCCTCTGTAAAAATCAATAAATAAAATCTTAAAAAGAAAAAAAAAACAACTTAGATCCAATGAAAGATTGTACGTTAGGTCTCAGTTACTATTTTGACTGTTTTTTTCCTTTGACCTTTAATTTCACACTTTCCTTTAAAAGGAAATTTAAAGTACTAAATATTCTTTCTAAATTACAATTTTCATGTTTGGCCATGTGAAAATAGTATTTATTACAATCATCTAATATTTCATTAACATTAAGTTGTTTTTCAGTAAGAAAATAAACTAATCAATGTCATAGGTTAATTTTAACAATGATAAAGACTTAGGCAGGAAAGACTACCATACTACATTCATTCTCATTTGAGCAATAAAACCTAAAACTTACCAGAAACGTCATATATTTGGTAACTGAGATCTTCTGGCCCTAAAATCATTCCATCAGTTGATTCTTCAATGCCTGTAGCATTTCTTGTGGTTTCACAAGATGAATACATTACTTCATATTCCTTACACATATCATCTGAAAGCTCTGTATTACCTGTATGAAAGAAAACATACTAAAAATAAAGAGAACTTCAAATCCTATCTTTAGGAACTCTGGACCCTATGTCTTCTTATAAGATTTCAAGGAATTCTACCAGTTGGCAAGATTTTCACATGGTTCTAAGTAAGAGTTCTCTTCCCAAGGGAGATAAGTTTTGACGATTATGGATAAGCTAAAATAATTAACAATCGCTTAAACTCATACAGAACTATCTGTATATACATCAGATAGCTTACTGCAAATAATTATTATTGTTACTATTTTTATTATTATTGATCTACAGAACAAGGACACAAGAATGGGAAAATTAAATCATTTGCTCAAGGTCAAATAAGTAGGTAGATAGCATTGCCAATGATGGTAGCTCAAAACTAATTTACACCTGCTCTGGTCAGACAGGTCCACTGGTTAGAGCAGAGATCGGGAACCTATGGCTCGCGAGCCAGATGTGGCTCTTTTGATGGCTGCATCTGGCTTGCAGACAAATCTTAATAAAAAAAAATAGTAACGTTAAAAACATAAAACATTCTCATATATTACAATGCATTCATTTCCTACCACTCACGTTCAAGGCTGTGGGTGGCTGGAGCTAATCACAGCTGTCCTCCGGGACAACACCAAATTTTTATTGGATAATGCTTAACACACACGGGTCGTTGTATGGCTCTCACAGAATTACATTTTAAAATATGTGGCGTTCATGGCTCTCTCAGCCAAAAAGGTTCCTGACCCCTGGGTTAGAGCATCATCTCAATATTCAAAAGTTGTGGGTTCGACCATTATTAGTCAGGGCACATATAAGGAAGATCAATGTTTCTGTCTCTTTCTCCCATTCTCTCTCTCTAATCAATAAATATTATTTTTTAAAAGCTAATTTACACCTGACCAGTGGTGACTCAGTGGACAGAACATCAATCTGGGACTCTGAGGTCCCAGGTTCAAAACTCCAAGGCTGCTGGCTTGAGCAAGGGGTCGCTGGCTCAACTGGAGCCCATCAGTCAAGGCACATAAAAGAAAGCAATCAATGAACAACTTAAGTGCCATAATTATGAATTGATGCTTCTCGTTTCTCTTCCTTCCTGTCTTTCTCTCTTGTAAAAAAAAAAACACAAAAATACCCTAATTTATAAATACCATATTATAGAAATGGGTTAAAGGGTAGACCCAAAGATATAGCTATTATTTGCAATTAGTGAATGTCATTCACACTGTATACAAATTACATGTTAAACTTTTATAAACATATTTAATCAAATAATCAAAAGATGTATCCCAAAGTTCCATCAACAGGTTTGGCCATATGTTTAACCAAAATGTGACTTGTTCTGATGAAATGTTTAGGACTTACCCTCAGGATGAGAGCCTGAGGTGGCTGCTGTTTCATGCCAAGAGCTTTCAGTTCCATGAGTTACTGGTGTAGCATCAGTATTTCCAGGAGGAATTTCTTGCCACACTTTGGCATTAGGATTTAAACCAGTTCCTTTTGATGTTACCTGCTAGATAATCAAAAGATATATTTGTAAAATTTAAAAGTCAGTGCATTTAAAATACATATTTAAACCAAAGTAACCCAATAAATTCAATTTTTAAAAAACTACCAAAAAATACAAATTTAGGTAAAAGACTTTTTCCATTCCTTAAATGAAGAAAACCTCAATATTAAGTAATTTAATAATAAATAAGTATTTTTAAGTTATTGGCTTAACTTGATAATATAAATCTTTTTAAGTGGATGAACTTAAAATGTATCTATATAAAATTTAGCTACCTATATAATGAAAAACATGTCTATAAAATACTATTAATACAGAAATACTGCTCTATCTCAATCTACTTGCAAATATAAAATTTATTCAAACAACTCACATATCTTTGACATCAGCATGTATTGGTGCATCTAGAGCAGTTTTACAAAGCATGTAATTTTTACTGTCATCCCACTGAAACAGAGACCTTTAAGTCTATCACTAAAAAGTCTTTCCCAAGTCAAAAATAGCAATCTGCATTATATTAGAATTTGCTTTTCTAAATTTATACTGAAAGGGTATATATATATTTTTAAGAGAGACGGACAAGAACATCAATCTGTTCCTGTTATGTGCCCCAACCAGGGATTAAACTGGCAACCTCTGTACTTGGGAACGATGTTCTAACAAACTGAGCTATCTGGCCAGGGTGGAAGTATATATTCTTTTTTTTTTTTTAACTGGTTTTAGTAAGAGAGGAAGGGAGGAGGGGGAGAGAGAGACATACACACACACACAGGAACATCAATCTGTTCCTATAAATGCCCTGACCGAGGATCGAACCAGCAATCTCTGTGCTTTGGAATGATGCTCTACCCAACCAAGCTATCTGGCCAGGGCAAAAGTGTATATTCTTAATGTCTACAACTATGTAACATTATTACTGTCTAAAGTGATCTTTTGCATACATCATCTAATCACAGATAACCAGAGATGGAAAGAGTAAAGCAGTGGTTCTTAACCTTTCTAATGCCGTGACCCCGCAATACAGTTCCTCATGTTGCGGTGACCCCAAACCAAAAAATAATTTTGGTGGTTACTTCATAACTGTAATTTTGCTACAGTTATGATTCGGAATATAAATACCTGATATGTATTATGTATTCTCATTGCTACAAATCAAACATAATTTAAACATAGTGATTAATCACAAAACCAATATTTAATTATATATTGAGAAATATTTATTACTAATGGACCTCCTTACCTAGTGTATTGGGGCTACCATTCTGTAAATAGCTGCTTAACTAATGGATCTGTTTTTTCCAGATTAGTGGCAAGTTTTCTAAATAGAACAGTGTGAACTATGTCATAGGATACACTGCAGTTTCTGCACAGCATGGTATCTTTCAGGGCTCTTTCACACTATAAAGCAGTGGTTTCTGCGGTGGAATCCATATCTCATTTACTTCAATGGGAGACCCCTGGATTCCGCAGAAGAGAGATCCCCTGTACGGCAGAAATGCAGTTTCCGACACATTTCTTCCTCTCCTATTCAAGTCAATGGGAGGCCGCGGCAGATTCCGCTCAAATACAGGCATGTTGCTTAATTTTTTCCACGCTAGAACTTTTCCTAGAGCAGAAAAACTCCAAAGGTGGAATCCGCCACCCCCAATAGACTTCTATAGGAGGCAGATCTTTTACACTGCAGAATCCGCACAGCAGATTCCTCAGTGTGAGGCCTCTTTCAGTGTATTGGGGCTTCTATAGGAGGCAGATCTTTTACACTGCAGAATCCGCACAGCAGATTCCTCAGTGTGAGGCCTCTTTCAGTGTATTGGGGCTTCTATAGGAGGCAGATCTTTTACACTGCAGAATCCGCACAGCAGATTCCTCAGTGTGAGGCCTCTTTCAGTCTATTGGGGGTGGCGGATTCCACCTTTGGAGTTTTTCTGCTCTAGGAAAAGTTCTAGCGTGGAAAAAATTAAGCAACATGCCTGTATTTGAGTGGAATCTGCCGCGGCCTCCCATTGACTTGAATAGGAGAGGAAGAAATGTGTCGGAAACTGTCATTTCTCCGCCTCTTATTGAAATCAAAAGGAGGCTGCGGAGGATTGTGTGGTAACCCGGGATTCTCGGGAGCTCTCTTCCACAAAATCCGCCGCACTCCCAATGAAATCAATAGGAGGCAGATTTAATGCCGGAAACCGCTGGTTTCAGCAGTTTCTTCATTCAGAATATGGGAAAATAGTGGGAGATATGGGAGATAATTATCCATTGGGGAACAGTGTGAACTACATCTTATAGTGGTCTCTTATAGTATAAGACCAATGTAGTTCACACTGTGTAAATGTATGGTGCTTTGTGTAAGTGTAAGCTGCTTTGTGTACTGTGTAATGATTACACACAAAGCACCTTACACTTACACAGTATTGTGTGTATGGTGTGTGTACTGTTTTTACATTATTAACCTTTTTTACACCAGCAGGCTGTCTCACAGGCTCTCTTGGCTCTCCGCCTCTTGCCTCTCCACCTCCTAGGTTTCTGTCCTCCAGGGCTTGCTATACCGGCCCACTGATGACGTCAGCAAGTGCCTGACACACCTAATGTGCTGCTATGGACTGTGGAGCATTCCCCCCCTTCCCCCGCCCCTTAGGCCCCGGACAGATGATGCAATCACGTCTGCGCATGACCGCAGGCATTCAGTTTGGAACAGCGTGCGTTCAAGCTGAATAGCGCTGCTGCAGACGGTAGCGTGGCTTCTCAGCGGCTAAAGCCATTGGAAATATGTATTTTCCAATGGCTTTAGGCGACCCCTGTGTTTTGGTCGTTGGACCCCCGCTGGGGTCGCGACCCACAGGTTGAGAACCGCTGGAGTAAAGGATCATAATATGGAGGATGCAGGAGGAGAAGAGTATTTAAAAGATGGAGAGAGAAGAAAGCAGGATGCATAAATACACTTCTTTCACCTCATTCAACCACACAACTGGGTTTGATTCTTCGCAAATACATTAATGACCCTTTCTAAAAGTTTACTCCCTTTCTCGAAAGTTGCTCTTAACTGTCACCTCAGCTATGGGCTCCTCTCGTGGATGGCAGATACCAGAAGGTGCATTCAAAGGGCAAGATGGATTCAAGGTTATGACCTACAAACAGGATTCAGCTTTCATGAAAAATAACTACTATACAATGAGTGATTTATCAGGAGATTATTATGAATTCTGTCTACATGGAAGGAGTTTTTAGGATTGACACTGGCTCATGGGGATAAAAAAAAATAGCTTTAAAGGTATCACCCACACTCAACTATGACCAACCAAAGCAGGACTCTGGGTAGGCAGAACTTCAGAGCCCCCCGAGTTGCTAAGAAGACTCAGTTTCTGGGAGGCCTACCTTCTAACTGAAATTATGTACAATGAAATTCCCCATAATCTAATAAACCAATTTTTTACTTGAGTTTCCATACTGTGTAACTACGGTATTATGACTAACATGACTTACATGTATAAACCAATGAAACATTGTTTAATTATATTGTATAGCCTGCCATATATTTTTTGATTGCTTAACTGAAACTCAATGTGGGAAAAAGAAGAGTGCTCAGACAGTGTCCTTATCCATGTCAAGCTTCATTCATATATTGGAGCAAGGGCTGGGCCTAAAATGGTGGTGGCGTGGCAGTATTTCATCACTGACACTGTTTAACATTGCCGTAATAACAAGTATATGCCTTTCAGTAAGTTTACTGTTTTAAAATTCTCTACAGATAATACACCTTCTTTCTGCCTTCACTACAGCAGTACCCTCCCACCACTTTGCTCTTGACACTGAGCTGACTGAATGTGATTTGAGAATTTAGCTACAGCTTAATTTCCAACGCAGAAAAAAACCAGGAGGAATTTGTGATATTCCAGCTTTCCTGCCATGTAAACAGTATTTAATTTGCTATTAAGCATTTAATAGAAGAAAATCTATGTACTTATTATATACTTACCCTCCTCCATTTCTTTTCTCAATTCTGAGAATACCAGTTGTGTCCCTACCCAAGAAAATGGCAAATAATATAGACTAGAGCTGTCAAAGAAACTTTAAAAATTGGTTTTCATAAAGCAAAATAGGAATTACTTCAACATAATTGATAATGATTATCTACACATATAATGGTGCCTGGCCTGTGGTAGTGCAGTGGATGAAGCGTTGACCTGGAATACTGAAGTCGCCAGTTCAAAACACTGGGCTTGCCCGGTCAAGGCATATACCACAAGGAATAAGCAAACAATGAACTAAAGTGAAGTAACTAAAAGTTGATACTTCTCGCTCCCCCCTCCCCCCGTAAAACCAATAAAAATAAATAAACAGTAGCTTAAAAAAATAAATATATAATGGTTGAGGCTCCATTGATCTGTTTCTGTATGTGCCCTGACCAGGGATCAAACTGGCAACCTTTGCTATTGGGAAGATGCTCTAACCAACCAAGCTAACCAGCCAGGTCTATAATAATTATTTAAATTGTTTTTAAATTTATTGATTTGAGAGAGAAAAGCACTGATCTGATGTTTCACTTATTTATGCATTAATTGGTTGACTTCTTTATGTCCTTTGACCAGGAATTTAACCTGCAACCTTGTATATCCAGTTGATGCTTAACCGACTAAGATTCTTAGCCATGGCCGTTTTCCTATTTTTAAAAAATATAATGCCTAGTCTACCAAAACTCCTTATGGTTTCCACACAACACAGATACCTAACTTCATTTGATTTGGACACTACTTCCTCTTTCCTTCTTGTTATTTGTACATACCTCTACTTTGTTACCACTATAATAGTTTATTTAAATATGTGTACTTTCCAACTAGTCAGTGGGTTAAAGAAAGGCAGAAACTAGGTCTTCCCCTTTTTTCTATTTCAGCTATTAACA
The DNA here is from genome assembly GCF_036850995.1 of Saccopteryx leptura. Lineage (NCBI taxonomy): Eukaryota > Metazoa > Chordata > Mammalia > Chiroptera > Emballonuridae > Saccopteryx > Saccopteryx leptura. Next base: position 131,236,916 of record NC_089504.1, read on the forward strand.
CAAACCATGTGAGAGGAAAACCTCCAACTGTCTACTGAATAAAATAGTAGAGGCATTGTGCAATAAATGTTAAGCAACTGTAAATACCTTTCTAACATGCTAGACCTGAGTTGATAATACTCTCCCTTTGTTTTTGTTTTTATGACAGAGACAGAAAAAGAAAGAGAAAGGGACAGATAGGGATAAACAGACAGGAAGGGAGAGAGATGAGAAGCATCAATTCTTCATTATACCATCTTAGTTGTTCACTGACTGCTTTCTCATATGTATCTTGACTGGGAGGCTACAGCAGAGCAAGTGACCCATTGCTCAAGCCAGCAACTCTGGGCTTCAAGTGAGAGATCTTTGAGCTCAAGCCAGCGACCATGGGGTTATGTCTATGATCGTTCACTCAAGCCTGCGACCTCACACTCAAGTTGGTGAGCCTGTGCTCAAGCCGATGAGCCCTCACTCAAACTGTCAACCTCAGGATTTCGAACCTGGGTCCTCCACATCCCAGTCCAATGCTCTAGCCACTGTGCCACTGCCTGGTCAGGCTGTTTTTTGTTTTTTAAGTGTGAGGAGGGGAGAAAGACAGACTCCCGCATGTCCCTTGACTGGGATCCACAACCACATCTTGGGCCAATGCTCGAAATCAACCGAGTTATCCTCAGTGCCTGAGGACAATGCTTGGACCAACCTAACTATCCTCAGCGCCCAGGGCCTACACTCAAACCAATCGAGCCACTGGCTGAGGAAGAGGAAGAGAAACAGAGAAGGGGGAGAAGGAGAAGAAGAGCAGCAGATAGTAGCTTCTCATGTGTGCCCTGACCAGAGATCAAACCTGGGACGTCCACAGGCTGGGCCAATGCTCTATCCACTGAGACAACCGGCCAGGGCTGCAAGGATGTATTACTGCAGCATTGATCCCATGAGTGAAAGACTGAAAACAATCTAAAGTATACCTATAGATAAATGGTTAAATAAAATGTAGTATATTTTGAAACATATAATATAAAAGTTAAAGAAAAAAGATAAGCCTATATACACTAATACTGCAAAACAATAAGTACTATGTTTTATCATTTGTTAACATAAAATCACTATACAGATAGTTATGTAAAAACAGAGAAGGTATGGAAGATTATAACACCAAATTACTAACAACAGAAACTTAAGACACTTGCCAAACAGAGAAAACAAAAAGACAAGAAGGGATAGTTAATTACAAAGTATCATTTTTACGATTAAACTACTTACTACCATTTTGACAAGTATAAAAAAAACCCGATCAGTTTACTGCTATAATTCACATAACTTTCCTAAGAGCTAGAAATGTTTATCAACAGCCTTAAAAATATACATTTTTTGGTCTAGAAATTCTACTTGGCAGAAATTCTACTCAGAATACACAGAAACATTTAAGTACAATAATGTTCATACTAATTGTATAATACTGAAAAATTAGAAACATTCAACTGCTATCATCTGAATGTTTGCATACCTCTCCCCAAATTTAGATGTTGAATAAGGGGGTTTAAGCACCTAACCCCTTTCAAAATGTGAGGACACAAAGAAAAGACATGATCAATGAACCAGAAAGTCCTCACCAAACACTAAATCTGCTGGCACCATGATCCTGGACTTCCTAGAAATAAATTTCTGTCAGTTATAAGCTACCCAGAACGTGATCTTAATATAACAGCCCAAATGGACTAAGATACCAACTACAGAGGATGTATTCAATAACTGTAGTCCAGCTATTTACAGAATATTCCAGAGCCTTAAAATCAAATTGTATATAAAACTATCTGCAGCAGCCCTAGCCGGCTGGCTCAGTGGTAGAGCATTGGCCTGGCGTGCAGGAGTCCTGGGTTCGATTCCCGGCTAGGGTACACAGGAGAAGCGCCCATCTGCTTCTCCACCCCTCCCCCTCTCCTTCCTCTCTGTCTCTCTCTTCCCTTCCAGCAGCCAAGGCTCCATTGGAGCAAAGTTGGCCCGGGCGCTGAGGATGGCTCCATGGCCTCTGCCTCAGGCGCTAGAATGGCCCTGGTTGCAACAGAGCAACGCCCCCTGGTGGGCATGCCAGGTGGATCCTGGTCGGGCGCATGCGGGAGTCTGTCTGACTGCCTCCCCGTTTCCAACTTCAGGAAAATAAAAATAAAAAAACTATCTGCAGCAATGTCAACTTGACAGTTTACATCTTGCTATAGTTATGCAAGGTGTTGCTACTGGGGAAAACTGAGCAAAAAGCACACAGGACCACCTGTACATTTTTGGGACAACCTCTTGAGAACTTATAATTGTTTCACAATAAAGTTTTTAAATAGGCACTCTCCTTCTTAGAAGCATACTGTGCCTTTCTTCTCCTTCTCTCCTTCCTCTCAGGCACATTACCTTTGCCTTTCCCACTCCTAAACTCCAGGGCCTTTCTTTGGCTCTATAACTAGTTTCCTGAGCCTACGAAGCCCAGCTGGCTCACTTCTACAACTTCTGTAACTTTCTAAATACACTATCTCTTATAATTTGAGTTCTTAGTTCTGAAACCTTTCTTTGCTAAACTCAAGAACCAGATCCAATTTCGCCACCAACATTAATGGTAACATTTCATGCTATTCCACCTTCTGGGGAAAAAAAATAAAGCAAATTGCTATCTTACTATAAAAAAATTATTTAATTCTGTGAAATAATACACAAGCATAGAAAAGACTAGAGAGAGGCCCTGGCTGGTTGCCTCAGTGGTAGAGCATTGGCCTGGCATGTGGATGTCCTAGATTCAATTCTCCATTAGGGCACACAGGAGAAGTGACCATATATGCTTCTTCATTTCTCCCCCTCCCCCTCCCTTCCCTTCCTGCAGCCATGGCTCTATTGTGTCAAGCACACTGGCCCGGAGCACTGAGGATGGCTCCATAGAGCCTCTGCCTCAGGCACTAAAAATAGCTCATTAGTGAGCATGGCCCCAGATGGGCAGAGCATCAGCCCCAGCCTGGAGTTGCCAGGTGGATCCCGGTCGGAGCACATGTGGGAGTCTGTCTCTGTCTTCCCTGCTCTCACTTGGAGGAAAATAAATAAATAAATAAAAAGACTGGAGAGACTAAAAATGTTATCACTGGTTACCTCTGAGCAGTGGTTTTTATTTTCATTTTTATGTTTTCTGTATTTTCCTAAAATTAACATCTATTACTTTTACAATCAGAAAATACAGTATATAATGAAACACTGAAGATCCAAATAAAATACATATCAACTGGTATAATCATTCTTGGCAAGTATCATAAAAGACTTTGTCTTCAAAAAAATAATGCTCTAGAACCTACCAATTGATAAGAAAAGCACAAACAAGCAAAAAGACAATTCACAGCAAAAAGCACCCAAGAGGCCCTGGCCAGTTTGCTCAGTAATAGAGCATCGGCCCAGTGTGTGGGAGTCCCGAGTTTGATTTCTGGTCAGGGCACACAGGAGAAGCAACCATCTGCTGCTCCACCCCTCCTCCTTCCATAGCCATGGCCTCAAAGGTTTGAGCAAGTTGGCCATGGGCACTGAAGATGGCACCACAACCTCACCTCCAGTGCTAAAAAAAAATAACTTGGTTGACTAGCAACGGAGCAGCAGCCCCAGATGGGCAGAGCATCACCCCTAGGGGCTTGCCAGGTAGATCCCAGTTGGGCACGTGCAGGAGTCAATCTCTCTGCCTCCTCACCTCTCACTTAATTAAAAAAAAAAAGTACCCAAGAAAACTAATAAACATGGAAAAATGTTCAATCACACTGGTCAGTCATTGAAGAAACACAAAATAAATCATTTCATTTTAACCTATACAGCAGCGGTTCTCAACCTGTGGGTCGTGACCCCAGTAGGGGTCGAACGACCAAAACACAGGGGTCGCCTAAAGCCATCAGAAATACCACAGGTTGAGAACCGCTGCTATACAGTGAATTATTTTTTAAGTGAGAGGAGGGGAGATAGACTCCTACATGCACCCCATCCAGGATCTACTTGGTGGCCCCCATCTGGGGCTGATGCTCACAACCTAGCTATTTTTAGTACCTTAGGCAGAGGCTTCAGAGCCATCCTCAGCGCCCAGGGACAATGCGCTTTAATCATTCAAGCCATGGCTGCAAGAGGAGGAAGATAGAGAGAGAGGGGAATAGTGGGGGGGGGGGGGAGGGGGAGGGGGGAGGGGGGAGAGAAGCAGATGGTCACTTCTGTGTGCCCTGCTCAGGAATCAAACCCAGGACTTCCACATGCCAGGTCAACACTCCACCACTGAGCCAAATGGCCAGGGCCCCTATACAGTGAATTTTTAAAAAGATTTTATTTATTGATTTTAGAGAGAGGAGAGAGAGAAAGGGGGAAAGAAACGGAAACTATCAACTCAAAGCAGCAGTAGTAGTCATGGTTGTTGCATCTCATACATGCCTTGACTTAGCAAGCCCAGGGTTTTGAATAAGGGGCCTTAGCATTGCAGGTCATAGCTTTATCCACTGCGCCACCACAGGTCAGGCTATACAGTTGGGAATGCCTGATACCGATGAAGATACAGTGAATCAGGCAATAGTAAAAACATTCACAATATTTTTTTTTTTGTATTTTTCTAAAGTTAGAAGCAGAGAGGCCAAACAGACTCCCGCATGCGCCCAACCAGGATCCACCCAGCATGCCCAGCAGGTTCCGATGCTCTACTCATCTGGGGGTTGCTCCGTTGCGCCCAGAGCCATTCTAGCACCTGAGGGGGAAGCCATGGAGCCATCCTCAGCTCCTGGGCCAACACTGCTCCAATGGAGCCTTGGCTGCAGGAGGGGAAGAGAGAGACAGAGAAGGAGACAAGGAAGGGTAGAAAAGCAGATGGGCGCTTCTCCTGTGTGCCCTGACTGGGAATCAAACCAGAGACTTCCACATGCCAGGCCTATATACTCTACCATTCAACCAACCAACCAGAGCCCACTGAGCCAATCAGCCAGGGCTCACAATATTTTTAGAAAGCAATTTACCAATACTGATATGACAAACTTAAAAAAATGCTGTTCACTCTTACCTGACCTGTGATGGTACAGAGGATGGAGCAATGACCTGGAACACTGAGGATGCCAGTTTAAAACCCCAGGCTTGAGGTCCTGGCCAACTGGCCCAGTAGTAGAGTGTCAGCCTGGCATGTGGATGTCCCAGGTTCAATTCCCAGTCAGGGAACACAGGAGAAGAGACCATCTGTTTCTCCAACCTTCTCCCTCCCCATTCTGCATCCAAATCTCAACTGATTCAAGCAAGTTGGCTGTGGGTGCTAAGGATGGCTCTGTGGCCACTGCCAGCCTCAGGCATTAAAAATAGCTCAGTTGCCAAGCAACAGAGCAATGCCTCAGATGGGCGGAGCACCCCTCCACCCTGGTGGGCTTGCTGGGTGGATCCCATTGGGGTACATGCGGGAGTCTATGTCTGTCTCCCCTGCTCTCACTTAATTAAAAAACAACAACAAAAAACCTAGGCTTGCCTGGTCAGTGCCCATATAAGAAGCAACTAACTACAAATTGATGCTTCCTTCTTTCTAAATCAATAAATAAATGCCTGACTTGTGGTGCACTGGATAGAGGACTGACCTGGAATGCTAAGGTCACCAGTTTAAAACCCTGGGCTTGCCCGTTCAAGGCACATATGGGAGGTGATGCTTCCTGATCCTCATCCCTTCTTTCTCTTTTTCTCTCTCTCTCTCCTCTCTGAAGTGAATAAAATCTTAAAAATAAATAAATAAGAGCTTTTAAAAAAAAGTTTACTCTTTAACCTAATGCAGTGAATTTTAGCCTAAGGGTTTCATACACAAGATTGTCCTTTATAGAATTACTCAACATAAAAAAAACTGGAAACTAAAAATGTTCATTAAAAAAAAAAAAAGGTGCCTTGGCCAGGTAGCTCAGTTGGTTACAGCATTATCACAATATGTCAGGGGTCCCCGAACTTTTTACACAGGGGGCCAGTTCACTGTCCCTCAAACAGTTGGAGGGCCGGACTATAAAAAACTATGAACAAATCCCTATGCACACTGCACATATCTACTTTAAAGTAAAAAAACAAAATGGAACAAATACAATATTTAAAATAAAGAACAAGTAAATTTAAATCAACAAACTGACCAGTATTTCAATGGGAACTATGGGCCTGCTTTTGGCTAATGAGATGGTCAATGTGCTCCTCTCACTGACCACCAATGAAAGAGGTGCCCCTTCCAGAAGTGCCGCGGGGGCCAGATAAATGGCCTCAGGGGGCCGTACTTTGGGGACCCCTGTAATACGTCTGTCTAGGTTGCGAGTTTGATCCCCCATCAGCGCTCATATAAGAATCAACCAATGGATGCATAAATAAGTGGAATAAATAGATGTTTCTCTCTTTCTAAAATCAATCAATTACAAAATTTAAGTTAATGAGATTTTTTATGTCTTTAAAGAAAAAAAACAAAAAATAATCTTTAAAATGACACAATGAATCTGACAAGTCAGTTTTACTAAAACAAAGGCTTATTTTCTCATTTAAGCTCTAGAAACATTTGATTTATCTTTTGACTGAAGTTTCATAAAGAACCTCATCAAAATGCTTATCTCTTCCCCAGAACTAAAGTCCTTGAGGCTACAGTTATATAAAAAATATCTTAGGGCCTGACCAGGTGGTGGCACTGGATAAAGTGACGACCTGGAATGCTGAGCTCCCAGGTTTGAAACCCTGAGGCTGCTGGCTTGAGCGAGGGCTCATCTGGCTTGAGCCCAGGCTCACTAGCTTGAGCATGGGATCATTGAAATAACCTTGTGGTCGCTGCCTTGAGCCCAAGGACACTGGCTTGAGCAAGGGGCATCAGCTTGGCCGAATCCCCCTGATCAAGGCACATATGAGAAGCAATTAATGAACAACTAAGTGACGCAACTATGAGTTGATGTTTCTCATTTCTCTCCCTTCCCCTCCCCCCGCCAAAAAATCTTCAGATGTAAATTGTCCAAGTGCCTATTGAAACCACCTGCCAACATATGCACAGCAAGCACAGAAATTCTCAAATCACCACAAAAATAATCAAATTGTCAGTCCATCACATTAACAGATTAACCTCTTTTATTTTTTTTTATTCTTTTATTTCATTTTAATAGGAAAAAATATAAACAGTATTACAAAATATATTTCATATGGGTTTTGTAATGGGAATTTTAAACACATTAACTTTATAAAATAAAGGCAAATTAGGCCCTGGCTGATTGGCTCAGTGGTAGAGTGTCGGTCCAGCATGTGGATGTCCAGGGTTCGATTCCTGGTCAGGGAACATGGAGAAGTGCCCATCTGCTTCTCTACCTCCCCTCTTCTCTCTCTTCCTCTCTTCCCTTCCTGTAGCCATAGCTCAATCAGAACAAGCTGGCCCTGGGCACTGAGGATGGCTCTATGGCCTCCACCTCAGGTGCTAAGAAGAGCTTGGTTGCTGAGCAACAGAGCAATGCCCCAGATAGGCAGAGCTTTGCCTTTTAGTGGGCTTGCCAGTCCCTGGTCAGTCGGGGTGCTTGTGGAAGTCTGTCTCTCTGCCTCCCCTCCTCTCACTGAATATTAAAGAAAAAAAAAGGCAAATCCCAAACAGAGCAAAGACATAAAAACAAGAAACTTCTAGGAAAAAAAGCTTAGATAAATGTATTTATATTCCGGGAATGAAAAAAAGCATTCCAAAGGATATAAACCAAAATGCTGCAAAAAGAACAAAAAAAAAGTGACTGGTAAGCCCGAGTACATAAAAATTAAAAATGTATGTATGGGGAAAAAATCACAAAATAAATCCAAAGGGTAACAATAAACTGGAAAGATATCTGCAATACCTACTAAAAACAAAGAGTCTTGAGTTTCTTCTATTTCTAAGCAATACATGTCATCACCTAACAGCCAAAGGAAATGCTCAATTGCAAATTTTTGTAAATCCTTAAAGATCTACATTTCCCATAGCCAGTTCAACAAATATTTTAGTATCAACTTATGTACACTGTTACTCTGTTGATAGGGAAAAAACTGTCAATAAACACACAGTGAATCTCTGATCACCTCTGAAAAATAAAAAATTATCACACAAACAAGGACATTTTTGAGAATAAAACAGGCAAGACATCTGTTCCAGAGAACAGGTGTACCCTATGACTGTCTAAGAAAAAAACAGGAGGTATGGTAACCGTACTTTTTGAAGTTTGGAGTATTTAGTGGTATGAAATACTAGCAAACTATGTACAATACAACCCTGATCACTCCTGACTTTTCTGCCCTGACACAGAAAATGCTTTTCTCAATAACATACAAACCAAACTAAACTTAACTCATCTTTTTTTGTGTGACAGAGACAGAGAGGGACAGATAGGGATGGACAGGAAGAAAGATGAGAAGCATCAATTCTTGGCTGCGGCTCCCTTAGTCTCCTTAGTTGTTCAGTGATTGCTTTCTAGCATTTGTCTTGATATGGGGGGGAGGGGCTACAGCAGAGCGAGTGACACCTTGCTCAAGCCAGCGACCTTGGGCTTCAAGCCAGCAACCTTGGAGCTCAAGCCAGCAACCATAAGGTCATGCCTATGATCCAACACACAAGCCAGTAACCCCACGCTCAAGTTGGTGAGCCTGGACTCAAACCAGATGAGCCCACACTCAAGCCAGCAACCTTGGGGTTTGGAACCTAGGTCCTCCACGCTCCAGTCCAACACTCTATCCACTGCATCACCACCTGGTCAGGCTAACCTTAACTCATATTTAAATTTGGCTTTATGCCTACAGCTCATACTCTACTCCTAGCAATATTCATCTAATGTACTCCTGTCTTTAATTTAGAGCCAGTAATATATAAATTCAGAGAAATTTTCTGAACCAAAGATTGGTTTAAATGGTCTGACAAGGCAACAGACAAGGGAGAAAACATGAGTATGTGATATTGAAGTTTCTTCTCTTGCATTTACTTAACACTTATATGACAGGAAAAAAAACATTTTTTTTCCAATAGAGCAAATATAAAGTGCCGATTTTATCATTTGTATTCCTTTAAATCTTGCATGTAAATGAATCTGTATTTTACCCTACTGGATTCTTCATTCTTGTCTTAAAAGTTTTATTTGTCCAATTAAAACTATACTCTTCCCTGGTCACGTAGCTGGTTAGACCGTAGCTCTGTTGGTTAGACCATAGTTCCCACACGCCAAGGTTGCATGTTCCACCTACTGGTGGGATTCAAATAATAACCAGTTCTCTGCCCTAATGACTGTTTTAATATAAAAAAAGATATACCAAAAAATAGTTTATTAGTTTATGCATTTAATACTTAAATAAAAATGATAAAAGAGGCACACAAAACTAGATTGTTATAAAAGAGTTTTAAAATATTAAAGAAAAAATATTAAATAATACCTGACAAAAAACAATACAAGTTGTCACCCCCTGGTAGTTTGGCATTTTTCTCTTTACATTATATGTTTGTTTACTGAAGTAACAAACACAAGGGAATTAAAATGTAGTATTTCATCAAAGGTATAATGAGTTTTATGAAATGAATAAATAAATATCACAAGTATAGTTCTGTCAAATTTTCTTCACCTATGGATAAAATGAATGCTTAGAATACACCGTTGCGCAGATGAACATTAAAAAAGAGTAAGGAATTGTAAATTGTGATTTCCACATTAGGCAGCTGCCCAAGCACCCAACTTAGAACCCTGATTACAAGTGGCATTTTAACAAACAGTTCGCCAAACAACAAAAAAGTAGGTATTGGTTCTGCCAAACCAGTGCAAACTGGCTGAATCCCACCTCTGGTTCCAACTCTGGTCAGGGCACATACAACCAATGAATTCATAAAAATAAATAGAACAACAAATCGATGTTGTTCTCTCTCTCTCAAAAAAAAACTATACTAAAACTATAAAAAAATTTTTTTACTAAGGTAACTAATTACCCTGTTTGGTTTGCTGGAATCAGAGCAAACTGGTATCAAGGGTGCAATTAGAATTCAAAAAATTACACATCTCTCTCTTTTTAAAAATATTTATTTTATTGATTTTAGAAAGAGGAAGAGAGAGAGAGAGACAGGAACATCAACTTGTTCCCATATGTGCCTTGATGGGACTATTGAATACACAACCTCTACACTTCAGGAGAATGTTCTAACTAACTGAACTATCCAGCCAGGGACACATTGCTCTTTTTTTAATTTATTTATTTTGCTGATTTAAAAATGTTTTAAATTTATTGGGTTGACATGACTTGCCAAACCACACAGGTCTCAAGTATACAACTCAATATAACACCATCTACACATCTAATTTAGTTGATTTGAGAGAGGAAAGGGAAAGGATAGAGAAGGGGAGAAACATCAAATGTCAGTTTATTATTTTATATATATAAATATGTGTGTGTATACACACACACACACACACACACACACACTGTATTTTTCACTCTGTAAGACGCACTCCCCCCCCCCCCAAAGGGGAGGGGAAAATGCCTGTGTGTCTTATGGAGAGAATGTTCATTTTTTTAAGCTGCTGCAGAGTGCTGCGCCAGTAAACATATGTAGAATGAGCGCCAGCGGGAGCGTAATCATACCCGCCACAGCGGAGTGTGGAACCCCAGCATCTGCTGAGTGATCTCCTGGTTCCAGTTTCCACAGTTGCATGCAGTGCAGGAGGGAAGGCAAGCGACGTGTGGGCACATTCATCTGGCTCATCAAGGGCAGACGTGAGAGGCGAGCTGCAGTGGTGGAGGGCTGCGCTGCAGCTGCTGGAGCTCTGTGTGAAGTGCTGACGTCACTTGCTGCCCTATTAGTGCTTGACCAGTTTAAAGCACATATTAGCAAAACCACACACACACAAAAAAACACTTTAAAGTGAAGACCCAACTAGCTGTAATTCCTGGGGGTCTTACCAGCCAGTTGCAACCTCTTGACATTTCCATCAACAAACTATTTAAAGTCTTTATGTGAGAAGAGTGAAACAAATGGATGGCTGCTGGTAATCATGATCTGACACCAACTGGATGAATGAAGAGACCCACTATCACTCCAGTTTGTGAATGGGTGAAAACATCATGGCAGTCAGTGAAGAATTAAACTGTGGTACGGTCATTCAAAAAATGTGGTATTGCCTGACCTGTGGTGGCGCAGTGGGATAAAGCGTCCACCTGGAACACTGAGGTCGCTGGTTCCAAATCCTGGGCTTGCCTGGTCAAGGCACATATAGGAGTTGATGCTTCCTGCTCCTCCCCCTTCTCTCTTTCTCTCTCTCTCTCCCTCTTTTCCTTTCTCTCTCTCTCTCTCCTGAAAAAAAAAAAAAAGGAATAAAGTCTTTAAAAAAAATGTGGCATTAGCAATGCCTTAGATGGCACTGAAAATGGTATCATATATGAAAATAGCAAAGAAAGTGATACCAGTGATTGTGAGCAACTGAGCTTCTTAAATTCTGACATTAGCGATGATGAGTTCCTGGGATTCCCAGACAACTAGAAGAGTATATGAACATTAAAGTCTCTTCTTATTTGTTAATAACAGTGCTAATGATTGTTAATACTGCTATTGAGTTTACATTGTTGAAATATTTTTTTTACTTATTTTTAAATTTATTCATTTTAGAGAGGAAAGAGAGTGAGAGAGAAACAGAAAGAGAGAAGGGGGGAGGAGCAGGAAGCATCAACTCCCATATGTGCCTTGACCAGACAAGTGCAGGGTTTCGAACCGGTGACCTCAGTGTTCCAGGTCAATGCTTTATTCACTGCACCACCCCAGGTCAGGCAACATTGTTGAAATATTATTGTGGTATATTTTATTAAATATTTTAACACACCATTTGGTTCAAAATATTTTTTTTCTTATTTTTCTCCTTAAAACCCTAGGTGTGGCCTTGGCTGGTTGGCTCAGTGGTAGAGCGTCGGCCTGGCATGCAGGAGTCCCGGGTTTGATTCCCGGCCAGGGTACACAGGAGAAGCGCCCATCTTCTCCACCCCTCCCCCTCTCCTTCCTCTCTGTCTCTCTCTTCCCCTCCCGCAGCCAAGGCTCCATTGGAGCAAAGTTGGCCCAGGCACTGAGGATGGCTTTATGGCCTCTGCCTCAGGCACTAGAATGGCTCTGGTTGCAACAGAGCAATGCCCCAGATGGGCAGAGCATCGCCCCCTGGTGGGCATGCTGGGTGGATCCCGGTTGGGCGCATGTGGGAGTCTGTTTGACTGCCTCCCCGTTTCCAACTTCGGAAAAATACAAAAAAAAAACACCCTAGATGGATCTTATGGTCAGGTGCGTCTTATGGAGAGGAAAATATGGTATATGCATTCCTTTTATTTTTTGGAGAGGAAGAGAGACAGAGAGAGAAAAACATCAATTTATTGTTTGTTATGTACTCATTGATTGATTCTTGTTGATCACACAACCCTGATGTATTGGGAGAATGCTCTAACCAACTGAGCTACCCAGCCAGGGCAAAGTCACACATCTCTTAAATCAGTGCTTTCTCACAGTAGTTGTTGCAATTACCAGTGCTGCTATCATGTAGTTTTGAAAAATTTACCAGAAATATTTAATATAGAAAGCACAAATTTTGCCTGACCAGGTGGTGGCATAGTGGATAGAGCATCAACCTAGGACGCAGAAGACACAGGTGTGAAACCTAAGGTTGCCAGCTTAAGCATGGGTTCATACAGCTTGAGAGCAGGGTCACTGGCTTGAGCCAAAATGTTACTGGTGTGAAGCCCAAGGTCACTGGCTTGAGCAAAGGGTCAATGGCGTGGCTGGAGCACATATTAGAAAGCAATCAATGAACAACTGAAGCGCCACAACTAAAAATTGATGCTACTAATCTCTTGCTCTTCCTGCCTGTCTGTCCTTATCTGTCCCTCTCTATCTCTTGCGAAAAAAAAAAACACAAGTTTCAGTCATTTTAGAAGCCAACTACTTATATATTGGACAATTTCCATAATAATAATTATTGTGATAATCAAATGATAGCATCTGTCAAGCCCTTACCTAATCATACTGTATTACAAGGTTTACTTAATACTACAAATACTCTGAACAGAAAAAATTATTAATCTCTAATTACAGATAGGAACTAGAGTCTCAAAAAAATTCTCATTTGCCTCAAGTCATACAGCTAATATTTGAACCCAGGATTCCAAAACCCTTATGGAAAATCACAGTACAGAAATATAAAAGTTTACAATGTTTTCAAAAAGACTGAAAACCTCTCCCAAGAATTAAACTTTAATCAAAACTTAAGCAAAAGACACAATAAAGGAATGACAAATTAAAATACTATCAACACTATCTGAGCTAGAGTAATTTTTCATTTTCACTTAAGGATAATCAAAGAGGAGGTTAGAATTTTTTTATGACTTTAGCCTGACCAGGTGGTGGAGCAGTGGATAGAGCGTTGGACCCAGGTTTGAAACCCCGAGGCCTCTGGCTCGAGCATGGGCTCACCAGCTGGAGTGCAGGGTCACTGGCTTGAGCATGGGATCATAGATGTGACCCTATGGTCACTGGCTTGAGCCCAAGGTCACTGGCTTGAGCAAAAGGTCACTTGCTCTGCTGTAGTCCCCCCACACACATCAAGGCACATAGGAGAAAGCAATCAATAAACTAAGATGTCACAACGAAGAATTAATGCTTCTCATCTCTCTCCTTCCTATCTGTCCCTATCTGTCCTTCTCTCTGACTCTCTCACTGTCTCTGTCAAAAAAATAAAAAGAATTTTTTTATGATTTTAAAAAGCTGGATTAGAGTTTCTCAATTTCCTCTACTTTCCATTCTGATATAATACAGACTTAGACTCCATTTCTAACTGCAGGGTCAAAATCTTTTTTTAAGCTCCTAGGTAAAAGACCAAAATCACAGATTTGAAATCTTCTTGTCCAGTTTTAAAGATCACTTCTATTGATATTTACTAGAAAATAATATGAAGCTGGCATATAGCCTGAACAAACCAAAACGGATACAAAATAGTTTAACAATATTTCTTTCTAGTTACCATTTTTTCTCATACTGTACTTGGAAGCACCATGAGGTACTTCTCTTACATCTTTATGTTCATCTCTGAACACTTTATTCCATTTTACACACTTCAAAAATAATTTTCATTTCATTTTCAGTCCCTTATATCAAAAAAATATTATTTTAAAATGTTTTATTCATTTTTAAATTCTGCATCAAGTTGCAATAAATATTCCAAAATTAAATTGTTCAAGTCACTCAGCTATTCATTTATTTATAATTCTTCTCAGCAATCACTTCACAATTCATTAAGGCACTTTCTCTTTCCTAAGTCACTTGGTTAAGAAAATCACTTCCAGCCAGTGATATCTAATAACTTTATAAAAACAAATATTGCCTGACCTGTGGTGGCGCAGTGGATAACGCATCGACCTGGAAATGCTGAGGTCGCCGGTTCGAAACCCTGGGCTTGCCTGGTCAAGGCACATATGGGAGTTGATGCTTGCAGCTCCTCCCCCCTTCTCTCTCTCTGTCTCTCTCTCTGTCTCTCTCTCTCCCTCTCTCTCTCCTCTCTAAAAATGAATAAAAAAAAAAAGAAAGAAAAAAAAAACAATTATTTAAGCTAATGGGGAAAACTGAATACTGTGCATGGCACACTAATACAGACTCCAAGGCCAACCAAAAATATAAAATGTTATCACCTAAAAAAGCAGAAAACTTTGGAAGTCAGATAAATTATTTTTTTAATTGATTTTAGAGACAGGGAAAAGGAGAAATAGAAATATTGATTTGTTCCACTTACTTATGCATTCTTTGATTCCTTTTTAAGTTGAATTTGTTGGGGTGACACTGGTTAACATAATTATACAGGTGGTTGAATCTTGAATGTACCCTGACTGAGGATGAAACTTACAATCTGGATGATGCTCTAACCAACTGAGCTTCCTGGCCAGGGCCCAGATAAATTATTTTTATGTGTGTCAACCTGGAATACTAAGGTTGCCAATTCGAAACCCTGGGCTTGCCTGGCCAAGGCACATAAAAGCAACTATGAATTGTAATATGAGTCCTGGGGATGAATAATAGTGATGGTTGCACTTCTACATAAATGTACTTAATACCAATAAACTATACACTTAAAATGGTACAACCTGGAATGCTGAGGCCGCAGGTTCAAAAGCCCAGGCGTGCCTGGTCATGGCACATATGATAAGCAACTACTATGAGTTGATGCTTCCTGCTCCTCCCCTCCCATTCTCTCTCTCCCCCCTCTCTAAAATCAGTACACAAAAAATAATAATTTTAGCACTGATCTGATAACTCAATTGGTTAGAGAATCATCCTAATACCTAATGACTGCGGTTCAATCCCCAGTCAAGGCACATACAAGAATCAACCAATGAGGGCTGGCCTGTGGATAAGGCATTGACCTGGAATGCTGAAGTTGCCCATTTAAAACCCTGGGCTTGCCTGGTCAAGGCACATATAAGTTTCCCCCTCCTCCACTCCCCTCCCCTTCTCTCTCTCTCTCTTTTTCTCTCTCCAAAATCAGTAAAATCTTAAAAAAGAAAAACAATCAACCAATGAATGCATAAATAAGTAGAACAACTAATAAATGTTTCTCTAAAAATCAATTTTAAAAACGTCAACAATGATGTAAAAATTTTAAAAAGTCAAAATTTTTTTAAGTTATGTAAATTATTAAAGCATCAAATGGGTGCATAAAAGTCACTGCTTCCTAAATAAGTGGCTTTAAGTATTCATTTTCAGGGAAAACCTCAAATAGAGATAGAAACCCAACTTAAAAAAAAAAAAAAGGAAACACAACCACTGCCAAACAACTAGAGCAGACATGACTGGTTGAAAATATTGGGGGGTAGGAGAAATGGTCTAAAACTAAATAAAATGTTAGCAACCATTAAAAACATGAAAAATTTGTAAACTGTCTCCTTGCTGCTTAAAATTTTAAATAACTCCTAAGCAGCCAGAAGAAGAGAGCTGTTTCAAACTTACAGAATTTGTTCTAACAATTTATGTTGAGACACGTTTGACAATTTTGTGAAATATCCAAACATTTTTACCTCTTCCCAGAGAGCCACAGTACCTGTCTCCTTCAAAACAGACATGAGAAAAAGAATAATAAACTACTCAAGTCAATACAGCCCTTTGTCTGCAAGACCAAGTTTAAAAAAAGAAATGTGACATCTAACTATTACTTTAAACAGGATTCCTTGTCTGCCTGTATATTTCTATTGAAGGATAAGAATCTAAGCAATGTAGAGTTTTAATTGCAGCTTAAACATTTACTGGCTGTATAACATCGAGCAAGTTTCTTAAATTCTCTATGCTTAATTTTCTTTATCTCTAAAATGGAGATATTACTCTACCTGCCTTATAAGTAGGCTTGAATAAATGCAAATATGCATAAATATTTAACAGGCCTGATACACAGTAAGCATAAGATATGTACATACCACTATTTTTATACTGTTATTGTTATCATTACTATTATCTATTTCACTGATTCCAGTTATAAATTAGTAAGCTGCAGTCTCTCCAGAAAAATGCATTCAAGTAAAAGATTTTGAACACGACTACAGAGGACTCATAGATCCTAGATGAGCGAAGTCCAAAGCTGATGATCCACATGCAACTTGGTTTATATAGCAAAGTGGTTCTTAACTTCTTCTGTGCCACAGACCTCTTTAGTAGTCTAATTAACCTACAGACCTCACAGAATAACGTTTTTAAGCATATGTATTACTTAGGATCACAAAATAAACCAATTATATTTTAGTAAGCAAAGTCCTTTTAAAATTCTAATTTAGTAAAAATGTTTTACTAATGCATTAAATATTAAGATTTTTTTTTTACATATAACAAGAGTATGAGCAAAACAATACTTCAAGATCTGTAAAAACTGCAATAATATTTGAAAATATTTCTCGTTACATCCATTGAAATTTTAAATTTTCATTTGTAGATTTCAATTAGGAGCCAGGCAATTTTTTTTTCTCCCCTCAACCAAGTTCATGAACTTCCTCAACAGTATCTCAAGACCCAGATCAAGAACCCTTAGCTTGCCTGACCAGGCGGTGGCACAGTGGATAGAGCATCAGACTGGGATGCCGAGGACCCAGGTTCGAAACCCCGAGATCGCCAGCTTGAACGTGGGCTCATCTGGTTTGAGCCAAAGCTCACCAACTTGGACCCAAGGTCGCTGGCTCAAGCAAGGGGTTATTCAGTCTGCTGAAGGCCCATGGTCAAGGCATATATGAGAGGGCAATCAATGAACAACTAAGGTGTCGCAATGCACAACAAAAAACTAATGATTGATGCTTCTCATCTCTCCATCCCTGTCTATCCCTCTCTCTGACTCTCTCTCTGTCTCTGTTAAAAAAAAAAAAAAATTAATTAAAAAAAAAAGAACCCTTAGCTTAGGAGCAAAAATCTAAGTTTTAGAGACAGAGATTTATGTTCTAGAAAAGGCAGACTTCAGACTCTAGTCCTCACATTATTCACACCTGAACGATCTTAAACATCAAACTTCTGAACTGCCCTGGCCAGTGGCTCAGTGGATAAAGCAATGACCTGGCGTATGGATATCCCAGGTTCGAATCTCGATCAGGACACACAGGAGAAATGACCATCTACTTCTCTCCCCTCCCTCTCCCCCTTCTCTCCCTCTTCTCCTCCCGCAGCCAGTAGCTCAATTTGTTTGAGTATGGCCTGATTTGTTTGAGGATAGCTCTGCTGATTCGAGCATCCGACCCAGATATGGGTTGCCAGTTGCCGGTGGATCCCGGTTGGGGCACAGGTGGGAGTCCGCCTCACTATCTCCCCTCTCTCACCTAAAAAAAACAAACAAAAACTTCTGAGCTTGGGTTTACTTATTTAGAATAATTCCTATACCAAGAGGTTATAAGTATCAAATATTAGTTAACAAATGTGAAATGACCAGTGTGGGGTTTTTGTTATTATATATTCATCCCAAGTATTTAGCAACATTGTTAATCTTCGGTAAAACTCATTATGAGAAAAATGTAACACCACATACTGATTCACAAAGCAAATGATTAATGGAAACATTAATTTTATGTTAACAGTTTAATGAGAACCATGATTTGGAATCAGAATGACCTGTATCTAATAAATCTCACTTTCACTACTTTATTTTTACTAAGTTATTTAACCTCTACATCCCAGTATTTTCACCTGTAAAACAGTGCATCTTTTTTTTTTTAAACAAGATCTAGCTTAGACAATAAATGGAGTTATTATTAAAGTACATATTTTTAACAAAGCCAAAGGAATCAATTTGGAACTCAAAAGTTTATTTTGGAATTATGTTGATACAAATAACACTTCACAGCCCTTCTCTTGCAGGCAAAACATATACACAGTTACATCTGCAGCATTTAAACCGCAAAACATTGACACAAACCGGCGTTGTTTAAAATCATACCTGATTTCCTATTCTGCCCAAAGAAAACCGAGTATAAAAATCCGTAAATAGGATGGGTTCAACAATTTTAAAACTTTTTGTTATTTACTTGGAATGTCCCAATGAATGCTTATTATCAATGTCTGACATACTCTAAAATAGCTGTGTCAATTTAAAACCCAATTTAAAAATCTCACATTTATCAGCGACACTGATTAGATCAAAGTGAGTGCATGTATTTTCTTTACGTGGAATATTAAAGAATAAAATCCCCTCCCTTTCCCCAAAAAGACTCGTCATAGACTGGCCGATCCATTATACAACCTGTAAATTCCTTCCCTCATTGAAAAGATTCTTTTTATGGGCATAGTTAACAAGTGCCAAGTTGCGAAGTTGCGCTTTGCTGGTTTGACGTTTTCACAATGCAAGAACAGTATGATCTGGAATCTACTCAAAGCTTTAGCCAGGCAGTCAGCTGATGCTCACTGCACACAAGAGAAAGACAGAAATAAGAGAAATTAAACCTCATATTTGTGTAAGGCATGTATCCACTACCTAATATTAAAATAGGCCAACAGCAGACGTTCCAATTACAAGTAATTAAAGTATTTATAGTGTTAAGTAACAATGAAAAAATAGGCTTTCCCCCGGACTAGGTTTCTCTCGTTCTTGGAATTTTCCTTGCAAAGGGCTTTCTCACCCCGGAGCCGCTGCTTGAGTAACTTTTACAAAAGGTCAAAGCGGTGCCTTTCAAGGCTTCCAAACCCTACTGGCTTCTCCTCCGTTCACATTAAGTCACTTTCCACTCACAGAACGTTCCAGAGACCTAGGAACGCGGATCAAACAAAATTGGTGGGAGTTTCTAAAAAGAGGCATTTAACTTTCTTTTCAAACACACATACCGAATTTCACCTTCCTCCCTCTGCGGCCCCACATGTTGCTTGCCTCCCTCCCAGAGGGCCCCACAAGACCTCGCTTCAACCCCAGAACGCGCCCACCTGATTACCCTTAACTCCTCAGACTCCGCCCCCCGCCCCCCCACCCCGCCCCCCACCCCGCGCCTGTTTGCCTCTTTTAGAAGATCCATATGGGACACTTTTCCCTTCCCCTGATCCTCACGCCACACCAGACAAGACTCGATTCCCCACCTTCAATGTTCCCTACTCCGGCCCCTACCTCCCATCGCTTCCTAAAGTGTAAGAGCGCAAGAAGTTGAGCCGCAGGCCTGCACGGCCCAGGTGCTGTGTCAGCCTATTGCCGGTTCCGCGGCGTGTACGGCCTGGAAAGTCACATGGCGGTGGGACCGGCCGGCGCCTCTACATTCCTGCTCTCTTAAGAGTAGGACGAGATTACCGAATCCACTCACCTCCACGAAGAGTAACATGTCTTTCCCCGTTCGGCCCAATCGTTCTCGCTGCTGCTTCTCCAACTGGCTTATAGGCCCGAGTCCCACACGCTAGGATAAGGACACTCGCCTGGCCCCTCCACCCGGCAGTGGACCCGGCTCCTCCCCTGCCGTCAGCCGCTGCGGCCTGACCCGCCCGTCCCACCTCCCTCGAACCAGCAACTGTTTCCGGTTCTAAGGAACAATTGCTTCCTGGAGAAGAGAAAATCCTCGGTGTGTTCAACTTTTGAAGCATCTTTTCCCGCAGCAGTTTGGAATGTACTATCCTCTGTCGTAGGGGGAGGAGGGAGCGATCGAGGAAGGCACCATTCTCTGTAACAGGGTTGTGTGAAATCTTACTGCATTTCGTCCGTTACGAAACGGATAGCTACCACGGCCATAATTTCGCAGTTTTCACAACTCAAAATCTAGATCTGATAAAAAACCGAGCTTGTGCGAAGTGTTCTGAAGGAACGTCCAACACTGCCTAAAAGGTGGTGCCTCAGAAAAAAGTAGAGAAAGGAAAAAACGAAGCAGTAATAGGAAATATATTAATAACAGTTAGTGTATTAAAATGCTTACTATGTGTAAAACCATCATATGTAATAAATACTATTATCCCCATTTTAGAGTTAAAGAAGCTTTCTAGGAGGGCGGGTTTCCTTTAGGCACACCTTTAAAGAACTTTGCCCACGTTAGCTTAAATCAGTTACCCACATCTCGGCTTAATATAATGCTACTTTATAATGCTCACTCTGGATGGCCTCTTCTTGATGTTCAGCACTCACCTCCAAACCCATTGTCTCAAAGTCTTCCCTTTCTGGAAAGCCTTCATTTGTTGATCATCCTTCTCTCTCCATAAGGTTTCCCCAAAGACTGTACTCTCCACACATTTCTTCTTCGTGTCCCTTGTTAGCACTTGAATATTATATTCTATCTTCAATTACTTTCTTTTTTGTTTTGTTTTTAGTTTCTTCACAGGTACCCTATCATATTCTTCACAGTCTAGTATAATGGTAGTCACATAATAATGACTCAACAAATGCTAGTCAAATTAAAAGGGAAGGAGAGAGTTTTAAATTTGCTTTAAAAAGTCTTCATTTCCAGTTGCTGATGAATTCCATGCTGCATAAAGAATATGAGAGCACAATAATGCTAAATTAGTTTAGTTAGCTGCTTTGTGAATACCTATTGGAATAAGCAATGTAAAGATATCAAAAGAAATAAAATTAATGTAAGGATATCACAGTGTAATATTATCAACAAAGTACTGAAACAAATTATTTGATAATGACAAGAACTGCTAGATAATGATGGATATTTTAATCAAACCTCATAGTTATAAAAATAATTTTCTTTATTTTTGATCCTTTCAAAAACATTATGAACTTTCTTGAATAAATAGTTAATTTTTATTTACAGAAAAGGAGGAAATAATATTTTATGACTAGAGGCAGCGTAGGTAGTCTAACAATAAAAGAACTATTCTGGGGCCTAGAAAAGTTTCCATAAGGAGAGGAATATAAAACTATAATAGGTATCCAAATTTAGATGATTTCTGTAAAGAAACTGATAAAGAATATACCAAATGTTAGGAAAAGAAAACTAAGTACAGCATCTGATTTTGAGTTCACCAACAAGTAGAGAAAATAATACACTTCAATGAGATAATTACTGTAATAGAAAGTTTACAAAGTGATTTGAGAAAACAGAGGTTAGCAGGATCTTAAAGAGAAGGGAAAATATCTAATTTTCTCTCTGTCTATTGATATTTTAAAAAGATAACTACTTTATGATCCTCTGCCTCTGTTTCTCTGAAGTCCTGTAACATATCAATTGTTTAACTCTCCAAGTTTACAACAAAAACTCACATAGAATTAAATTTACAGTAAGTTTACAATGAGGACTCAACATAGGAATTTCTTGAAGAAAAATTATTGTACATCCACAACTTGTACAAAATCTAAAACCTACAAAGTGATATTGAATAGTTTATGAACATGTACATCTGTTGTAAATCTACAAAACATGAACCAGACATAAAATACATCAAATTTGTGATAGTCATTGCCTCTAAAAACGGACAAAGGAGAAGAAAGGAAACTAGGGAGAACACCAAAGAGTACTTCATCTCTAATGCTTTCTTTTAATTAAAAAGATCTGAAGCAGCCCTGGCTAGATAGCTCAGTTGGTTAGAGCACTGTCCAAAAGTGCAGAGATTACCAGTTTGATCCCAAGTCAGGGCACATACAGGAACAGATTGATGTTCCTGTCTCTCTCCCCAACCCCACCTTCCTCTCTAAAGTCAATAAAAAATATTTTGAATAATAAAACTATCTGAAGAAGATATGACAAAATGTTAATATTTGTTCATTCTGGGTGATAGGCACATGGCTATATGATATAGTTTCTGTACTTTTTTATTTTTTTAATTAAAAATTTAAACAGCTACACAACCAACAAAATTATCCTGTCCTTTAATTTCTCTAGCCTCCTAAATCCTTTCATGTCTTCTGCAATCAAAAGATCTGCCCAGAGTACTCCTCTTTCAGATAGAAGAAAGCCTCTAGTATTTCCTTCAAGTTCCGGAGCCAACTATGGAATTTCAAAGCCTTCTTCAGTCAGGTTCCTTGAAAAAAATGGGTAACTAGGCAGTTCAGAGAGTATGATCATCATACAAATATTCTTAAGCAAAATTTCAAAAAGAGTGAAGAACCGGGAGTTACGTTTGATACACTGGATCTTGAATTCTGATACCTAGGTTTTAAGCTCATCCAAGCAGGGCTATATCTTCTATTTCTTTTATTGTTTCTGTTGTCTAGTATTTCCTACCCTACCCTACCCCCTTCACCCTCTACCATCACAGCATATAGAATCCTAGTTCTCTGCATACAGTCAGCACTCTTTAAATGTTTAAGTCAATGTCACAACAGGTCTATTATGACATCATCAGAACCAGAACACCATAGTTAACAATGAGTTAGTAGCAAGGTAAATCACAACCTCTAAGAGAAGGGTAGACCTCTTCTAACTTCCTTGGGGACACGTTTATTACTATTAGCCTGGGGAAAAAAAAAAGAAACAAAAGAAAATCATTCAACTTTACAAAATATTTCTCAAAATGAAAAATAACATGGACAATGTAGCTGTACAAGAAAATGAAGTTATGGATTACATCATCATGTCCATAAAAGACATAGAAAGATCAGAGGTCCCTAAACTTGAGATTCCTGTTTCAGTACAGCAAGTCATTTCCAAGATAGAGCAAGCACAGCTCTTTCGAGTCAAACAGGTAGGTAGTACATGAGAATTTTATAGGTTATAACTTCTTTTTAACTTTCCATGACCAGCTACATTTTTTTTAGAACTCAGTTAAGTTGCATGGTATTTGACTGTGTTTGAGGTAACTTTCATTTTAAATGACAATTTCACCTGACTCTGTGGATAAACAAGCTCCAATTTTATACAGTGATATCTTGAGATATGAATTTAATTCGTTCTGTAACCGAGCTTGTAAGTCAGTCAACTCGTATATCAAACTGCCGATACTGGACCCCTGGGCCAATGTGCCAACTAGGGGCAGCTTCCCAAATCACGACTCATATCTTGGAATTTCTCTCGGATCTTGAACAAAAATACAGACTGAGTCGCAGCTTGTATCTTAAAAAAAAAAAAAAGTATGTTGGTCGGTTTGTATCTCAAGGTACCACTGTATTAATCTCTTTCATTTTTATGTCAGAATTAATCAATCCTTTTAAGAAATAAATCACATGTGCTACTGAATGATTGAGGTACAAAGGCAAATTAAAATCCATAGCTGAGCCCTGGCCTGGTAGCTCATTTGGTTAGAGCACACTCCTGATACACCAAGGTCGCAGGTTTCATCCCTCATCAAGGCACATATACGGATAAACCAATAAATGCATGAATAAGTGGAACAGCAAATCGATGTTTCTCTCTCTCGCTCACTCTCCTTTTCTTTTAAAATTAAAAATAAAATCTGTAGCAAATTTTGATATCTAATTTTAGTCTATAGTTTTTATTTGTTCTTTTTAAAAATCTTTTTATGGACTGATTTTAGAGAGAGAAGAAGGAAGAGAGAGAGAGAGAGAAACATCAATTTGGCCTGACCGGTGGTGGTTCAGTGGACAGAGCTTCAACCTGGATGCTGAGGTTCAAGGTCACCAGCTTGAGCATGGGCTCATCTGGCTTCAGTGCTGATTCTCCAGCTTGAGTGTGGGACCATCAACATGATCCCATGGTCGCTTGCTGGAGCCCAAAGGTCGTTGGCTTGATCAAGGGGTCACTGGCTTGGCTTGAGCACACCCCCTCCATCAAGGCACTATGAGAAGCAATCAATGAACGACTAAAATGATATAACTATGAGTTGATGCTTCTTTTCTCTCTCTCTCTCTCTCTCTCTCTCTCTCTCTCTCTCTCAAGAACATGTGCAAGAACAAGTATGCACTCACCTCTCCACACACAAAAAAAAAAAGAAGAGGAGAGAAACATCAATTTATTATTCTACCTATTTATGCATTCATTGGATGATTCTGTATGTACCTTGACTGGTGATCAAACCCACAACCTTGGCATATGGAGAGGATGCTACCAACTGAGCTACCCAGCCAGAGTGAATTTATGTTTTGGTATACATTAACACTCGTGAAACCTTCATCCACATAATGAATTACCCATCACGCCCCAAAGTTTCCTCTTGCCCCTTTACCATCCCTCCGACTCATCTCTCCTTGTCACCTGACCCCAGTCCCCAGCCAACCACCAATGTGCTTCCTGTTAGTATAGATTATTTTGCATTTTTAAAGAATTTTATATCAGTGGAATCATACAGTATCTACTTTCTTCTTTCTCTCAGCATAATTATTTTGACACTCATCCACATTCTTGTACATATAAATAGTTTATTTCTTTTTATTGCTGAATATTTCTTCATGGGATGGGCATTTGGGGTTATAACAAATAAAGTTGCTATGAATATTTGTGTATTCATTCATAACTTATGAACATATGCTTTTGTTTCTTATGGATAAGTACCTAGATTTCAAATGGCTGAATAATGTAGTATGTAAATATTTAATTTTTAAAATAAACTAAAAACTTTAAAAAAGTGGTTGTACAAGTTTGTATTCCCACAAGTTGTATATGAGATTTTTCAATTGCTCTACAACTTTATCAATGTTTAATTTTGTCAGTCTTTTTGGGGGGATCAAACCATTTTATTGGGGACCTTCGGGTGAGGGTGGAAAGGCTGGTAGGACAATGAGATCCAATGTCCTCAGCCTGGCCAGTACCTCTCCAATCTCACAGTTGCCAAAAAAAGCCATGTTGTCAGTCTTTTTAACCTTAGCCATTTTAGAAGGTGTATAGTATCTCATTGTGGTTTTAATTTGTGCTTTCATAATGACTAATGATTATGAGAAACTTCCCATTAGCTTATTTTCACTCAGTATGTGTTCTTTAATAGTTCAATTATTTTGCCCATATTTTAAAAATAGAGTGGTCTGGTTCTTATTACTCAATTTTGAGTATTATTATGTATTCTGAATACAACCCTTTATCAGACAGGTGATTTACAAATGTATTTTCCCATTCTGTGGCTTGTCTTTTTCTTCTACTAATACTGTATTTCAAAGAACAAAATTCCTAAGATCAATTCATCATTGTTTTTCTTTTTTGGATCATATTTTTGGTGTAGTATATAAGCCTAACCCAAGATGACAAACATTTCCTCCTATGTATTCTTCTAGGGATTTATTTTGTACTTTTAGATTTTACATTTAGGTTTATGATTCATTTTGTCATAATCTTTGTATATGATACCAGATATACATTGAAATTTTCTTACAATTATTTTGGCTCCACTTGTTGAAAAGACTATCCTTTCTTCATTGAATTGCATTTGCACCTTTACTGAAAATTGACTATACATATATGAGTTAAAGGACTCTTTAGCATGTTCTCTTGACCTATTTGTCTACCATTTTTTTCTATCTTTATGCCAATATCACATTGTCTTTTTTATTTTTTATTTTGGCAGAGACAGAGAGAGGGACAGATAGAGACAGACAGGAAGGGAGAAAGATGAGAAGCATCAATTCTTCGTTGCAGCATCTTAGTTGTTTGTTGATTGCTTGGTAATTGATTGCTTTCTCATATGTGCCTTGATTGGGGGGGGGGGCTACAGCAGAGCGATTGACCCCTTGATCAAGCCAGTGACCTTGGGCTCAAGTCAGCAACCATGGAGTCATGTCTGTGACCCCATGCTCAAGCCACCAACCCTGTGCTCAAGCTGATGAACCCACACTCAAGCTAGATAAGCCTGTGCTCAAGCCTCCAACCTCGGGGTTTCAAATCTGAGTCCTTATAGTCCCAGGTTGACTATCCACTGTGCCACCACCTGGTCAGGCTCCATAACAAATTTAGTACCAGGCTGTCACATTGTACCAGAAAAATAAAAATGCCTGCTTGTAGTTTGATTGGTATTATATTGATTTATTTATTCATTTAGAAAAAATTTAAAAAATATTTTTTCATTTTTAATTGATTGACTTTAGAGAGATGAGAGAGAGAATGGGAGGAGAAACAGGAATCATCAACTTGTAGTAGTTGCCTCTCATATGTGCCTTGACCAAGCAAGCCTGAGGTTTTAACCAGTGACCACAGCATTCCAGGTCGGGGCTTTATCCACTGTGCCACCACAGGTCAGGCAAGAAGTTGAAATCTTTTTTGTGTGTGTGTGTATTTTTCTGAAGTTGGAAATGGGGAGGCAGTCAAACAGACTCCCGCATGCGCCTGATTGGGATCCACCCAGCACGCCCACCAGGGGGTGATGCTCTGCCCATCTGGGGCGTCGCTCTGTTGCAACCAGAGCCATTCTAGCACCTGAGGCAGAGGCCATAAAGCCATCCTCAGCACCCGGGCCAACTTTGCTCCAATGGCTGCGGGAGGGGAAGAGAGAGACAGAGAGGAAGGAGAGGGGGAGGGGTGGAGAAACAGATGCGCGCTTCTCCTGTGTGCCCTGGCCAAGAATCGAATCTGGGACTCCTGCACGCCAGGCCAACGCTCTACCACTGAGCCATCTGGCCAGGGCCAAGAGTTGAAATCTTAATATTGTCTCTTGACTTCTAAACACAGTATATCTCTCCATTTATTGAGGTCTAATTTTTCTCAGAAGTGCTTTGCAATTTTCTTTTTCTTTTTTCTTTTCACTATGTCATCACATGGCAGACAGCTGCAGTTTTCTTTTTTCATTTTTTTAGAGTTTTTTATTTATTTATTTTTTGAGAGAGAGAGAGAGAGAGAGAGGGACAGGGACAGACAGGAAGGGAGAAAGATAAGAAGCATCAACTCATAGTTGCGGCACCTTAGTTGTTCATTTATTGCTTCTCATACGTGTCTTGACTGGGAGTCTCCAGCCGAGTCAGCAACCCCTTTCTCAAGCCTTAGGCTCAAGCTAGCAACCTTTGGCTTTAAGCCAGTGACTCCTGGGCTCATAACAGGGGATATGGGGTCATGTGTATGATCACATGCTTAAGCCAGTGACCCCACGCTCATACACTCAAGCTGGTGAGCCCATGCTTAAGCTGAATGAGCCCACACTCAAGCCAACAACCTCAGGGTTTCAAACCTGGGTCTTCATCATTCCAGGCTGACACTCTATCCACTGCACCACCATCTATCTGGCTAGGCTCAATTTCCAATTGTTTACTGCTCATATATAGAAATATAATTTTGATTTTTGTTCTCCTATGCTGTGAACATTTTAAACAATGTTAGCTTTTTTATTTTTTTTTTATTTTTTATTTTTTTAAGTAAGTCTTTTTTTTTAATGTTTTTATTTATTTATTCATTTTTAGAGAGGAGAGAGAGAGGGAGACAGAGGGAGAGAGAGGAGAGAGAGAAGGGGGGAGGAGCTGGAAGCATCAACTCCCATATGTGCCTTGACCAGGCAAGCCCAGGGTTTCGAACCGGCGACCTCAGCATTTCCAGGTCGACGCTTTATCCACTGCGCCACCACAGGTCAGGCACAATGTTAGCTTTTTTAGTTGATTCATTTGGCATTTTTACAGACTTTTTCTCTTTTTTCTGTAAATAGAAGCCATTTTAATTTTCCCTTTCCAATCTATATTAATTTATTTCCTTTTCTTAGCTGATTTCATTGATAGGAACTTTATATAATATTGAATAAAAGTGATTAGAAAAGAATACTTAGAGTACTTTATCTTTCACCATTAAGTGTGGTGGTAGTTGGAAATTTTTTTAACTGCTAGTTATTAGATTGAGGAAGCTACTTTCTATTCCTAGTTTGTTATAGAATTAAAAAAACATATTATGAAAGAGAGAGAGAGGGAGAGAAAAACATTCATTTATTGTTCCACTTATTCATGCAGTCATTGGTTGATTCTTGTATGTGTCCTGATTAGGGATCAAACCTGCAACTTTGTGTATCCAGACAATGCTCTATCCAACTGAGCTATCTGGCCAGGGCCTGTATATATTTTTTGAATGTCTATTCAAGTCCTTTGCTCATTTTTTAAGTGCTTTTTTTATATGTTGAGTTGTAGTTCTTTTTTTTTTTTTTTTTTTTTTTTTTTCTCATTTTTCTGAAGCTGGAAACAGGGAGAGACAGTCAGACAGACTCCCGCATGCGCCCGACCGGGATCCACCCGGCACGCCCACCAGGGGCGGTGCTCTGCCCCCCAGGGGGCGATGCTCTGCCCATCCTGGGCGTCGCCATATTGCGACCAGAGCCACTCTAGCGCCTGAGGCAGAGGCCTCAGAGCCATGCCCAGCGCCCGGGCCATCTTTGCTCCAATGGAGCCTTGGCTGCGGGAGGGGAAGAGAGAGACAGAGAGGAAAGCGCGGCGGAGGGGTGGAGAAGCAAATGGGCGCTTCTCCTATGTGCCCTGGCCGGGAATCGAACCCGGGTCCTCCGCACGCTAGGCCGACGCTCTACCGCTGAGCCAACCGGCCAGGGCGAGTTGTAGTTCTTTATATGTTATAGATATTAACTCCTTATCAGATATATGATATGCAAATATTTTATTCTAATCCATAGGTTGCCTTTTCAATCTTGACTGTGTCCCTTGCACTTGATCTTAGTCAAAAGTCTGAGAAACGATAAGTTGTGTCTTTTGATGCACAAAAGTTTTGTACTTTTTAGTCCAATTTATCTTTTTATTTTTGTTGCCTGTAGTTTTGTTATCATATAGAAGAAATCATTGCCAAATCCAATGTCATGAAGTTTTTCCCTATTTTTTTTGTTTTATACATTTAGGTTTTTGAGCCACTTTGAGTTAATTTTTGTATATGCTGTAAGGCAAGGGTCCAACTTCATTCTTTGGAATGTGGCTATCCATTTCCCAGCACTATTTGTTGAAAGACTGTCCTCTCTCATTGAATGGTCTTGCCTCCCTTGTCAAAATTATTTGATCATTTATATAAAAGTTTATTTGTGGACTCTATTCTATAACACTGGTCTATATGTCTTTTATGCCAGCATGCAGTTTTAATTACTGTAGCTTTGTAGTAATATTTCAAAATGGGAAATGTGAGCTTTCCAACTTTATTCTTGTTTTTCAAGACTTTTTTTTTTTTCAGTATCTAACTTACCTTAAAATCTCATATATATTTTAAGGTGGATTTTTCTGTTTCTGCAAAAATACCACTGGGATTCTGTTAGGGATTGCATTAAATCTAGAGATTGATTTCATTGATATTGATGTCTTAGCAATATTAAGTCTTCCAATGCATGGAATGTCTCTCCATTTGTTTGTGTCTTCTTTAATTTCTTTCAGTAACATTTTGTAGTAAAACTTACAAGTGTACAAGGCTTTCATTTCTTTGGTTAAATTTATTCTGAGTATTCTATTCCTTTGATGCTATTGTAAGTGGAATTGTTTTCTTAATTTCCTTTTAGAATTACTGTTAGTATATAACAACACAAAATTTTTGTGTGTGATTTTGTATCCTGCAACTTTGTTGAATCCATTTATTAGTTCTAACAATTTTTGTGTATGTGAAATCTTTAGGGTTTTCTACTTATAAGATCATATCATCTGCAAACAGAGATAACTTTATTTCCTCCTTTTCAACTTGGAGGTCTTTTATTTCTATTTCTTGTCTTATTTCTCTCAGTAGAACTTCCAGTAATATGTTGAAGAAAAGTGGTGAAAGTGGGTGCCTTTACCTTGTTCCTGATCTTGGAAGAAAAACTTTGAGTCTTTCACCATTGAGTATATTACCTTTGAATACTTCATCTCAAGCCTTTATTATGCTGAGGAAGTTTTCTTCTATTCCTGGTTTTTGTTCTTTTCATTTGTCATGAAAGAATGTTAAGTTGCCAAATGCTTTTTCTGCATCAATTGAGACAATCATGTGGGGGTTTTTTTCCTAGTATTTTGTTAATTTGGTGTATTTCATTGATTTTTGTATGTTGAACCATCTTGCATTGCATCAATAAATCCCACTTGGTCATGATGTATAATCCTTTTAATGACAGACTCCTGCATGTGCCCCACTGGGATCCACCCAGCAACCACCATCTGAGGCTAATGCTCAAATCAGCTGAGCTATCCTCAGCACCTGGGGCCAATGCTCAAAAACCAAAGGCTTAAGGAGTTTTTCAGAAAATAGTTGTCCTCTATTTCAGTAAGAATAAAATAATAAAAAATATACACTTGCTCACTTAGTACCAGCTATCCTGGCCTCCTTGTTTTGCTTTAGGCATGCCAGCATGTTCCTGCCCAGTGTCTTTATGCTTACTATTCCCTTGCCTAGAACATTTTTTTTTTTTTTTTTTTTTTTTTTCATTTCTGAAGCTGGAAACGGGGAGAGACAGTCAGACAGACTCCCGCATGCGCCCGACCGGGATCCACCCGGCACGCCCACCAGGGGCGATGCTCTGCCCACCAGGGGGCGATGCTCTGCCCATCCTGGGCGTCGCCATATTGCGACCAGAGCCACTCTAGCGCCTGAGACAGAGGCCAAGGAGCCATCCCCAGCGCCCGGGCCATCTTTGCTCCAATGGAGCCTTGGCTGCGGGAGGGGAAGAGAGAGACAGAGAGGAAAGCGCGGCGGAGGGGTGGAGAAGCAAATGGGCGCTTCTCCTGTGTGCCCTGGCCGGGAATCGAACCCGGGTCCTCCGCACGCTAGGCTGACGCTCTACCGCTGAGCCAACCGGCCAGGGCCCCTAGAACATTTTTCATTAGGTAGCCACATAGTTAATTTTCTGCTTACATCTTACTTTAAAATGAGATTTTTTTTTTCCTTCAAACCAGGGGCTGATAATGTGGCATGCTCTGATTGCCTGGCAAAGAATCATCATTTTGATCTTCTGATGGGAAGTCAGCTAAGTTGACAGGGAGTGAGATTGGGGGCTTCAAATTAAAGAGTATTGGAAAGTAAATCTCTACAATCTCTTTCATACAGTAACTTTCTTCTTATTACTAAAATAAATTAAAATGAATAATAACTGTAATACCTTTATTTAAATCCAATGTCTACTCAGCAGCCTTTATTTGTATCCATATGTATACCAAATGTTAAACATAATTATAGTTGGGCATTTGAACTTGGTTTTGCTTTAATAGAAAATAATGCTTTTATGAAACATCTTTGAAAATGAAAAACTAAATTAAATTAAATGAGGTGTTCTCTGATCATCTTCATTCCCTACCCCTTGTTCATTACTCTCTATTAACATCTTTATTTTTGTCTATCTGACATACTATATAATTAATTTTTATTTATGTATTTATTTATTTTGTATTTTTCTGAAGTTAGAAGCGGGGAGGCAGTCAAACAGACTCCCACATGTGCCTGACCGGGATCCACCCGGCATGCCCACCAGGGGACGATGCTCTGCCCATCTGGGGCCTTGCTCTGCTGCAATGGAAGAAATTCTAGCACCTGAGGTGGAGGCCATGGAGCCATCCTCAGCGCCCGTGCCAACACTGCTCCAATGGAGCCTTGGCTGCGGGAGGGGAAGAGAGAGATAGAGAGGAAGGAGAGGGGGAAGGATGGAGAAGCAGATGGGTGCTTCTCCTGTGTGCCCTGGCTGGGAATCAAACCCGGGACATCCACATGCTGGGAAAACGCTCTACCGCTGAGCCAACCGGCCAGGGCCAAAATTTTATTTTTATATTTGTCTGTTTCCTTTCGCTAGAATGTAAGCAATATAAAGTCAGGAAATTTGTTTTATTCTCAAAATCTAAAACAGTACCTGATAGAGGAGATGTTGGTTGAATGAAAGAATGAATAAACTAAAAATACAAAAAAAAAATTTCATTTGGTTGCAAGAAATTTCATGTATCAGGGGTTATAAAATAGTATATTAACTTACCAAAGGAGTTAATTGGAGTTTAGATCCTCAATATTAAAACACATGTTCACATTTTAGATACCTACTTCTCTGGAGTCACAGAACTAAACCAAATAGACATCTTTAATGTGATTCATATTTTTATGCCCAAAACATACTGTCCAGCCTTCCATTCCAAGTCTCTTCCTTTTTCATTTTCTCATAAAGAAAAGTCTCAGTATAGTAATAAGTATGAGATACTACATTCCTCAATACTACAACATTGAGTAGTTAGCCAATATATAAGTCCACATGGTTAAAATATTTATTTTTCTGCACAAAAGTAATTTTCGGCCCTGGCCGGTTGGCTCAGTGGTAGAGCGTCGGCCTGGTGTGCAGGAGTCCCAGGTTTGATTCCTGGCCAGGGCACACAGGAGAAGTGCCCATCTGCTTCTCCACCCCTCCCCCTCTCCTACCTCTCTGTCTCTCTCTTCCCCTCCCACAGCCAGGGCTCCATTTTGGAGCAAAGTTGACCCGGGCGCTGAGGATGGCTCTGTGGCCTCTGCCTCAGGTGCTAGAATGGCTCTGGTTGCAACAGAGCGACACCCCAGATGGGCAGAGCATCGCCCCCTGATGGGCGTGCCGGGTGGATCCTGGTCGGGCGCATGCGGGAGTCTGACTGCCTCCCCGTTTCCAACTTTAGAAAAATATATATATATATAAAAGTAATTTTCTTACTCTCTTCAAGATGTCATTTTGTCTGAGATGACTGCAAATGATATTGATGAACACTACCACTAGATAGCACAAATGGAGATTTTAGCAGAAACGTTCAAAGATATTAAAAGTAATGTTAAGATACTGAGTAGAATTACTACTACCTCTTTGCTCGAAGAAAAGTAGAAACAAAAGAAAGAAACAAATGTGCTTCAAGACATTAGAAATAGACTATTTTTTCTAAAATATTGCTTTATTGCCTGACTTGTGGAGGTGCAGTGGATAAAAGCATCAACCTGGAATGCTGAGGTCTCTGGTTCAAAACCCTGGGCTTGCCCAATCAAAGCAACCAGAGTTGATGCTTCCCGTTCCTTTCCCCTTTTCTCTCTCTCTCTCTCTCTCTCTCTCACCTCTCTAAATCAATAAAATAAAAACCTTTAAATAAAAGACAGCTTGCCCTGGCCAGTTGGCTCAGCAGTAGACCGTTGGCCTGGGGTGCGGGGGACCCGGGTTCGATCCCTGGCCAGGGCACATAGGAGAAGCGCCCATTTGCTTTTCCACCCCCCCCCCTTCCTCTCTGTCTCTCTCTTCCCCTCCTGCAGCCAAGGCTCCATTGGAGCAAGGATGGCCCGGGCGCTGGGGATGGCTCCTTGGCCTCTGCCCCAGGCGCTAGAGTGGCTCTGGTCGTGGCAGAGCGACGCCCCAGAGGGGCAGAGCATCGCCCCCTGGTGGGCAGAGCTTCGCCCCTGGTGGGTGTGCCAGGTGGATCCCGGTCAGGTGCATGCGGGAGTCTGTCTGACTGTCTCTCCCCATTTCTGGCTTCAGAAAAATACAAAAAGAAAGAAAGAAAAAAAAAAAAGACAGCTTTACTGAGGTATAATTTATATACCATAAAATTCACCGATTCAAAGTGTCCAATCAATGACTTTTTGTAAATTTAGAGTTGCGCAACCATCACCAAAATCTAATTTTAAGGCATTGTCATCATCCTAGAAAATTCCTTCATGCTCATTTGCAGTCAATATTCATTCAGACCTTTAGCCCCAAACAATTACTAATCTATTTTCTCTCTCAATTAATTTTGCCTTTTCTGGAAATTTCATAAAATTGAATTATATTATACATGGTCTTTTATGTCTGGTTTCTTTCATTTTGCATACTGTTTTTTGAGGTTCAGTCATATGTATCAGTCATTTCTTCCTTTCTATTGCCAATTGCATACTATTGTTTGCAGATGCCACACTTTGTTTACCCACTCACCATTTCATGGACATTTGGATTGTTTCAAATTTTTTACTTTTATGAATAATGCTGCTATGAACACACATGTGTAAGTTTTTGTGTGGACATGTTTTCATATTATTTTTTAGTAGATACCACCTAGAAGTAAAATTGCTAGACCATTTATCTATTGCTGGCAAACCTATGTTTAATTTTTTAAGAAATTGTTGACTAATTTCCCAAGTGACAGCACCATTTTACATTGCCATCAGACATGTATTTGAGTTCCAGTTTTTCAACATCCTTAACACTTGTTAGTTTCTGTGTTTTCTATTATACTATTTCTAATAGGTGTAAAATGGTATCTCACTATGGTTTTAATGTGCATTTCTTTCTTTTTTGTGTGAGTGATACAGACAGACATACAGACGGGAAGGGAGAGAGATGAGAAGCATCAACTCATAGTTGTGGCACTTTAGTTGTTCATGATGGCTTCTCATATGTGCCTTGATGGGAGGGGGGTAGGAGAGGTGGTTCCAGACAAGCCAGCAACCTTGAGCTCAAGCCAGCGACCTTGGGCTTCAAGTCAACCACCTCTGGGCTCTAAACAAAGACCGCAGGATCATGTCAATGATTCCACGCTTAAGCTGGTAAGTTTGTGCTCAAGTCACATGAGGCTGCGCTCAAGCCAGCAACCTCAGGGTTTTGAACCTGGGACCTCAGCATCCCAGGTCAACACTCCATTCACTGTGCTACCACCACTCAGGCTAATTTGCATTTTTCTAATGCTAATGATGTTATGTACCATTTCATGTGCTTATTAGACATTCTGTATCTTCACTAATAAAGTGTCTTCAAATACTCATTAAAATTTTTTTTATTTAATAATTTTAGAGCAAGATGAAGAGGGAGGGAAAGAGAGAGAGAGAGGGAGAGAATCATCAATTTGTTGTTCCACTTATTTATGCATTCATTGGTTACATCTTGTATGAGCCCTGATGAGAAGCGGATTTAATGGCGGGTGCACCAGGCACATGCCCTGGGCCCCGACTTCTGAAGGGCCCTGCAAAACCCCAACTTTACACTTTTTTCTAATGACACCAAGTTTGGTTTCATATGTGCAATTTTAACATTAATAGTACATAATATTTTTTATTTATTTAAAAATATACCTAACATGTATTTTTATTTTCCTTGTCTCTCTCTTTTTTTAAGGGGCCCAATATTTTTTTTCTGTACCCAGAGGTGGATTAAGACCTCAACTGACCTTAAGCCGCCTCTGGCTCTGACCACAGTGATCGATCTCACAACCTTGGTGTATTAGGAAGACACTAACCAACTAAACTACCTGGTTAGAACCTTGCTCATTTTTATTACTGAGTTTTAAGAGTTCTTATGTTTTGGATAAAGTGATTTGCAAATATTTTCTCCCAGTCTGTGTCATTTCATTAAAAAAGAAATATAAGTATAAAAGACAAAACTTGAATACTTTTAAAAGAACTAAAAATGAACTTGACAAGTGCAATATGATGCCATTATATACAGTTAGAAAAAAAACAGTAGAACTCATAGTAGATGTGCATTTAATTTTCTTAGTGGTGTCTTTAAAACCCAAAAGTGTTTAATTGTTTTTGTGTGTGAGAGAAACAGAGAAAGGGACAGACAGACAGGAAGGGAGAGAGATGAGAAGCATCAATTCTTCGTTGTGGCACCTTAGTTGTTCATCCACTGCTCTCATGTGTCCTGATTGGGTGGAGGGCGGCAGCAGAGCGAGTGACCTCTTGTTCAAGCCAGCGACCTTGAGCTCAAGCCAGTGACCTTGGGCTTCAAGCCAGTGACCTTTGGACTCAAGCCAATGACCATGGTGTCATGTCTATGATCCCATGCTCAAACCAGTGACCTCGTGCTCACCCTGGTGAGCCAGTGCTCAAGCCGTTGTCCTCAGGTTTTGAACCGGGGTCCTCTGAGTCCCAGGTAAATGCTCTACTCACTGCACCACTGCCTGATCAAGCAAAAAGTGTTTAATTTTTATAAAGTCCAATCAATTTATCATTTTTTCCTTTACAAAAGTTTTATCAATTTTAGTGTTGTGTTGTATTAAGAACTTGTATCAGTCAGGGTTCAACAAGAGACACAGAACAAGTAGAAGATTATATATGATCAATCTATCTATCTATATATCTATCTATGTATCTCTCTCGTTGCAGTTGGGGAACATTGTACTATTTCAATCCTTTAATTATTTTTCCTTTTTTTTTTTTTTTTGAGGAGGGGAGATAGACAGACTCTCACATGTGCCCCAACTGGGATCCACCCCACAACCCCTGTCTGGAGCTGATGCTTGAATCAGCTGAGCTACCCTCAGAGCCCAGGGCAACACTCAAACCAATCAAGCCACTGGCTGTGGGAGGAGAAGAGAGGGAGAAGGGGGAGAGGGAGGTGGAGAGAAGCAGATGGTCGCTTCTCATATGTGCCTTGACTGGGAATCAAACCTGGGATATCCATACACCAGGCTAACACTCTTTCCACTGAGCAAACCTGCCAGGGCTAATCTTTTTTAATTTATTGGGACTTGTTTTATAGCCTCGCATATGGTCTATCTTTAAAAATGTCCTATGTAGGCTTGACCAGTGGTGGCACAGTGAATAGAGTGTCAGTCTGGAGTGCTGAGAAAACTAACTGGAACTTGAGGTCAGGCTTGAGACTGAGGTTGCTGGTTTGATCCCCAGTCAAGGCATGTATCAGAAGCAATCAATGGATGCATAACTAAAGTGGAGCAACAAGTTGATTCTTCTCTCTCTCCTCTCCCTTCCTCCTCTCTCCCTCTCAAAACAAAACAAAAGAAATATAAAAATGTCCAACATGTGCTTGAAAATATATATTCTGCTGATTTTTATTTATTTATTTGTGAGAGAGAGAGAGAGATAGAAAAGGAGAGAGATGTGAAGCATCAATTCTTTATTGTGGCGCCTTAGTTGTTCATTGATTGCTTTCTCATATGTGTCTTGACCAAGAGTCTCCAGCAGAGAGTGAGCAATCCCTTGCTCAAGCTAGTAATCTTGGACTCATGCCAGCAACTTTGGGCTTCAAGCCAGTGACCTTAGGGCTGAAGCCATCGACCATGGGGTCATGTCTATGATCCCACGCTCAAGCTGGTGACCCTGTGCTCAAGGTGGTGAGCTCGTGATCAAGCCGGCAACCTCGGGGTTTTAAACCTGGGTCCTCAGAATCCCAGGCCAACACTCTTCATCGACTGTGCCACCACCTTGTCAGGCTATATTCTGCTGTTTTGTGGTGGAATATTCCAGTTTGTTCATACTGTTGTTCTAGTCATCTATAAACTTTCTTACTGATTTTTAATCCAGTTGTTTTATACATTATCCTTCCAGTTTTTGCTACCTATATTTTAAGGTTCTGTTATTAGGCGCATATATGTTTATAATTGTGATAGCTTCCTGGTAATCAGACCTTTTTATCATTATAAAATGTCCCTAATTGTCTCAAAAACCATTTTTTTCCTTAGTCTATTTTATCTAATAATAGTATATTCTCTCCAGCTCTCCTGTGATTACTGTTTGCAAGGCTAACTCTAAGATGTGTTGCCTGTAATTGATTCTTGTGGGCTTAAAAAAAACAAAAAAACCCAGGCCCTGGCTCAGTCAGTAAAGAGCATCATCTGGAAATGACAAGGCTGTGGGGCTGATCCCTGGTCAGGGTACACACAGGAAGCAACCAATGAATGCGTGACTGAGTGGAACAACAAATGAATGCTTCCTTCCCTCTCCCCTCTCTCTCCCTTCTTCTCTCTGTCTCTCTAAAAATCAAGCGATAAATTAAAAAAAGTAAGTCCTGGCTGGATGGTTGAGTTAGCTGGAGTGTCGTCCCAGAGTGCAGAGGTTGCTGATTTAATTTCCCAGTCAGGGCACATACAAGAGCAGCTCGATGTTACTGTCTCTCTCAAAAATAAAACAAAACAAAACAAAAACATGATCTGGCAAGCTCTGACTTTTTATTGGAATGTTTAATTCATTTACATTTAATATAATTATTAATGTGGTTGGATTTATATCTGCCATGTTGCTGTTTTCCATATGTTTTCTATCTATTTTTCTCCTCTGTTATTCTTTTACTGTCTTCTGTATTAATCACATTTTCTAGTGTACCATTTTAAATCCAGTTTTTCCTATATTTTTGAAGTAATTTTCTTAGTGATTTCTGTAGCGATTGCAGTATACATCTTAAATTATCACAATCTGCTTCAGAGTAGTACTTATTTAATTCCAACAAAACATAGATTATTTGCTCCAATAGCTCTATTCCCTTCCCATCCTTTGTGCTTTGTCATATATATTCAATATTTAAGTGTTATAAGCCCAACAGTATAGTTTTAGAATTATTGTTTCATTTAATTGTCTTTAATCAGTTAAGAGAGAAAAAAGAAACAATTTTTTTACTGTCTTTTATATTAACTTACTGATGCTCTTTACTTCTTTGTGTGAATTTAAATTATCCTTTTGTGTCATTTCCTTTCAACCTGAAGGACTTCTTTTTTTTTTTTTTTGTATTTTTTCCGAAGTTGGAAATGGGGAGGCAGTCAGACAGACTCCCGCATGCGCCCGACTGGGATCCACCCGGCATGCCTACCAGGGGGCGATGCTCTGCCCATCTGGGGTGTTGCTCTGTTGCAACTAGAGCCATTCTAGCGCTTGAGGTAGAGGCCACAGAGCCGTCCTCAGCGCCCGGGCCAACTTTGCTCCAATGGAGCCTTGGCTGCGGTAGGGGAAGAGAGAGACAGAGAGGAAAGAGAGGGGGAGGGGTGGAGAAGCAGATGGGCGCTTCTCCTGTGTGCCTGGGCCGGGAATCAAACCCAGGACTCCCGCACGCCAGGCCGATGCTCTACCACTGAGCCAACCGGCCAGGGCCCTGAAGGTCTTCTTTAGTTTTGCGTGTAAGGCATGTTCACTAGCAAAATTCCTTCAGTCGGCTTATCTTTGAATACCTTTATTTCACCTTCATATTTTATTATTTTATTTTATTTTTTCTTAAGTTAGAAGGGGAAGCAGAGATGCTCTGCCCACCTGGGGCCATTGCTCTGTTTGCTCAGCAACCAAGCTATGTTAGCACTTGAGGCAAGGCCATGGAGCCATCCTCAGCACCCAAGGCCAACTTGTTCCAACTGAGCCATGGCTGTGGGAGAAGAAGAGATAGAGAGAGAGAAGGAAGAGGAAGAGTTGTAGAGAAGCAGATGGTTGCTCCTCCTGTGTGCACTGACTGGGAATAGAACTTGGGACAACCACATGCCAGGCCAATGCTCTAACACTGCACCAACCAGCCAAGGTCACACCATCATATTTTAAGAGACCTTTTTTTAAGTGCTAGAGGGGAGATGGTGAGACATACTCTTGTATGCACCCTGACCAGGATCCACCTGGCAACTACCCTCTGGGGACATGGTCGAAATAACTGAGCTATTCTCAGCACCCAGGGGGCAATGTTTGAACCAATGGAGCCACTGGCTGCAGAGGTAGGTGGGGAGAGGGAGAAATGGGAGAGAGAGAAGGGAAGAGAAGCAGCTGGTCACTTCTCCTGTGTGCTCTGACTGGGAATCGAACCCAGGATATCTATACATCAGGCCAATGCTCTATCCACTGAGCCAGCTGGCCAGGGCCTTAAGAGACTATCTGTAAAGGCAGCTTTAGATTTAGGGAAAAATTGAAAATATAACACAGAGTTCTAAATATCTCCCTATAGTTTTTGCTGTTATTAATATCTTAGATCAGTACGATACACATTATTTTTTTTTATTTATTCATTTTAGAGAGGGGAGAGAGAGACAGACAGAGAGAGAGAGAGAGAGAGAGAGAGAGGAGAGAGAGATGGGGGAGGAGCTGAAAACATCAACTCCCATATGTGCCTTGACCAGGCAAGCCCAGGGTTTCGAACCGGTGACCTCAGCATTTCCAGGTTGATGCTTTATCCACTGCGCCACCACAGGTCAGGCCGATACACATTATAATTAACAAATCAATGCTGATATATTATTTACTAAAGTTCATAATATATTGAAAATTCCTCATTTTTACCTAATGTTCTTTTTCTGTTTCAGGATCCTATCTAGGGTACCTGATTATATTTAGTCATGTCTCCTTAGGCTTTCTTGCTGTGAGTTTCTTTCTGGGTTTTTTTTTTTTTTCTCAAGAGAGACAGAGAGAGAAACAGACAGGGACAGACAGGCAGGAAGGGAGAGGAATGAGAAGCATCAATTCCTCATTGTGGCTCCTCAGTTGTTCATTGCTTGCTTTTTCATATGTGCCTTGATGGAGGGCTGCAGCAGAGTGAGTGACCCCTTGCTCAAGTCAGAGACTTTGGGTTCAGGCCAACGACCATGGGGTCATGTCTATGATCGCACACTCAAGCCAGCAACCAGGCTGACGCTCTATCCACTGTACCACTGCCTGGTGAGGCAGCTGTGAGTTTCTTGAACGTTTCCTTGTGTTTTATGTTCCTGACAATTTTGAGGAGCATTAGTCAGGAATATTTTAAGATTCCCCTCTATTGGAACTTGTGTGATATTTTTCTCATGTTTATCTTGGGGTTATTGGCTTGGGAGAGAAAAATAACAGAGGTAAACTATTATCATCATCATATTATTTCAAGGGTATATATTATCAAATGATTTGTGACTTAATGTTGACATTGATCACTTAGCTAAATGCTTTTCAAATTTCTTCACTGTAAAGTTACACTATTTCCTCAATTTATAGTCTGTGCTTTTTAAAAGGAAGTCTATATGTGGAACCCACTCCTTTAGAGTGAAATAGCTACATTAATTATTTGAAGTTCTTATGTACAAGAATCTGTCTCTTGTACCCATTTATTATTTTTTCAATTTTTAATTTATATCAAAAAGAACTCACATATATTTACTTTATACCTTTGGTTATAATCTAATATTACTTTATTTTCTTCCTCAAGTTATTCTAGCTTTGACCATCAGGACCTCTTTCAGTTGGTTTCTGTGCCCCTTGGACATATCCCCATTAATACCGTGGGTTTTTTTAACTTTTATTTTTTTTAGTACTTTCTTACTTTCTATCACTACAAGATAATTCAAGTTCATCTTGAATATTTCCTGCCCCAGTTCTAGAATTTTTCATTTTTCTAAGAGTTCTAGTTCTTTTTATTAGAGAATACTATTAAAAACCAAGGTTTGGCTGCTAGATTTGCTCATTACTACGGGGGTGTAATTTCTGTTTGGCCCTCTCATCTGACAGCAAAAAAAAAAAGAGAGTATGTGTTCAAAGCTATGAATATACACATATTTATAAATATTTACCCATATAATCATCTATAACTACATTAAGCTAAACATGAGTTCTATTGATGTCTCTAATCCATATCATTGTAGCTCCCTTCCCTTTCTTATCTGTAAATTCCCATTCAAACAGTGAGAAACCTACTCCTACCATCTGCCATCTACTTATTTAAATGTTGAATTCCAGTATACAGGTATAGCAGTATCAGATTATTAACCCATACCCCCATGGGAAACAACTTGTCAGCTAGAGTACAGTACTTATGTGCAGCCCCGCTCTTTCAGGACTTTACATATTGGGGTCCACTCTCTTATAGCTTGTAGAGTTTCTGTTGAGAAATCTGATCATAATCTAATGGGCCTTCCTTTATATGTTGTATTCTTCTTTTCCCTGGCTGCCTTGAGAATTTTTTCTTTGCCATTGGTTTGTGCCAATTTCATTATGATGTGCCTTGGAGTAGGTTTTTTGGGGTTAAGAAAACTCAGAGTTCTGTTTGCTTCTTGAATTTGAGGCTTTAGTTCTT
Source organism: Saccopteryx leptura (assembly GCF_036850995.1). NCBI lineage: Eukaryota > Metazoa > Chordata > Mammalia > Chiroptera > Emballonuridae > Saccopteryx > Saccopteryx leptura. Next base: position 131,278,776 of record NC_089504.1, read on the forward strand.
TCCACAGGCTTGGGAAATTCTCATCTATTATTTGTTTGAGTATGTTCTCCATTCCATTTTCTCTCTCTTCTCCCTCTGATATACCTATTATTCTTATGTTATTCTTTTTGATGGAGTCAGATAATTTCTGTAGGGCTATTTCATTTTTTTAAAAATTTTTGAGTCTCTTTCTTCTTCTCTCTGTTGTGCCTCAAGTTGCTTGTCTTCTATTTCACTAATCCTACCTTCTATCTGGCCTGTTCTATTAGCTAAGCTTGTTACCTCGTTTTTCAGCTCGTGAATTGAGTTTTCATCTCTGTTTGATTTGTTTTTATAGTTTCAATTTCCTTGGAAATATATTCTTTGTGTTCATTGAGTTGTTTTCTGAGCTCCCTAAATTGCCTTTCTGTGTTTTCTTGTATATCTCTGAGTATTTTTAGGATTTCTATTTTAAATTCTCTGTCATTTAACTCCAAGGTTTCCAATATATTAAATTTTTTCTCCATAGATTTTTCCTCATCTATCTGTGTTACCTCTCTTTCTTTTATATCCATGATATTCGATTTTCTCTTCCTTAATGGCATCTGAGGGTGGTTTTGTTGATAGTATTAATGAGATTTAATAAAGAATAAAAAGTTAAAAAAATAAAAAATCGAAGAGTTGTTTTTTTTAAAAAATTAATAATTAAATAAATAAAAATAAAATAAAATTAAAATTAAAAAAAAGGAAATTATTCTCCCCCCTCCTTTTTTCCTCTCCTCTCCTCTCCCCTCTTTCTTGAGAAAATCTTGTGGTGAACTGTGAATTATATTGTACTAAATAGAACAAACAATGCTTGTAATGGAGGGCCTGAATTGGGGAGAAGTAATAAAGGGGGGAAAAAAGGGGGGGTATGGACCCACAAAAAGCAAATAAGGAAAAAATTTGGGTCAAGAATAAAATGATTTGCTTTTAGGTGTTGGTTGACTAAGAGTTATGATGAGAGGAATAAGAGGGAAACAGGAAAATGGGGGGACAAATTAAAAAATTACTATTGTATTTAGTGGAACAAGAACTAGATAAAATGGAGAGACAGGGATGGGAGCACTGCTAGTGAGTTAAAAAGGTGAAGTAAAAACCCCCCAAAATGCCACAAACATAAGTTTGAGTCCCAAATAAGATAATTTGTTCATTATCGAGGTCTGAATGAGAGGAGACGTAAAGGAGAAAGGAAGAAACTAATATAGAGGGAGAAAAGAAAGAGAGAGAGAGAAAAAAAGAGGGTACCACTAAAATAAGAAAAAATAAAAAAGAGGAGAGAGAGAGAGAGAGTTAAGGGTTTTGGAGTGCAACCTTCAAAGAGAGAAAGGAAGAGGAAAGAAAAGATCATGGGAGATGTAACACTTATGGGCAGTGTAGTTCAAGGAGAGGAGAGAGTAAGACCAGCATAGAGTTAAACAACCAAATTGGAGGAGAAAAAAAAAATCAAGAATGAAGATAAGATAAACAAACGAACAAATATAATAAAATGGGATAGGTTATAAAGTCTGCGGATTATTCTTGATTTTGAGAGGTTATCTTCTTGCTTTTTCTTTTCTCTCCCTCTTCCTGGTCGGTGACTCTGTACCCCGGATTCTGCCCCTTTGGCACGCTCAGGTAGAGGTTTGCAGTTGATAAGTCTCTATGGTGATGTCATGTATTGTGCTTCAGTCTCGTTCGCAGTCGAGGTTCATTAGCATTTATAGGCTCTGACAGTGAGAGAGTCCGTGTTCCTGGAGCCTCTCTCCTAGTCTTTCCTTCCTCAATTAGTAGCCTGATAATCCAGCTATGGGGTTGCTGCTGCCTCTGCCTGGATAGTAAGAGGCTCAAAGAGCTGGCAACTCCCCACTCTATTCCCACTCAGCACAGGGCTCTGGGTAAGGCTCAGTCAGTCAGAGCTGCTAGCATAATCAGGCGGGGCTTCCGCCCACTCAAAGACCTCTGTCTCTGCCACTCTGTCCAGTAACACAGGTGGGCGCCCACTCCCAGGGCACTTGGAGGAAACTCTCACTCACTATCTGTGTGCAGACCAGGATATCAGGCCGGCCGCCTCACACTTTGAGTGAAACCCCCGCCCGCACGGAAAAGTTCCAGCGTTGGAATTGGCTCTCGATCCCTCCCCTTGTGCAGCTTTTTCAGGGCGCTGGGGCGGCCCGGAGATTCTGCTTTCGGCCCACACAAAGGCCTCTGACTCTGCCTCTCTGTGAGATAACACGGGTGCCCACTCCCGGGGTTTTCGAAGGAATCTCTCGCCCACTATCTGCGCGTGCTGACCAGGAGATCGGGGAAAATGGCTGCCCCAGTTGTCTTTCTTTGTCTGGGTTTGGTGCGAGTGTTAGCTTGTATTGACTGGGTTGCCACAGGCACAGTTTTTCTTTGGCTTGGATCTCCGTGCCAAAGCCTGGTTCGGCTGTTTGTGCCGCGGCCTGGATCTATTCACCCCCTTTGCCCGCCTTAGTTTCTATACTCTCCGATCCCAGTGAAAGCAGCCCTATTTAGGTTAATGAGGAAGGCGGAGCATTTCTTACTCCCTATTTCCTTCGGGGTTTGATTATATATTTAGCCAATTTTTTGCTCGACCATACCTTCGGGTGCATTGCGAAACATCTGGAGGCTCCAAGGATAGGTTTTTCTGTTTCTGGTTGAAGATCTTGTTGAGTTTTGGGGGAGATTTATTGGTGTCGCTTCCTACTGCGCCATTACTCTGACGTCATCTCTCCTATGTGCAGCTCCATTTGCCTTTAGACTTACAGGCTCCATTCATTTCCAGTTACTTAGGTCAGCAATCCCCCCCCCCCCCATTCCTTTCAATGAAGTTGTGTCATATATTTCTAATACAGTTAGATTCTCTTATCACAGTTTGTATTTTTTCCTGGGATTCCCTGACTTCCTAAATGATTATTTTTTAAAAAAGCATACATTATTTCGCTCTTTGTGCTCTAGAGTTCTATGGGGCTTGACAATTGTATACTATCATGTATCCACCATTACAGTATCATACAGAATAGTTTGTCCTTCCTAAAAATCATGTGTCTCACCTATTTATCTTTTCCTTCTCTCCCCAAGTACTTGGCAACCACTGATTTTTAAAATGTTTTTCAAGAACATCATATAATTGGAACCATGCAGTATGTAGTTTTTTCAGACTGGTTTCTACCACTTAGCAATACACCATTTAAGGTTCCTCCATATTTTTTTGTGGATTGATAACATTTCTTTTTATTGCTGAATAATGTTCCATTGTATAGATGTACCACAGTTTGTTTATCTGCATATTGAAGGACATTTTGGGCACGTCTAGGTTTTCATGTTTAAGAATAAAGTTGCTGGCCCTGGCCTGGTAGCTCAGTTGGTTAGAGTTGTCCCCATACACCAAGGTTGCAGGTTTGATCCCCAGTCAACGCACGTACAAGAAATAATCAATGAATGCATAAATAAGTGGAAGAACACATTGATTTTTTTTTCTCTCTCTTTTCCTCTCTCTAAAATCAATTTTTACAAAATAATAAAGTTGTCCTGACTGGTGGTGGCACAGTGGATAGAGTGTCAATCTGAGATGCTGAGGTCTCAGTTCAAAACCCTGAGGTTGCCAGCTTGAGTAAGGGATCATGGACATGATCCCAAGGTTGCTGGCTTGAGCAAGGGGTCACTGGCTTTGCTGAAGCCCCCCCACCCCCTGTCAGGGCATGTATGAGAAGCAATCAATGAACAACTAAAGTGCCACAGTGCTATAACTATAAGTTGATGCCTCTCATCTCTCTCCTGTCTGTCTCTCTTCTTGTGCACATACACACTAAAATAAATAAAGTTGTTATAAATATTCTCATGCAGGGTTTTTTTGTGTGTATGTGGACATAAGTTTTCAAATTAGTTGGGTAACTACCTAGGAGCATGATTACTGAATCATCTAAGAATACATTTGTAAGTAACTTTGTAAAAAAAACTGTCAAACTGTCTTCCCAAGTAGCTGTACCATTTCTTAATCCCACCAGTAATAAGCAAGAGTTCATGTTGCTCAATTTCCTTGTCAATATTTGGTATTTTCAAGTTTTTGAATTGTAGCTTTTTTTTTTTTTTTTTTTTTTTACAGCGACAGAGAGAGTCAGAGAGAGGGATAGACAGACAGGAACAGAGAGATGAGAAGCATCAATCATTAGTTTTTCATTGCGCATTGCGACACCTTAGTTGTTCATTGATTGCTTTCTCATATGTGCCTTGACCGCAGGCCTTCAGCAGACTGAGTAACCCCTTGCTTGCGACAGCGACCATGGGTTCAAGCTGGTGAGCTTTTGCTCAAACCAGATGAGCCTGCGCTCAAGCTGGCGACTTTAGGGTCTTGAACCTGGGTCCTTGGCATCCCAATCCGACGCTTTATCCACTGCGCCACTGCCTGGTCAGGCTGAATTGCAGCTCTTTTAATAAGTGTGTAACAATACCTCATTGTTGTAATTTGCAATTCTCTAATGACAGATGATATTGAGCATCTTTTCATATGCTTACTTGCCATCTATATATTTTATTTCTTACATTTATTTTTTTTAAATAAAAATTGTACATGCATGCTACTTTGAAAAGAGTATTATTTCAGGGAATGGTTGCCTTACATTCATTTTTTAAATAGTTTTTCAGGATGTAAAAATTTTGTTTAGCAGTAAATTCTTTCAGCACTTCAAATATATCATCTCACTGCTTCTTGGCCTCTACTGTTTCTGATAAAGAGTGAGCAGCCCTGGCCGGTTGGCTCAGTGGTAGAGCATCGGCCTGGTGTGCAGAAGTCCCGGGTTCGATTCCCGGCCTGGGCACACAGGAGGAACGCCCATCTGCTTCTCCACCCCTCCCCCTCTCCTTCCTCTCTGTCTCTCTCTTCCCCTCCCGCAGCCAAGGCTCCATTGGAGCAAAGATAGCCCGGGCGCTGGGGATGGCTCCTTGGCCTCTGCCCCAGGCGCTAGAGTGGCTCTGGTCGCAACAGAGCGACGCCCCGGAGGGGCAGAGCATCGCCCCCTGGTGGGCAGAGCGTCGCCCCCTGGAGGGCGTGACGGGTGGATCCCGGTCGGGCGCATGTGGGAGTCTGTCTGACTGTCTCTCCCTGTTTCCAGCTTCAGAAAAATACAAACACACACACACACACACACACACACACACACACACAAAAGAGTGAGCTATGGTTCCCTGCTGTACTTGATGAATCACTTTTGATTATGATAAGTCATTTCACTTTTTTTTTTGTATTTTTCTGAAGTGAAAGCAGGGAGGCAGAGAGACAGACTCCTGCATGCACCTGACCGGGATCCACCTGGCATGCCCACTAGGGAGCAATGCTCTGCCCATCTGGGGTGTTGCTCCATTGCAGCCTAAGCCATTCTAGTGCCTGAGGCAGAGGCCATGGAGCCATCTTCAGCGCCTGGGCCAACTTTGCTCCCATGGAGCCGTGGCTGCGGGAGGGAAAGAGAGAGATAGAGAGGAAGAAGAGCAGGGAGGGTGGAGAAGCAGGTGAGTGTTTCTCCTATGTGCCCTGGCCAGGAATCAAACTCGGGACTTCCACACACCAGGCTGATGCTCTACCACTGAGCCAACCAGCCAGGGCCCATTTCACATTTTACTTCAAAGATTCTCTGTCTGGCTTTCAATGATTTGACTATAATATGCCTAGGTATGGATTATTTTGTGTTTTCCTACTTAGAAGTTGTTGAACTTCTTGAACATATAGATTAATGTTTTACGTTAAATTTGGGATGATCTGGCCACTATTTCTTTAAATATTTTTAATGTTCCTCTCTCCTCTTCTTCTGGGTCTTTCATTAGTTGTACATCAATATGCTTAATGGAGGTCCTGGCCAGTTTGCTCAGTGGTAGGTGTCGGCCTGGTGTCTGGATGTCTTGGACTCGATTCCCGGCCAGGGTACATAGGAGAAGTGCCCATCCACTTCTCCACCCCACCCCACCCTTCTCACTTCTCTCTTTCTCTATCTCTCTGTTCTCCTCCTCTCCTGCAGCCATGGCTTGATTGGTGCAAGTTGACCCCAGACGCTGAGGATGGCTCCATGGCCTCCGCCTCAGGCTCTAAAAAATGGCTCCAGTTGCAAGGAAGCAAGGGCCCCAGATGGGCAGAGCATCGCCCCTAGTGGGCTTCTTGGGTGGATCCAGGTCTGGGTGCATGAATGAGTCTGTCTCTGCCTCCCCTTTCTCTCATTTAAAAAAAAAAATATATATATATATAATATTGATATATATGATATATATATAATGCTTAATGGTGTTTCATAAGTCTCTGAGACTTTGTTCATTTTCTCTATCCTTTCTCCTCACTGTTCTTCAAATTAGACAATTTCTACTAACCAGAGGCGGATTAAGGTCAGTTGAGGCCCCAGGAGCAGAAGAAAATATTGGGCCCCTTAAAAAAAGAGAGAGAGAGACTGGGAAAATAAAAATACATGTTAACTATATTTTTAAATAAATAAAAAATATTATGTATTATTAATGTTAAAATTGCACATATGAGCCAGACCAGGCGGTGGCGCAATGGATAGAGCATTGGACTGGGATGCTGATGACCCAGGTACGAGACCCCAAGGTCACCAGCTTGAGCGCGGGCTCATCTGGTTTGAGCAAAGCTCACCAGCTTGGACCCAAGGTCGCTGGCTTGAGCAAGGGGTTACTCGGTCTGCTGAAGGCCCGCGATCAAGGCACATATGAGAAAGCAATCAATGAACAACTAAAGTGTTGCAACTGATGATTGATGCTTCTCATCTCTCTCCATTCCTGTCTGTCTGTCCCTATCTATCCCTCTCTCTGACTCTCTCTCTCTCTCTGTAAAATAAATAAATAAATAAAAGAAAAAATAATACACATATGAAACCAAACTTGGTGTCATTAGAAAAAAGTATAAAGTTCGGATTTTGCGGGTCCCTTCAGAAGTCAGGGCCCAGGACGTGCACCTGGTGTGCCTGCCTTAAATCTGCCTCTGCTACTAAGCTAGCATCAAGTTTGCTTGTTACTGTCTTCTATTAGTTCAAATCTACTGTTGAGCCATTTTGGCTAATTTTTCATTTTAGTTATTATACTATTTAGCTCCATTTCTTTCCACTTGGTTTTTCTAATTTCCATCTCTTTATTGATATGCTGTATTTAATGAGTAATTATAAGCATACTTGTTCCCTTCAGCTATCTGTAAAGGATATGATAACTTTCTTAGGCTTAAACATAGATAGAATACAACAAAAAAGATGAAAAGTAATCTCTTCATTTTGTGTTTTAGGTTTTTGGGGTTTTTTAAATTCATTTTTAGAGAGGAGAGAGAGAGAGAGAGAGAGGGAGAGAGAGGAGAGACAGAGAGAGAGAAGGGGGAGGAGCTGGAAGCATCAGCTCCCATATGTGCCTTGACCAGGCAAGCCCAGGGTTTTGAACCGGCAACCTCAACATTTCCAGGTCAACGCTTTATCCACTGCGCCACCACAGGTCAGGCCTATGTTTTTGTTTTTTTTCTAGCATCTAGAGCAAGGGTCAGGAAACTTTTTGGCTGAGAGAGCCTATGAACGCCACATATTTTAAAATGTAATTCCGTGAAAGCCATACAACAACCCATGTACACTACGCATTATCCAATAAAAATTTGGTGTTGTCCCAGAGGACAGCTGTGATTGGCTCCAGCCACCCGCAACCATGAATGTGAACGGTAGGAAATGAATGAATTATAATACATGAGAATGTTTTATATTTTTAATGTTATTTTTTTTTATTAAAGATCTGTCTGCGAGCCAGATGCAGCCATCAAAAGAGCCACATCTGGCTCGTGAGCCATAGGTTCCCAACCCCTGATCTAGAAGTACTCTCTGGAAATCTTGGGGGGAAAAAAACAGTGATAAAGCTACCTACAACAGCCCATGCTTTTAATAGATAAAATGACTACTCAGCTGCCATCTCGAGAACAATGCAGGCCCGAGGAGGAAGAAGGACTGGCTTGCTTAGTAACCTGGCCCAAATCCCCCCTTGCAACCAGTTGAGTCAGGGTACAGACTTTGAGGAGCTGGGGTGTCACTCCAACCCATCTGACAGACATCCCTCTAACCAAGGCAGATCAGAGTTGGTTCATTGATGGAAGCTCCTACTTATACAAGGGAGAATGCTGTGTGCTGGTTATTCTATTGTCTGTAGCACAAAAGTGACTGAAGCTTTCCTCCTCACTACTGGGACCACCTCACAGAAGGCTGAGTTTATAGTCTTTACCAGGGCCCTCACCTTAGCAGCAGGGGAAAAAAAGTTAACATTTACAGATTCTAGATATGCTTTCCATATCCTCCATTCACATGCAGCTATCTGGTCTGAACACAGCTTCCTAACCACAAAAAACACTGTTATCATCAATGGAAAATTAATTGCCCAATGGCTTAGGGCAGCCCACCTCCCTCAGGCCATGGCTGTCATCCACTGCCGTGGTCACCAGGCTCCCAGCAACCCCACTGCAGCCAGCAATAACTTCATGGACAGGACATCCAAGCAGGCCACCCTCGAGCTGCTCCAGGGCCAGTTCCTCTCCCTAGCCTCATTTTCCCCTTTCTATACCTTGGAAGAACAGGCAGAATATACTGCAAAGGGGCTCACAAGACAGGGTCAGTGGTTCCTACAAGATGGCCGCTTTATTCTACCTGAGGCCCAGGCCACCGCTGTTTTGCAGTCTCTACATAACTCGTTTAACTCGTTTCATGTTGGGTACAAATCACTCCTTCAGCTATTAAGGCCTGTCCTCACCTGCCAACAGCTGTCAGACTGCCTGCTGGGCATAACTAAAGCCTGTAAAATTTGCTAATCTGTCTCCCCTCAGGTCAATCCCAAACCTCTCCCCTTCCCCACCCATCAGGCTTGAGGACACATTCCTGGCCAGGTCGATTTCACCCACATGCCCTTCTTTGACAAGAAGTTAGCTACTTATTAGTTTTTGTTGATACCTTCTCAAAATGGGTTGAGGCCATTCCAACAGCCTCAAAATGGGCAGACATAGTCACTAAGGCATCCCCCGAAACATATTATCCCCCAATTTAGTCTTCCTTACTCTATCCAGTCAGACAATGGACCTGCCTTTGTCAGCTGAATCTCTCAGAGTCTCTCAGCAGGTCTCCCAAGCCTTAGGCATCAAATGGTTCTTAAACACTCCACACTGGCCTCAGTCTTCAGGAAAGGTAGAGAAGGCTAATCCGTCATTAAGTCTCAATTAACTGAACTGTCTCAAAAGACCAAGTCATCCTGGACTACCAATCTACCCATGGCCCTCATGCAAATGAGAGCCACTCCTAGGGCTCCCACCTTTTACAGCCCCTTTGAACTCATGTGCAGCTGTACCTTCCCACTATAGCCACCCCCAACCCGCGACCCTGAACCATTAGGGGATTACCTTCCCTCTATACTCCTCACCTACAACCTCCTTCAGGAGGCTGCTGATCAGAGTATGCCATCCCCCACTCTCAATTCTACTTTTGCATAGGACTGTATTGCTGACACCCAGGTGTTCATCAGACAGCCAGGACCCAGAGACAAGCTACAACCCAAGTGGACAGGACTGCATACAGTCATTCTCAGTACACCTATTGCTGTTCATGTTCAAGAGCTACCCCACTGGATCCATCACACACAGGTCAAGGTAGTTCCTCATGAGAGCAAACTCTGGAAGTCTCAGGTAACTTCACCAACTTCCGTTCGACTGACCTGAATACAGGAGGAAGATCCACCATAACTTGTCCAACCTCAAATGGTTAGCCAAGATGCGTTAAAACATTCTCTCTGGTTGTTGACCCTACTCATCTTTTTCTTCCTTTATTTTTATCTCTGGTTGGCGAGATCCTGCATACCATATTTCCCCATGTATAAGACGCATCCATTTTCAAAAAATTTGGGGTCTAAAATCTGGGTGCATCTTATACAGTGGTTGTCACATTTCAATGCCATAGATGGAACTGAAGACAGTGATTCATCATCAGACACAGATGAGGACAAGCTAAAAGATGGGAGTTTTGACAGTAATGAGGAGCTATATGAATTTTATGATGAATAAAACTTGAGTTCAATAACTTTATGTAGTATATTTTTTTAAATTTTGGGCCCCAAAATTAAGGTGCATCTTATATATGGGAACATCTTATACATGAGGAAATATGGGTATTCCCATGGGCCTAAATTTTGTTGATCATTGTCTATGACTTCATTTCTTTGTACTCCCCTCACCCTATCTCTCCTTGCCACATCAGCCTCTAACCTTCCCCAGTGGTTCAATAACACTATGTATAGGACCACCTGGGCCTTTGTTTGTTTGTTTGTATTTTTCTGAAGTTGGAAACAGGGAGGCAGTTAAACAGACTCCCGCATGCGCCCTACCGGGATCCACCCGGCACACCCACCAGGGGGCGATGCTCTGCTCATCTGGGGCGTTGCTCTGTTGCATCCAGAGCCATTCTAGCGCCTGAGGCAGAGGCCATAGAGCCACCCCCAGCGCCCGGGCCAACTTTGCTCCAATGGAGCCCTGGCTGAAGGAGGGGAAGAGAGAGACAGAGAGGAAAGAGAGGGGGAGGGGTGGAGAAGCAGATGGGTACTTCTCCTGTGTGCCCTGGCCGGGAACCGAACCCGGGACTCCTGCACGCCAGGCCAATGCTCTACCACAGAACTAACCGGCCAGGCCCACCTGGGCCTTTAGTAGGCAAATTTTCTCATCCCTTAACCAGAGCCACTGGCTATGCCATCAGCAACCTGCCCCTGGAAATTTTTTGTATCTTGTAAGCACCCCTGCAATCCTCTCAGATATACTACAAGACCCCCATTTCAGAGCTAATCTGACCACACCAAATGTTATCCTTGATATTACTTCTAAAAATGCCACCATCCCTTGCTTACATCTTACCCAAGCCATTCTCCACAGCAACATACTTCATCCTTATGTCCAGCCCAAGGACTCCCTCAAATGCCTCCCCCTTATGTTTTTCACATGAATTCTCCAAGATATACCATCTGCAGCTGTGACCATGACAGTGTTGTAAATATCTCTCTCCCAAATGGGACAGTCCTTAACACCACTAGTGCTCTGCTGGTGAGACCCTGAACCTTACTTTCTTTCTCTTGTTGGCTAATATCACTTCCCTACAATGTATTCGTATTCCCAGACACCAGAGTAAGAGGACCTACAACTACATGAAACAAACCCTGGCCCAAAAGGCTTGGGAAACATTCTGCTCCAATCAAACACAAAACATAAGCAGATATCCGGGCTGTTCTTCCACAAATACCTTACCCCTCTCTTAGCTCAATCATTCCTCCCTAAACCCATGGTCCCTACACCCCCACCCATGGTTTCTTTGCCTCCTGCCTGGAATTATGTTCCTGGGAATACCTAATATAGCCACTCACAAAGGACCCTCAACCCCAAAATGTGCATTCCCACAGTGTTGCCTTACAGTGACTCAACTCCACCATTGATAGTGGTCTGTGAGGAAATTGGGTGTCACTTCTGCAAACACCCCCATCCACGTGTTCTTGCCTAATCCCCAACATAAACACCCCAGCTTTAACCCAACATACGTCAAAACATACTGTTGGGGTAATAATCGCAGGAATCATATCGACCACTACTGCTACCGGCCTATCAGGGAGTATCACCTTACAATGCTCTAACTTCAAAAAACATCACAGCCACCATGGCTGCCATAGGACAGGATACAAGAGAAAATGCTCAGCTTCTTATATGCTCCCTTGACTCCCTCGCCTGTATAATGACAGACAATAGAATAGCCTTATATTTCTCTTGGCCAAAGAAGGGATGGTCTGTATGATCACTAACACCTGGTGTTGTTTTTCTGTCAACTCCACAGGACAGGTAGAAGAAAGAACCCAAAAGATCTTAGAAAATGCAGCCTGGCTCAAAGCTTTCAGCCAAGAAGGGCTTGGTCAGCTATACAGGAGGCTCTGCCAAAATTAATCTGGTTATTACCTTTCATAGGCCTGCTAGTAACCCTCCTATTAATACTTCTCTTTGGCCCCTGTCTTTTCAGGATTTTCATATGCTTCATACAGAATCAAGTCCAGACTCTCACCAATAAAACTGTCAGCCAATTATTCTTCCTCTAGTCCTCACACCAATACCAACTAATAGCCCAGCAAGTATATGCTTTCTCTCTTAGGTGTCCATAACACCCCTTCTTAGCTTGAAGCAGTCTTAAGAGAACAACACCCCTTTCCCTTTTTAATACTAAAACAAGACGGGAATGGTAGATAATATGGCTACTCAGCTGCCATCTCCAGAACAATGCAGGCCCAGAGGAGGAAGAAGGACTGGTTTACTTAGTAACCCAGCCCAAATGCCCCCTTGCAGCCAGTTGAGTCAGGGTACAAACAGATTTTGAGGAGCTATGGTGCCACTCCACTCCACAAACAGAGGAAACCACTTTTTCCCCAGGCCCTTTGATTATTCTATATAACCCCTGCCTATCCCTCCCTTAGGGGCTGACACCCTTTGTTGGTCTCAGCTGACTTGCACCTAGGCACTTTTATAATATTTTCCTCTTTGAAAACATTAGTCTAATGTTTTCAGTTCAGCCCATGATTTCTGCCTTTCAAGAAGCAAAAGTCAATGAGAAAGGTAGAGGACCATGAAAGCCAGTGGCAGAAAAAAAAACAAAGGAACAGATGAAGATTAAGGAGGAAAACTCTGAAGAACTAGAAAAGATGTTAAACCAGTCTTCAGTGACATTGTCTCCCAGGTGGAAGAACTTATGGAAAGTTGCAGCTCAGTTACACAAAAGAAAAGAGTTGAACATGAATCTTAAGACATTAAAGAGTCTTGCTGATGAAAAGCACTCCATACTAATCACTCCTCCCTCCTCTATGCAGTCTTCCTCACCTGGGCCCTTTTCTATTTCTGGATAGTCTCCCACAAATTCCATTGCTCTCATTCAAGAGGAGGCCCAGGCCCAGGACATCACTCTTTCTTTTTTTTTTTAGTGAGAGGAGGGGAGGCAGAGACAGACTCACGCATGCATCCCAACCGGGATACACCTAGCAAGCCCACTGGGCAGCGATGCTCTGCCTATCTGGGGCCCTTGCTCCACTGTAACTGGAGCCATTTTTTAGTTCCTGAGGTGGAGGCCAGGGAGCCATTTTCAGTGCCCGGGGTCAACTCACTCTAATGGAGCCATGGCTGCAGGAAGGGAGGGGAAGAGAAAGAGAGAAAGGAGAGGGAGAAGGGTGGAGAAGCAGATGGACGCTTCTCCTGTGTGCCCTGACCAGGAATTGAACCCAGGACTTACACATGCCGGACCAATGCTCTACCACTGAGCCAAACAGCCAGGGCTCAAGGCATTATTCTTATCTCTGAGCAGTTCACCCTCACTCCTGAATAACCCAGGGTTTGAGAGTTACACTTACACATGAACAAGTCCAAGCATTAAGGGCTCCTCTCATTCTCCAACAAGACTGGACACTGAGAGCTCTAATCACCCTTTTTTTTTTTTTGTATTTTTCTAAAGTTGGAAACGGGGAGGCAGTCGGACAGACTCCCGCATGCACCCCACCGGGGTCCACCCGGCACACCCACCAGGGGGCAATGCTCTGCCCATCTGGGGCCTTGCTCTGTTGCATCCAGAGCCATTCTAGCGCCTGAAGCAGAGGCCATAGAGCCACCCCCAGCGCCCAGGCCAACTTTGCTCCAATGGAGCCCTGGCTGCGGGAGGGGAAGAGAGAGACAGAGAGGAAAGAGAGAGGGAGGGGTGGAGAAGCAGATGGGTGCTTCTCCTGTGTGCCCTGGCCGGGAATCGAACCTGGGACTTCTGCACGCCAGGCCGATGCTCTACCACTGAGCCAACTGGCCAGGGCCTCTAATCACCCTTAATCAGAGCCAGGCACTAAAGGCATCTCTCACTTCAGAACAGAGCTGTGTAATGCAGATCCCTATAAGTACTCAACAGGCCTGGATGGTCGGTGTTCTTATCACTCAAGGACAGGACAAGACTCTGGGAGTCACTATCAAACCACAGCTACAGAAGAATTGCAGGACCTTCTTCCAGATCAGGCACAGGCACTGATGTTCACTCCTCCTGAGAAAGCGCAGATTTGGGGTACAAATATCCATGAACAGGCTCAGGAAGTAAGTATCACCTTCACCCCTGAGAAGGAACAAGTATTGAGGGTCCCACTCACCTTTGACCAGGCTCAAGCATTAGAGACTTCTCTCTCTGCAGAACAGGCCTGGAAATTGGGGGTCTCTATCACTCCAGAAGTGGTTTAGGAAGCATCAAACACTCTTTCTCTTAATGAGAAGCAAGCATTGGGAGTCACTCCCTCCTATGAACAGGCTCACTCGCTTGGCACTCCTTTCACTCTGAATCAGGCCCAGGCATTAGGAGTCCCCATTATCCCCCCAAAAGCCTGAGTATCAGCTGTCATTCTTATCCCTGAACAGACCGAGTCTTTGGGGGCCCATCTCACTCAGATAAAGCCCATGTCTTAGGATCTCCCTTTACTGCTGAGCAAGTCCAACCTTTGAGAGTCACCCTTATCCCAAGACAGGCCCAGTCCATATGTATTACTCACATGTCTAAGTAGGATCTAAAATCCCTAGAAGTTGGGACCTTTTTTTGTTACTGATAAATCCATCAAACCAAATGCTCCTCACATTCTTAAGCCGTATCCCATATTGTCTCCTTCCACTCTTAAACCATTTCAAGAATCAAAAAGATTTCTCTCCCCTCTGGATAATCCATTACATCAAGAACTAGGCGATTCCTGGCAACATCTGCTCTTATTGCCAAGAAGTCCTCTATATTTGAGGTCTCTTCCCCTCCTTTGCAGATATCAATGTCTCCTCTTATCCAAGCCTCATTTACCCCTGGGAAATCCTTAGGACTGGGGATTTCTTCTAACCCTAGGAAGCTCTTGGCACCATAGACTTTTCCTTCCTCTGAACAGACATTGGTTTCTAAGGGTCAACCCACCTCCATGTAGTTCCTAGCACTGAGGTCCCTCCCACCCTTGGGAAGCTCCCAACATCTGGGGCCCCTCCCACTCTGGGGCAGCCCATTATACTGGATTCCCTTCTTAGTTCTACACAGTTTCTCATATCCAGGGACTCTCTGACTCCCCCGTCATCTTTGATATCAAAGGTTCCTCTTCTCCCCAAGCAGCCCCTTATATGGGAGTTCCACCCACATCCTCCCAGATTCCCAGTCTCTGGGGATCCTCTCTCTCCTGGGATGCGCTTGGTTCCTGGGGCTTCTGAGCAGCTCCCTGCCACCTGTGAGCAGTCTCTCTCTCTACAAGTTCTTTTATCCTTTGGGCAGCACCTGGCATCGTGGACCTTTCCTGGGCAAGCTTTCCCACTAAGGGGCTCTCCCACCCATGGGCATCCCCCAACAGTGTGGGCCCCCACAGCCCCTGGAAAGCCCCAGAAAGATTTGTCTTCTGTCTCTAAGAAAAATAAGGCAAGAGTGACAATTATATCTTCTCTGAAATCCAAATCAGCACTGGTCCATCCCAATGCTCCAAATTTAAAGGTACTTCAAGCCCCTTTCACCATTAAGAAGTTCCAAATATCAGAGGTCTCTGACACTTCTGAAGAAATCCAGAAACTCTATGATTCTTTTGCCGTGGAACAATTTAGGACATTTCAGTCGTATCTCACCAATTATGGGACACTCAGTATTATAAACCCCTTACATTGATGAAGGGGTCCTTTCTACTTTCATGAAGCCTGTAACATCATTACCTTCTCTTACTACTCAACTACCCAAAACATCACAGATTTCACCTTCTAAATGGGATTGAAAATCCCAATTCTCCCCTATAAACAAGCCTTGCATACTGACCTCAGTTTCAAGTACCAAGAAATCCAAGATATGGTACCCCCTTCCTCTCCCCAAAAGCTCAAAGAGCAGAGGTATTTTATTGATGTGGAGGCTCAGAGGAAGAACCTGATACTCTTAAATCAGGCCTCAAAAACTTTTGGACCACACAAAACTTCAGAGGTACACACAACAGCTAGGAATCTCACAATTGAGACACTTCATTCAGACACAGTTCAGCTGGGATACCTATTCTGCAAGTACAGGTACATTGTCTATAAGCTGATCGAGTGTGCAAGGTAGATGTAACTATTACATGTCCAGATTTATTGATTAGTCCTGATTTTAAATATCCTTCCTCATTGCCCTATAAATATGTATATATTTGTCAGATAAGATGTTCTAAGCGATTCTCTTATGGAAGGTCTATGGCAGTGGTTCTCAAACTTTTTGAAGTCGGGGAGCATTTAAAATCCTACAAATAATTATAGGCACACTATATACAAATTTCTGAGAAATATGTTATAATAATTAAGTCAAATATTAAAGAAAAAATATAAAGTCCAAGCATGCTTTAATGGTAATTAAATGAAATAAATACAACAAAATTAAATTTATTTTGACATTAAAAAACATTTTTGTTACATTTTTTGAGTTATGCTTTTTAGAATTTATAAAAAAGAGGAGTTAAAAAATAAAAAAGACAAAAAAATTAGCTTTTTATATATATATAGATACATTCTTAGTAAGATTTAGTAAATTTGGCAGGTCCCAGTGCGAATGTGTTAAGTTTTTTCATTCTTGTGTTTATGAGAAACATGAGCCTGATGTGTCCTAGCGATTTCTTCAATGTTTGGGCATATATTTGAAAAGCAAAGTCCCATTTCCTCATCAATACATTGAAGAATTCCTCTCTTTTTACTCTTAATTGTGTTGAGGGTAGACAATCCTAATTCACATAAATAGGATGTTGAAAATTGTAGTAAAATGTTCAAAGCTTTTTTAGATATTGCCACATATTCTTCTTTTATAGAAATCCAAAAGGCTTCAAGAGACAATTCCTTATGTTTAATCATCAATCCAAAACCCTCACCATACATATCATCTTAACTTTATACCAAACAAAGGATAGAAGAAAAACTTGCCTCCAGTCGTTCTGGGGAACATGGGGGGGGGGGGTAGTGTAAACAATCCAGTGCCACAACTTAACAGCCTTTTGCAACCTAATCAGGCAAGTGAGGTGGGGGTTTGGGCAGACTGTCAGCTTACAGCCAATTCCCCACACCTCTGTCCCCCAAAACTCTAAACTCCAAAAACCCTGTTGGTATCTTGCTCCCCAACAGGCACATATTTCTCTGGAATATCATAGGACACACCTGGAAATCTTCTAGAGTGCACCAGTGCTCCTTGGTGCACACTTTGAGAACCACTGGTTTATGGGATAGAAGCCTATTTAAAATAGCAAAAGGAGATATTTTCCAGGAAATAAATATTATATAACATGATCCATTTCATCTATATATATCTTTAGCAGAGATGCTAAGATAAATTCTGTGTATCATGACTGATCTCCAAAACATCAGCTTCAAAAGTTTAGAAATACTTCTAGTTATTCTGAATTTCTTATTTCATCTTGGGTTCACCGGTAGATGCAAGATTCTTTTTGTTTTGTTTTAAAACAATTGTTTTAAGTTTAGAAATTAAATTTAATGGGGTGACATTGATCAATAAAAGTACATAGGTTTCAAGTGAACATTTCCATAGCATTTAGACTGTTGATTGCATTATGTGCCCGTCACCCAAAGTCAAATCATTTTCCATCACTGTATATTTGTCCCTCTTTCAATGTATTATTCTTAAAATGGGAGATGGTATTCACTTTGGCAGCACATATATTAAAATGGGAGATGACAGGTTATATACACGGTATTGCCATGGTAACTTGACTGCCAGAGTGACCTGAGGAAACAGGTCCTCATCCTGATGTTTAAAAATTGCAAATATTACAAATAGGTCAGAGAAAGTGACAACTGCCCTGCCATCCTTAGCATTTGTGTTTTGAGGTTACCAACTTATTATTGTAGGGAGCTTTTTAAACCTTAAATTACAAGAAGCTAAACTAAAACCTATAATAAAAAAGGTTATTGCCTGACCAGGCAGTGGCGCAGTGAAAAGAGCGTCGGACTGGGAGGTGGAAGACCCAGGTTCAAAACCCCAAAGTCACCGGCTTGAGCGCTGGCTTGAGTGAGATCGCAGGCTCATCTGGTTTAAACAAGGCTCACCAGCTTGAGCCCAAGGTCACTGGCTTGAGCAAGGGGTCACATGCTCTGCTGGAACCCCCCCCATCAAGACACATATGAGAAAGCAATCAATGAACAACTAAGGTGCCGCAATGAAGAATTGATGCTTCTTATCTCTCTCCTTTCCTGTCTGTCTGTCCCTATCTGTCCCTCTCTCTTGTCTCTCTCTGTCTCTGTCACACACACGCACACACACGTACACAGACATAAAAGGTTATTATTAATTATAGAAACAACTACATTATTTATTCATGCCAGTACATTGTTCTAGGTCCTAGGGATGTATCAGTGAATAAAACAAAGTATTCTGTTCTCACAAACTTTACATTTTGAGAACAGAATTCACTTGATAACTAAGGATTGAAATAATAAGTGCAGCCCTGGCTGGTTGACTCAGTGGTAGAGCATCAGTCCAGCATGTGGATGTCCCAGGTTTGATTCCCAATCAGGGCACCCAGGAGAAGAACCTATCTGCTCTCCACCCTTCCCCCCTTCTCTGTCTCTCTTTTCTTCTTCTCTCCTGCAGCCATGGCTCAGTTGGAGCGAGTTGGCCCTGGGCACTGAGGATGGCTCCATGGCCTCTGCCTCAGGCTCTATAAAATGGATCCTGTTATAATAGAGCAAGAGCCCCAGATGGGCAGAGCATTGCCGCTTAGTGGGCTTGCTGGGTGCATCCCAGTCAGGGCACATGCGGGAGTCTGTCTCTGCCTCAACTCCTCTCACTAAATAAATTTGAAAAATAACAATAACAAGGTGAAAAAGTAAGACTTATCCAAGATATAATCAGAATTTTTAGTTCAGAGCTTAAAATAATCTGAGATTTGTTGGAAAATGTTTCACTTATACCTGTTTTTAGTTATCTCTTCCAAATTGAGTATTTCTAGTTTTTTTCAATCTGTTTTTATACTTTTATCCACTTGAGAATATTAAATCACATATTCCTGGTCATTCTCCCATTCTCTTATGTCTCTTTTCCTTTGTTATATTTAAATTAAAAAAAATAAATAGTACATTCATCTGGTACAATAGTTTAAAAATACAAATGGTAGAGCAAAAAGTCTCCCTAATCATCATTAGGCCTTTCCCCCAGGGCTGCTAAAGTATGTCCATTCAGAAACATTTTCTGCATATGTAGAAAGAGTACATATGCTCTTTTATTCCCCCCTCCCTTTTTTTGGCCTCATGCCTCATTTTTTTTTTTTTTTTTTTTGTATTTTTCTGAAGCTGGAAACAGGGAGAGACAGTCAGACAGACTCCCGCATGCGCCCCACCGGGATCCACCCGGCACGCCCACCAGGGGTGACGCTCTGCCCACCAGGGGGCGATGCTCTGCCCCTCCGGGGCGTCCCTCTGCCACGACCAGAGCCACTCCAGCGCCTGGGGCAGAGGCCAAGGAGCCATCCCCAGCGCCCAGGCCATCCTTGCTCCAATGGAGCCTTGGCTGCGGGAGGGGAAGAGAGAGACAGAGAGGAAGGAGGGGGGTGGGTGGAGAAGCAAATGGGCGCTTCTCCTATGCGCCCTGGCCGGGAATCGAACCCGGGTCCCCCGCACGCCAGGCCGATGCTCCACCGCTGAGCCAACCGGCCAGGGCCCATGCCTCATTTTTATTCTGAAACATAAGCTCTTTTTAAATTATAGCTGACATACATTATATTAGTTTCAAGTGTACAACATAATGAGATTTCACAGTTATATACCTTAGAAAGTGATCAACACAAAAAAAATCCACTACCCATCTGTCACCATGCAAAGTCATTGTGATATTGACTTCATTTCTTATGCACTACTTTATATCTCTGTGATGTATGTTACAACTATAAGTTTGTACCTCTTAATCCCCTACACCTTTTTGCTCATACCCCAACTGCTCAACCCTCTGGAAATTATCAATTTTTCTGTATCTATGAGTCTGTTTGTTCATTTGTTTTATTCTTTTAGATTTCACACATATGTTAAATAATAGTGTTTGTCTTTCTCTGACTTATTTCACTTAGCACAGTGCCCTCTAGGTCTATCCATATTTTTACAAGTGGCAAGATTTAATTATTTTTCACTGCTGAGTAATGTTCTGATGTTTGTATGTGTGTGTAGCCACTTCTTTATTCATCTATTGATGAACACCTAGGTTGCTTCCATACTTGGCCATTGTCAATAATGTGACAGTGAATATAGGGATGCATATATCTTTTCAAATTAGTATTTTTTTTCTTTAGATATAAACACCCAGAAGTGTAATTGCTGGGTCTTTTTTTGTCTCTTGTTATTGCCTTTGTTTTAAAGTCTATTTTGTCTGATATACGATAGTTGCTTGTTGTGTTCAACTGTCTCTACTTTTTGCTCTGCCTGCTTTCCTTTCAAGAATAGTGACTGACAGGCCCTGGTTGGGTAGCTCAGTTGGTTAGAGTGTTCCAAAATTCCAAAGTTGTGGGTTCGATCCCCAGGCAGGGCACATACAAGAATTAATGAATCCATAAGTAAGTGGAACAACAAAATCAATGTTTTCCTCTTTTTCTCTCCACCTTCCTCTCTCTCTAAAATCAATCAATAAAAATTTCTTTTTTTTAAATTTTTTTATTTTTTTGAAGCTGGAAACGGGGAGAGACAGACAGACTCCCGCATGCACCCGACCGGGATCCACCCGGCACGCCCACCAGGGGCGAAGCTCTGCCCACCAGGGGGTGATGCTCTGCCCCTCCGGGGCGTTGCTCTGCCACGACCAGAGCCACTCTAGCGCCTGGGTCAGAGGCCAAGGAGCCATCCCCAGCGCCCGGGCCATCTTTGCTCCAATGGAGCCTCTCTAAAATCAATCAATAAAAATTTCTTTTTTTTAAATTTTTTTATTTTTTTGAAGCTGGAAACGGGGAGAGACAGACAGACTCCCGCATGCACCCGACCGGGATCCACCCGGCACGCCCACCAGGGGCGAAGCTCTGCCCACCAGGGGGTGATGCTCTGCCCCTCCGGGGCGTTGCTCTGCCACGACCAGAGCCACTCTAGCGCCTGGGTCAGAGGCCAAGGAGCCATCCCCAGCGCCCGGGCCATCTTTGCTCCAATGGAGCCTTGGCTGCGGGAGGGGAAGAGAGAGACAGAGAGGAAGGGGGGGGGGGTGGAGAAGCAAATGGGCGCTTCTTCTATGTGCCCTGGCCGGGAATCGAACCCGGGTCCCCCGCACGCCAGGCCGACGCTCTACCGCTGAGCCAACCGGCCAGGGCCAATAAAAAAATTTTAATGGCTAAAATGTTAATCCACATTTTAAAAAATGAATATTTACTGACTACTTACCATGTGCCAGGTACTATAGGCACTGAGATACAATTTGTGGGAAAGATTCAAGAGACCATGGATGCCAGGCAGAAGAAACGATTGTACAAAGATCCAGGTCCAATAGCATATTGCTGCTTTTGTTTTATCTCCTAAAAAAAACCCCAAAACACTAAGTTAAACAAAAAGCTCTTTACTCCCTGGTTCCCTTTCTTCCTGTTTCCAACAGGAGTGACTAGAACTAAAATTTCTCTTTCCGCCTTGATATGTGATGCTTGGAGTTACTGCTATTTTGGGAACACTAAGGTGATAACCACAGACAAAAAGATAATACTCCAAGAATTACAGAGGAGAGAGATAAATAAAACCCTGTCCTCAATGACATCCAGTTGCTAGGACAACCCAGTATATACCTGTTTCTGGGCTTTTTAAATGAGCAATAAATGATCTTATAGTTTCAACCATCCTTAATCAGGGATTCTGTTTCTTGCAGCTAAAAATATTACTGACTTAATCAGTTTACATTTTTCTCCTCAGGAAAGCCTTTCCTAACTTTGCCTATTGCCCTTGTGTGCCAGTTCATCACACTCCATAATATCCTAAGCTTATTTATCCCATGTATTGTAATTATCTGTTTCTGCATCTGTCTCATTGTATCCTCAGAGGTCCAACACTGCCTGGCCCATTAGAGATATTCAAAAATGTTTAACGATGAATGAATAAGTCTATGTTTTTGTCCCCAGAGAGGTTATAATTAAATTGTGCACCTGAAACCTACATAATTTTGTTAACCAGTGTCACTCCAATTTATAAAAATAACAAATAGGTCCTGGCTGGATAGCTCAGTTGGTTAGAGCATTGGCCAGCAGCACAGAGGTTGCCAATTCAATCCCCAGTCAGGGCACGCACAAAAACAGATCAATGTTCCTGTTTCTCTCTCTCTCTCTCTCTTACTCTCTCACTTAAAAATCAATCAATGAATAAAATTTAAAAAAAATTTTCAGAGGGTGAGGAAA